>NC_084849.1:16215906-16540906 GCF_033115175.1 Lepus europaeus
GCGTTGCAGCAAACCACGTCTTCTGTTGCGTTTCCTCCCAGCCAGTCGCCAGTTGGAGCCACCCGGTCCCTCGGCAGCCTCTGTGTCGGCGTTCGGATTATCCCCACCTCGATTAGTTCCAGCTTCTCTGCAGAAGCAGGAGCTATTTTGGGGCCTGGATGGCTCCCTCCGGCTGCCTGTGATCGCCCCCCCTCCATTGCATGCACCTCTCCCTTCCACTGCCCGGTTCCTTAGCTGCATTCCAGCTCCGGGGTTTCTGCCGCTCTCAGCTCCTGCTCCAGCCCCAGCACCTGCTCCCCGGGCCCCCTCCTCCCGCTCCCGCTCCTGCCTTTCCGCTATTTGGGACGCTATTTGGGACGATGTCAGCTGTTTCCCAACTTTGCCTGGGAGCGGTGGCCCTCCTTCCAGTTTCAGGATTTTCCCTGTGCTAAACCTCAGCCAGCATTTGGACAGTAATATTTTTGGCCCGCGTTCCCATCCCCTGTTCCTGCAGGGAACATGGTCCCCAGTGTCGTTCAGCCCTGAGAGAGTGCTTCAACACGCCCAAAGAGAAATTCCAGGTTCTATCGCTCTCACCACAATTTTAAAAAGTTCCCAAGGGGACACAGGACACCTCCCCCTCTCTGCCACTGAGTTATGTCACCGTGCGTGGGGCTGACGTCACGGGGACGGGGTGTGGGCTCTGCCATAGCTGTCTGTTCTCTCACTGCTCCTGGCTCTCCTTGCTTCCAGCTCTGCGCTCTGCCAGGGCCGCCTGCAGGCCTTGCTTGCTTTTCAAAAATAACTCACTGAGGCTGGGGCTGCTTCCTGGGTGTCCCAGGCTGTGGGTGAATCTTTCTAATGCAAAGCTTCTAGAAGCTTCGACTCTGGGCTGGGCTACGGAACTGGCCATCAGTACCAGGCTGACGTAGTTGAGATGCTAAGCTGCCGTTTCAGCACCTGTTCCTTTCAGAGAGGTGGGGCAGGTGCGTCCTCCCCAGTGCCCAGCGAGTCATTCATTCATTCATTCATTCTCTCCGACATTCAGCAAGCATCTATTAGTGCTCCTTGCCTACAGCGCACCCTCTGGGCGGCCTCTCAGTTCCCCATTTGCTCCTGAGTTATCTCCCTGCTCCTCTGCATTGCTGATTCCTTCTCTAAAGTGAAGATGGGGTGGCCAGTGAGACCGGAAGGAAACAGATGGCAGGCTCATCTGGGTGATTTGAGGACGGTGGGATAAAGGGACTGTTTTGGTGTGGGCGGGGTGTAGCGGAATCATAGAGGATAGCGCAGGTCTGGGATTAGCTGCTCACAGTGGGAGCTGGGCCCTCCCCGCGCCCGGCCCTGGCTGGCAGAAGGGTGGAAACAGTTAGCCCTGCCCCGAAAGGGTGCTGCCTTCAGGGGAGCTGCCCTCCAGTCCAGGTCCTGGACTGCCCTGCAGGAAGGAGCGGAGGAAGCAGTGCATGTTCTCTCCCCCCCTTCTCCCAGTCTCCTCCTTGGGCAAAGCTGATGGGAGCCAGAGGATGGGAGCCAGAGACTGCCAAGCCTGAGTGGGGCAGTCTCCCTGGGCACAGAGCAGGCTGGAAAGAGTGAGGGTGGCTCTAGACAGGGAAACAGGCACCCAGCGAGCCACTCACTAGTAGTAATAGGGATAGGGGGTGGTTGATTGGTGCAGTGGTTAGGACGACACTTGGGATGCCTGAATCACATATCAGAGTGCCTGATTGGAGTCCTGGCTCCACTTCTGATCCAGTTTCCTGTTAATGCACATTCCGGGAGACAAGGATGATGGCTCAAGTTCCTGAGCCACTCCTGGGGGAAACCCTGATGGAATTCCAGGTTCCCGCCCGTTGGCTTGGTCCAGCTCTAGCAGTTGTAGGCATTTGGGGAGTGAACCAGCAGATGGGAAGATCTCTCCCTCTGTCTCTTGTCTCTCTGCCTTTTAAGTGAATAAATCAATAAATAAAAGCAAGCTCACTGAAAAGTTTGTGGACAGTTACCTTCAGGCTATGTCTCTAGGGTGTTTATGAAACCTAAGTGAATTTTGTCTGGGTCCTCTCTGCAAGATACCTCATTGTGTTTATGCAAATATTCTAAGCCCCTCCCTACTAGCCTAAACTCTGAAACACTTCTTGTTTCCAAACATTTCAGATAATGGACACTCAAACCTGTCCATTACACAGTTTCTGTGGGTCAGGAACTGGGGGGAGCTTAGCAGCGTGGTTCTGGGTGGCTCATGAGGTTGCAATCGAGATGTTGGCCTGGGGTCGGCGCCGAGGCACAGTAGGTTAATCCTCAGCCTGCATCACTGGCATCTCATATGGGCGCCGGTTCTAGTACTGGCTGCTCCTCTTCCAATCCGGTGTGGCCCGGGAAAGCAGTAGAAATGGCTCAAGTCCTTGGGCCCCTGTACCCGCGTGGGAGACTGGGAAGAAGCACTGGCTTCAGATTGGTACAGCTCCAGCCGTTGTGGCCATTTGGGGAGTGAACTAACAGAAGGAAGACCTTTCTCTCTCTCTCTCTCTCCCTTTCACTGTCTGTCACTCTACCTCTCAAATAAATAAATAAAACCTTAAAAAAAAAATAAAGTGAAGCTATGTTTAAAAAAAATAAAAAGATGTTGGCCTGCGGTTAAGCTGCCATGTCCCGTATCAGAGTACCTGGCTCTATTCCTGACCAGGCTTCCTGCTAATCGAGACCCTAGGAGGCAGTAGTGATGGCTCAAGTAATTTGAGTTCCTGCCACCCACATGAGAGACCTGGATGGAATTCCCAGCTCCCAGCTTTGGTTTGGCCACCAGCTGCTGCAGGCATTCGGGGAGTGAACCAGCAGATGAGACAGCCCTCTCTCTGCCTCTCAAATAAATTATTTTTTTTACAAAGATTTTATTTATTTATTTATTTATTTTTTTAAAGACAGAGTTATGGAGAAAGGTAGAGACAGAGAGAGAGAGGTCTTCCATCTGTTGTTCACTCCCCAGATGGCCACAATGGCTGGAGCTGTGCCACTCCAAAGCCAGGATCCAGGATGTTCTTCTGGGTCTCCCACGTGGGTGCAGGGGCCCCAAGAACCTGGGCCATCTTCTACTGCTTTCCCAGGCTATAGCAGAGAGCTGGATTGGAAGAGGAGCAGCCGGGACTAGAACGGGCGCCCATATGGGGTGCCGGCACTTCAGGCATCCTGCTGTGCCACAGCACTGGCCCCTCAAATAAATTACCTTTGAAGATTTATTTATTTATGGGCTGGCGCTGTGGCTTAACAGGCTAATCTTCAGCCTTGCGGCGCCGGCATACCGGGTTCTAGTCCCGGTCGGGGCGCTGGATTCTGTCCTGGTTGCCCCTCTTCCAGGCCAGCTCTCTGCTATGGCCCGGGAGGATAGTGGAGGATGGCCCAGGTCCTTGGGCCCTGCACCCGCATGGGAGACCAGGGGAAGCACCTGGCTCCTGGCTTCGGATCAGCAAGATGCGCCGGCCGCAGCGGCCATTGGAGGGTGAACCAATGGCAAAAAGGAAGACCTTTCTCTCTCTCTCTCTCTCTCACTATCCACTCTGCCTGTCAAAAAAAAAAAAAAAAGTAAAGATTTATTTATTTATATGAGAGGCAGAGTTACAGAGAGGCAAAGGCAGAGAGAGAGAGGTCTTCCATCTGCTGGTTCACTCTCTAGATGGCCACAACAGCCAGAGCTGTGCCAATCCAAAGCCAGGAGCCAGGAGCTTCTTCCGTGTCTTCTATGCGGGTACAGAGGCCCAAGGACTTGGACCATCTTCCACTGCTTTCCCAGGCATATCAGAGAGCTGGATCGGAAGTGGAGCAGCCAGAACTTGAACTGGTGCCCATATGGGATGCTGGCACTGCTGGCAGCAGATTTACCTGCTACGCCACAGTGCTGGCCCCATAAATAAATTACTTTTATTTATTTATTTATTTATTTATTTTATTTATTTATTTATTTATTTTTGACAGGCAGAGTGGACAGTGAGAGAGAGACAGAGAGAAAGGTCTTCCTTTTACCGTTGGTTCACCCTTCAATGGCCGCCACGGTAGGCGCGCTGCAGCCGGCGCACCGCGCTGTTCCAATGGCAGGAGCCAGGTGCTTATCTTGGTCTCCCATGGGGTGCAGGGCCCAAGCACTTGGGCCATCCTCCACTGCACTCCCTGGCCACAGCAGAGAGCTGGCCTGGAAGAGGGGCAACCGGGACAGGATCGGTGCCCCGACCGGGACTAGAACCTGGTGTGCCGGCGCCGCAAAGGCGGAGGATTAGCCTAGTGAGCCGGGGCGCCGGCCAATAAATTACTTTTAAAAAAGACATAAAGAGATGTCAGCCAGACATCCAAAGGCTTGAGTGGGTCTGAAAGATCCATTTGGCTTATTTGCAAGCTGGCAAGTGGGTGCTGGTGTCGGCAGGAAGCTCAGTTCCCTAGCATCCGGACTTCTCCAGGCTGCTCATGGCTTCCCCAAGAAGGAGCAATCCAACCACAGAAGCTTTGCTGTGCTTGATGGCCTTGTCTCAAAAATCACAAATGGTCATTTCCGCAATGTCCTATTCAGGGTGCAGGGGCCCCAAGGTGGGCCTGACTTGCAGGAGGCAAGAACCCCTGTGGGCCTTGTTGGAAGTTGCCGGGCACAGTTCTTAGTCAATTAGCTCATTTAAAACTTTCTAGAACCCACGAGGTTGTCTGGGAAAAAAAAATCTCAAAGCCCTGTGTGGGAAGTTTAGCATTTCTGTTATTCTTGGTTTTCAGGTGCAGAGGTAGAGACACCGTAAAGCAGAAGGGCTTGCCCAGCCGGCGCCCATATGGGATGCTTTTGCCGCGGGCGGCAGCTTCACCTGCTAGCCTCAGTGCCGGCCCCTCTACAGACTTTCTGAAGCATGGTTGTAGGTGCAGTTCTTTTGTGATTGGCTTCTCCTGCTGAACAAAAATGCTCACCGTGTTTATCCATGTTGTTACCTCTATCAGTAACGCTTCTTCATTGCTGAGTACTATTCCACTGTGTAGACTGGGCACAAGTCCCTTATCCAGACCCCCTATCCGGTGACATGTGGGCTATTCCTGGTGTGGAACTGAGCAAAGCTGCTATGAAGTTCACATACAAGGCTTTGGTCCAGACACACCTGTTTTCATTGATCTCAGGTAATAGCCAGGGGCAGCTGTCCTAGATCATACAGTGAGCATGTATTTATCTTTGTAAGAAACTGCCAGACTTTTCCAGTGCCGGTGTGCCATCTTGCACTCTCGCCAGCAGTGTGTGAGAGCTGCAGTTGCTCTGTATCCTTGCCAGCACTTACTATCACCAGTCTGGTAAATTTTAGTTATTTGGGTTTGTGTATAGTGGTGCCTTATTGTGGTTTTAATTTGTCCCTCATTGAATATCTTATACTTATTGGCCATTTGTCTTTCTGCTTTTGTGAACTATATATGCATTTATTTTTGCTGATTTTTAAAGCTAGATTAATTTTTAAAAGATTTATTTATTTATTTGAAAGGCAGAGCTACATAGAGAGAGAAGGAGAGATAGAAAAAGAGAGAGGTCACCATCCGCGGTTCAGTCCCCAATTGTCTGCAATGGCCAGAGCTGCACTGATCCGAAGCCAGGAGCCAGGAGCTTCTTCTGGTCTCCCACATGGGTGCAGGGGCCCAAGACTTGGGCCATCTTCTACTGCTATCCCAGGCCATAGCAGAGAGCTGGATTGGAAGTGGAGCAGCCAGGACTCGAATCGGTGCCCATATAGGATGCCAGCACTGCAGACGGTGGCTTTACCCACTATACCACAGCGCCAGCCCCATAAAGCTAGGTTACTTGTCTTCTCATTATTTAGTTGTAGGACTTCTTTATATGTTTTGGATATAAATCCTTTGCCATATATACAATGAATATTTTTCTTAATTTATGGCTTATACTTTCATTTTAAAAATAGTATATTTTGAAGAACAGAAGCTTAAAATTTTTAATGAAATTTTAGAAGATTAGCAATGAGACAAATGACAAGGAATCTGTCTTTTTTATTATTTGTGCTTTTTTGTGTCATAAGAAATCTTTGCTTATCTGTTAAGACATGAAAATTTTCTCCTAAAAGTTTTTATTTTTTTTTATAAGATTTATTTACTAATTGGAAAGGAGGAATTACAGAGAGAGAATGAGAGAGCGAGATCTATCTGCTGGTTCACTCCCCAAATGGCCCCAATAGTCAGTGCTGGGCCAGGCTAACAGGCACATTAGCAAGGAGATGGACTGGAAGTGGTGCAGCTAACACTCAAACTGACGCTCATGTGGGATGTCAGAGTCACAGGTAGTGGTTTAATCCATTGGGTCATATCACTGGCCCCACTCCTAGAAATTTTATAGATTTGGTTTTTACATTTAGAGTCTCTAATTCATTTCAAGTTCTTTTTTTAAACTTTTTTTTTCAAATTTATTTAAAAGGCAGAGTCACAGGCAGAAGCAGAGAGAGAGAGAGAGAGAGAGAAAGAGAGAGAGAGAGAGGTCCTCTACCTGCTGATTCACTCCCCAGTTGGCTGCAACAGCCAGAGCTAGGCCAATCCAAAGCCAGGAGCAAGGAGCTTCTTCCGGGTCTCCCAGGTGGGTGCAGGGGCCCAAGGGCTTGGGCCATCTTCCATTGCTTTCCTAGGCCATAGCAGAGAGCTGGATCGGAAGTGGAGCAGCTGGGTCTTGAACCAGCACCCATATGGCATGCCAGCACTGCAGGTGGCGGCTTTATCTGCTACACCACAGCACTGGCCCCACATACTTCATTATTCAATACAGATTTATAATAAATCTCAAAATCATGATGCATAACTTCTCCAACTTTGTGCTGATTTTCAAAATTGTTTTGGTTATTTTACCTTGTTTATATTTCCCTATACAATTTAGAATCTATGTGGTGATTTCTTTTTTTTTTTAAGATTTAATTTTATTTATTTGAAAAGCAGAATTCCAGAGAGGAAGAGAGCGAGAGAGGGAGAGAGATAGAGAGGGAGAGAGAGAGATTGATTCCATCCACTGGTTTACTCTCCAAATGGCTGCAACAGACAGGGCTGGGCCAGGCCAAAGCCGGGAGCCAGAAGATTCTTCCAGGTCTCCCACGTGGGTGCTGGAGCCCAAGTACTTAGACCACGTTCCACCGCTTTCCCAGGCACATCAGCAGGGAGCTGGATAGGAAGTAGAACAACTGAGACTCATCCCATGTGGGATGCCAACACTGCAGGCAGCGGCTTTACCCTCTATGCCAGAACACCTGCCCCACATGTGATAATTTCTACCCAAAAAACCATGCTAGAATTTTGATTGGGATTCTGTTAAATCTCTAGATCAATATGGGGAGAACTGTCATTTTATACTCGAACTTGAGATTATAGATAGATAGATAGATAGATAGGTTTAGGTGCTCTTTCATTCTGATAGTAAGGTTTGATTGTTGCCAATGTACAAATCTTGCACATCTGGTTTATGTTTTTTCATACTGTCATAAATGTTTTTAGACTGTTTTATACATTTAATTTCGTGGTTGTTCATTGCTAGTATAGAGAAATCCATTTTTAGGTACTGACCATGCTAAATAAATTCAGTTCATTTTTTAAAAGTTTCTATTTATTTATTTTTGTTTGAGAGACAGGGAGACAGAGACCGCTTCACTCCCACAATGACTGGGACTGAGGCAGGCCGAAGCCAGGAGCCTGGAACTCCATCCGGGTCTCCCGTGTGGGTGGCAGGGACTTTACCATTGAGCTATCACCTGCTACCTTCCAGGGTGTGCATTAGTAGGAAGCTGGAATTGAGAATGGGGCTGGGGCTTGAACCCAGGCACTCAGATATGAGATTCAGGCATCCTAACTGACAGCTTGACTGCTGGGCCAAATGCCCACCCTAGTTCTAGGGGGTTGGCGCTGTGGTATAGTGGGTTAAACTGCTGCCTTGCAACGCCCATATCCTATATGGGTGCTGGTCCTGTCCCAGCTGTTCCACTTCCGATCTAGCTCCCTGCTATGGCCTGGGAAAGCAGTGGAAGATGGCCTAAAGTCTTGGGCTCCTGCCACCCACGTGGGAGACCTGAATGAAGCTCTTGACTCCTGGCTTCAGCCTGGCCCAGCCCTGGCAGTTGTAGCCATTTGGGAAGTAAACTAGCAGACAAAAGAATTCTCTCTCTCTCTCTCTCTCTCTCTCTCTCTCTCTCGTTTCTCTCTAACTCTGCCATTCAAACAAATAAATAAACCTTTTGAAAAAATTTTAAAAAATGGTTCTAATAGTTTTGTTGTATTGTAAATTCCTCAGGCTTTTCTGCATGTGTTCCGCAATCGTATCACGTGCAGATAGACAACTTAACTCTGCCTTTCCCTGCTTTTCTTGGCTAGAACCTCTCGAACTGCATTGCCCAGAGATGCAGATATGCTTGCCTTGTTCCCAGTCTTATGGAGAAAAGTGCTGAAGGGTTTAGACTTTGAGCAGTAACTATGTGAGCTGTAAGGGTGTGGAAGCTGCCTTGAATAGGTAGAGGAATCTCCTTCCATTCCTACACTGTCAGAATGTGTTTGTTTTTGTTTTTCCATCATGAATAGGTGTTAGTTTTATCAAATGTTTTTTCACATGAATTGACATGACCAGGAAGTAAGCTTGAATTTCTTCTTTTTAAACAAATTGAGGTGAGATTCACATCACATGCAAGTAGTATAACTTACTTCTTCTTCTTTTTTTTTTTTAAAAGATTTGTTTACTTATTTGAAAGTCAGAGTTACACAGAGAGAGACGGAGAGGCAGAGAGAGAGAGAGGTCTTCCATCCGATGGTTCACATCCCAAATGGCCCCAATGGCCGGAGCTGCGCCGATCTGAAGCCAGGAGCCAGGAGCTTCTTCTGGGTCTCCCACATGAATGCAGGGGCCCAAGGACATGGGCCATCTTCTACTGCTTTCCCAGGCCACGGCAGAGAGCTGGATCAGAAGAAGAGCAGCCAGGACTTGAACCAGCGCCCATATGGGATGCCGGCACTGCAGGCGGTGGCTTTACCCGCTATGTCACAGTGCTGGCCCTGTAGCATAACTTACAAGTAGCATTGCACAGCCACCATCTCAACCCAGGTCCGGAGCATTATCCCAGCAGCAAGCCCCCAACCCACTTCTCCTTAAACAGGGACTTCCCCTTCCCTCTCCTCCTACCTGCAGCCACCTCTCATCTGCATTCTGCCTCCACGATTTGCCTGTCTGGAGACTTCATATAAATAGAATCATACAATGTGCGAGCTTTGTGTCTGACTTCTTTCATTAGCATCATGGCTTTTTAAAGATCTATTCATTTGAGGCTGGCGCCGTGGCTCAATAGGCTAATCCTCCGCCTTGCGGCGCCGGCACACCGGGTTCTAGTCCCGGTCCGGGCACCGATCCTGTCCCGGTTGCCCCTCTTCCAGGCCAGCTCTCTGCTATGGCCTGGGAGTGCAGTGGGGGATGGCCCAAGTGCTTGGGCCCTGCACCCCATGGGAGACCAGGAGAAGCACCTAGCTCCTGGCTTCGGATCAGCGCGATGCACCGGCCGCAGTGCGCCGGCCGCGGCAGCCATTGGAGGGTGAACCAACGGCAAAAGGAAGACCTTTCTTTTTCTTTTTTTTTTTGACAGGCAGAGTGGATAGTGAGAGAGAGACAGAGAGAAAGGTCTTCCTTTTGCCGTTGGTTCACCCTCCAATGGCCGCCGCGGTAGCGCGCTGCGGACGGCGCACCGCGCCGATCCGATGGCAGGAGCCAGGTGCTTCTCCTGGTCTCCCATGGGGTGCAGGGCCCAAGGACTTGGGCCATCCTCCACTGCACTCCCTGGCCACAGCAGAGAGCTGGCCTGGAAGAGGGGCAACCGGGACAGGATCGGTGCCCGGACCGGGACTAGAACCCGGTGTGCCGGCGCCGCAAGGCGGAGGATTAGCCTAGTGAGCCGCGGCGCCGGCCAAAAGGAAGACCTTTCTCTCTGTCTTTCTCACTGTCCACTCTGCATGTCAAAAAAAAAAAAAAAAAAAAAAGGATCTATTCATTTGAAAGGCAAAGCGAGAGAGAGAGAGAAGAGAGATAGTGAGAGAGCTCTTCAATCTACAGGTTCTTTCCCCACATGCACACAACAGCTGGGGATGTGCCATGCTGAGGCCAGGAGCCAGGAACTCCATCCTAGTCTCTCACGTGGGTGGCAGGGGCCCAAGCCTTTGGACCATCATCTGCTGCCTTCCCAAGTGCATCAGCAGGAAGCTGGATCAGAAATTGAGAAGCTGGGACTCGAGGCAGCACTCTGGTCATGGGGCACTGGCGTCCCAAGCTGCTGTCAACCTGCTGCACCTCAGCACCTTCCCCAGCGTCAGGCTTTTGAGGTTCAGCTATGCTGCAGCATGTGTTAGCACATTGGTCCTTTTTGTGGCTGAGTTCTGTCCCACTACTGTATGGTTGTCATCCAATTTGTGTACCCAGATGTGTTCATTTTGTTAAAATGTATTTGAGAGGCAGAGAGAATAAGAGCACTTCCATTCACTGGTTCATTCCCCAAAGGCCTGTGATAACCGAGGTCAGCCAGAGGCAGGAGCTGGGAACTCAGTGCAGGTCTCCTCTGTGAGTGGTAGGAACCCAACAGCCTGAGCCATCACCTGCTGCCTCCCAACGCCCGTGATGGCAGGAAGCTGGACTCAGGAGCCGGTGCTGGCATCACACCCAGGCACCTGATGCAGGATGTGGTGTCTTCACTGGCATCTTAACCACAAGGCCAAATGCCCACTCCAACCCAGCTGTGTTCTTAAGCTTCATCCTACCCTGTCTCCCTGTGTAGCAGGTGCTGTTTAGCAGGTGAACTTGGCTCACATATCTGTGCAGACAAGTGGAGCTTAAGTCTCCTGGAGCTTAGTACTCTGTGGCGACTATGTATGTCCATCTCCGATCACACTGGGGTCCTGGGAGGGCCTGTTCTGTCTTTCATTCCCATAGCCCCACCGTGTAGTAGCCCTGTGTTGTCAGCTCAGTAGGTGAGTTTTTTTTTTTTTTTAAAGATTTATTTATTTATTTATTAACAGGCAGAGTGGATAGTGAGAGAAACAGAGAGAAAGGTCTTCCTTTTTGCCGTTGGTTCCCCTCCAATGGCCGCTACGGTCGGCGCATCGTGCTGATCCGAAGCCAGGAGCCAGGTGCTTCTCCTGGTCTCCCATGCGGGTGCAGGGCCAAGGACTTGAGCCATCCCGGGCCATAGCAGAGAGCTGGCCTGGAAGAGGGGCCACCAGGATAGAATCCGGCGCCCCAACTGGGACTAGAACCTGGTGTGCTGGCGCCGCAAGGCGGAGGATTAGCCTGTTAAGCCACGGCGCCGGCCAGTAGGTGAGTTTTAATCTGGGAAGGCTTCCTGCAGGAAGCAGCTTATGAATGTGCCTGGGAAGTCAGAGGAGCTGAGCACTCCTGCAGCCCACAGTGAATAATAACCACCGCCATCTATCAAGCGCACTCACGTGTCCGGTGTTGAAATGAGCTATTAACCTCCCCTGGGCACTCAGTTTCTGAGAGAGGGGAGACTTGGATTTGAACCCAGCCCACACCCCTGATGACTGCCTCACTCTGCCTCTCCAAGCCTGGCTTCCAGGTTAGGGCTGGTGGCTTGCTCCTCCACATTCAGTCTGTCTGCTTTTGGGACTGTCTGCGTGGGACCTCAGAGTGACAGAAGGATGGACAACGGGGCCACCCCAGTGTCTTGGGAAGGTCCCTTCACCTCCAGCCTTCCAGGTCCTTTGCTCTTGGCTGCCACGCGGGCCCCCAGGGCACAGCACCCTCTGCCTCCCTCCCACCCCCCACCCCCCCGCCCTACTCCTTGCGTAGCCCCTCTGGCTCCCCGGGCTGTGCCGGATTCTGCGGGGAAAGGAGCAGGGTTGCGGCTAAATATAAAGCAGGCTGTTCCAGTTTCCAAATAGAACAAAGGAGCGGGGTGTTAAGTTGATTTTTATAAATAAAGAGAGAGGGAGTGAGAGAATATTTTTTCGAGATGTTTAATAAAATCGCCTTGTGAGAGGCAGGAAAATCACTGGGCTGTGGTGGGAGGGTTTGGAGGAGGAAGGGGAGGGGAGGCGGGAAGGAGGGAAGGGCTGCTTCCTCCTCTGTGCTGGGAGCAGAGCCCCTGTCCTTGGCCCCAGGAGGGAAGGCTGCCCGGAGACCGGTGTGGGGCCGGGAGGGCATCAAGGTCCTGGAGGAGGACGAGGCGGGGAAGGCTCGCGGTTCTCTCTGCATGCTGAGCACCTACTGTGTGCTAAGTCCTGAGCTGGTTTCTGCAACTTCTCACTGGGGCCCTGGGATCCAGCCCCTACCTGCCCGCTCACCTCCGCTCCCTCTCTCTGCTCCCGCCTCTCCACACTGCTTCTTCTCAGGGCCTGGGCACCCCCGGGACCCACAGCCCCTTCCCATCCTCAGGTCTCAGGATAAACCTCACTGTCTCTGTGACCAGCGCCCACCCCTACGCCCCAGGCCCAACCCCATTCCCCTGTTGTTCTTCCCTGATCCACCACTTCGGAAATGATTGGCTTGCTCGTATGTCTCTCCCCCTGCCCTCAGGAAAGCCCCAGAAGTCAGACTTTGTTTTTCATTCACTGCAGTAGCAAGGACCTGCAGCAGAACCTGACTCATGGCATACATCTATGTGTGTTTGCAAAATGACTATCAGTGAGTGAGGCTCAGAGAGGTAGAGTGACTTGCCCAAGGTCATACAGCTAGGAAATGGCAGGGTCAGGAGGGAGTCCAAACTCATCTGACCTCAGATTCTACAATTTTGAAAATTGATTAATTTATTTGAAAAAACGGAGAGAGAGAGAAATCTTCCACCTCTTGGCTTACTTCCCAATTGCCCACAACAGCTAGGGCTGAATCAGGCTGAAGCCTGGAGCCAGGAACTCATCCAGGTCTCCCACATGGGTGGCAGGGGCCCAGGTATTTAAGTCACTACCTGCTGCTTCCCACAGTGCACATTAACAGGAAGCTGGATCAGAAGTGGAACCAGGGCTGAAGCTGTGCTTAGCGGGTAAAGCCGCCGCCTGCAGTGCTGGCGTCCCATACGGGCGCTGGTTCAAGTCCCAGCTGCTCCACTTCTGATCCAGCTCTCTGCTATGGCCTGGGAAAGCAGTAGAAGATCTTCTTGGTCTCCCCTGCACACGTGGGAGACCCAGAAAAAGCTCCTGGCTTCGAATCGGTACAGCTCCGGCTGTTGCAGCCATTTGGGGAGTGAACCATCGGATGGAAGACACCTCTCTCTGCCTCTGCCTCTGCCCTCTCTAACTCTTTCAAGTAAAATAATAAATAAATCTTTAAAAATAAACAATTAAAAATTAAAACAATTTTAATTACATTAAAATAATTAAAAAATAAAACTAATACATAATAAATAAATCTTTTTTAAAAATTGTAGAACCAGTGGGGCAGTGAGTTAAGCTGATGGTTGGCATGCTTGCATAGTGGAGTGCCTGGTTTGAGTCCCGGCTACTCTGTGCTTCTGATCGAGCTCCCTGCTAATGTGTCTGGGGAGTAGTGATGGTACAGCTAAGTACTCAGGAGACCCAGCTGGAGTTCCTGGCTCCTGACTTTGGCCTGGCCTACTCCTGGCTGTTGCAGTCATTTGGGGAGTGAACCAGCAGAAGGAAGATCTCTCTAAGATTTTTAAAATTTATTTGAAAGGCAGAGTTACAGAAAGGAAAAGAGAGAGAGCCACTGGTTCACTCCCCAAATAGCCATATTGTCCAGGGTTGGGCCAGGCAGAACCCAGGAACCTGGAACTCCATATGGTTCTATTGCCTTGGTGCAGGAGCCCATCTTCCACTGCCTTGGAGCAGCTGGAACTTGAACCAGCGCCCATATGAGATGCTGGTGTTGCAGGCAGCAGTTTAACCTGTACCGCGCCGGCCCCAAGACCTCTCTCTTTTAAAAAAATTTAAAATAAAGAAGCAGAGTTCCTAAATCTGCATATATGAAATACATGAAACTTGTATAACTTAAATAAAATTAACAACAACAACAAAAAAAGCAGAGCTGGTACTAGAACCCTGGAACTCTGATCTGAGAGGTGGGTACCCCAGTGGCCCCTTAACGGCTGAGCCAAACTCCCATGCCCCTTTGATGCATCTTACAAGGCTTCCAGTGGGGTGGAGGAGGGGATTTAAAGGGACAGATCTGGAACATGAAGCGTGGGCAGAGGGCGGCAAGGTGCAACCCTGCAAAATCACAGACAGGAGCCGGTCACTGAAGCCAGATATTGCCGTCACATCCATCCTTGCACAGTGAATACACGTGAACATGGCTAAACAAAGCCTTTCCCAGAGCTGTTACAGAGTGAGCTTTCCTCAATAGCACTCAACAGAGAGCTAGTGGAGGTGGCAGAGGGCTTCTCCCTGTAGGAGCTAGAGGAGTGGCCCTGCTCCCCCATACCCCACCCCATCTCTCTCCTTTTGGGCTCCAGAGCCAGGAATCAAACCTGGGCACTCCAGTGTGGAATCTGGATGTCTTAATTGGAATCTTTTCTTTTTTTTTTCTTTTTATTTATTTATTTATTTTTAGACAGGCAGAGTGGACAGTGAGAGAGAGAGTCAGAGAGAAAGGTCTTCCTTTTGCCGTTGGTTCACCCTCCAATGGCCGCCGCGGTAGGCGTGCTGTGGCCAGCGCACCGCGCTGATCCGATGGCAGGAGCCAGGTGCTTCTCCTGGTCTCCCATGGGGTGCAGGACCCAAGCACTTGGGCCATCCTCCACTGCACTCCCTGGCCACAGCAGAGAGCTGGCCTGGAAGAGGGGCAACCGGGACAGGATCGGTGCCCCGACCGGGACTAGAACCTGGTGTGCCGGCGTCGCAAGGCGGAGGATTAGCCTAGTGAGCCGCGGCGCTGGCGGAATCTTTTCTTTTTTTAAGGTTTTATTTATTTATTTATTTATTTATTTATTTATTTGAAAGTCAGAAATACAGAGAGAAAAGGAGAGAAAGGGGGGGTGAGGGAGAGAGAAATACCCTCCATCTGCTGGTTCACTCCCCAAATGGCTGCAATGACCAGCCAAAGCCAGGAGCCAAGAATTCCTCCAAGTCTCCCACATGGGTGACAGGGGCTCAAGCACTTGGGCCATCTTCCACTGCTTTCCCAGGCACATTAGCAGGGAGCTGGATCAGCTGGGACCCAAAACAGTGCTCATATGGGATGCTGGCACTGCAGGTGGAGGCTTAACCTTCTATGCCACAGTAGTGGCCCCAACCAGTATCTTAACTGCTAGGCCAAATGCCCACCCCAAGCTCTTAAAATTTTTTAATTTATTTCATTTGGAAGAGAGAGAGAATCTTTTATCTACTAGTTCACTCCCCAGATGCCTGCAACATCCAGCGCTGAGGGAGGGTGAAGCCAGGAGCCAGAAACTCCATCTGGGTGTCCCACATGGGTGGCAGGGACCCAGGTACTTGAGCCATCATTGCTGCCTCCCAGGAAGCTGGAATTGGAAGTGGAGGCAGGAGTTGATCCCAGGCACTCTGATATGGGATGCAGGTGTCTTAAGTGCTATGCCAAATGCCTGCGTCATCTCTCTCTCTCTCCCTCTGTGTGTGTGTGTGTGTGTCTGTCTCTCTCTGTCTCTCCCCTATTAAATGTACAATCGTCCCCAGATTTTTTTTTTGTAGCTATTGAGAATTGGATTTTTTTTTTTTTTGACAGTCGGAGTGGACAGTGAGAGAGAGAGAGACAGAGAAAAAGGTCTTCCTTTGTTGTTGGTTCACCCTCCAATGGCTGCCATGGCCGGCGCACCACGCTGATCCGAAGGCAGGAGCCAGGTGCTTATCCTGGTCTCCCACGGGGTGCAGGGCCCAAGCACTTGGGCCATCCTCCACTGCACTCCCGGGCCATAGCAGAGAGCTGGCCTGGAAGAGGGGCAACCGGGACTAGAACCCGGTGTGCTGGCGCCGCTAGGTGGAGGATTACCCTGTTGAGCCACGGCACCGGCCCCCAGATTTTTTTTAAAGATTATTTATTTGAAAGGCAGAGTTACAGTGAGGGAGAAGTAGAGGCAGAGACAGAGAGAGCTTCTATCTGCTGGTTCACTCCCCAAATATTTGGCTACAACAGCCAGGGGTGGCCCAGGAGCTTTATCCAGGTCCCCCACGTGGGTGCAGGAGCCCAGGAACTTGAGCCATCTTCCACTGCTTTCCCAGGCACATTAGCAGGAAGCTGGATCAGAAGTGGAGCAGTCAAGACACAAACCATGCCCATATGGGATGCTGGCACTGCAAATGTAGGCTTAACTTGCTGTGCCACAGTACTTGTCTGTGTTTGTCTATCTGTCTCTCTCTCTCTACCCGCTTCCACCATCTCTCTCCCTCTCCGCCCCCCTTCCTTCCTTGTCTTCTAGATTTATTTAAAAGTGAGTTACAGAGAGTGAGGAAGACAGAGAGAGAGATCTTCCATCTGATGGTTCACTCCCCAGATGCCCATAATGGCCAGGGCTGGGCCAGGCCGAAGCCAGGAATCAGGAGCCCTGGGTCTCCCATGTGGGTGGCAGGGGCCAAAGCACTTGGGCCATCCTCCGCTGCTTTTCCCAGGCTATTATCTGGGAGCTGGATCTGAAGTGGAGCAGCCAGGACATGAACTGGTGCCCATGTAGGATGCTGGCGTCATGGGCGATGGCCTTACCTGCTATACCACAGTGCTAGCCTCCCTCTTTTTTTTTTTTTTTTTTAGATTTATTTATTTATTTGAAAGAAATACTCAGAGAGGAGAGCAGAGAGAGAGAGAAAGAGAGAGAGAGAGAGAGAGAGTTCTTCCATCCTCTGGTTCACTCTCTAATTGGCCGCCAACAGCCAGAGCTGAGCCGATCCGAAGCTAGGAGCCAGGAGCTTCTTCTGGGTCTCCCACATGGGTTCAGGGGCCCAAGGACTTGGGCCATCTTCAACTGCTTTCCCAGGCCATATCAGAGAGCTGGATTGGAAGTGGAGCAGCTGGGACTAGAACCGGTGCCCATATGGGATGCCGGCACTGCAGGTGGCAGCTTTACCTGCTACGCCACAGCGCTGGCCCCTGGCCCCCCTCTTTTCTTTCTTTATTTAAAAGGTAGAGAGAGAGGGAAAGAAAGAGAGAGAGAGAGAGATCTTCCTCCCTTTATGCATTACCCAGCACCAGGTACTATAGCAACACACAATGGACTAAGACCCATGGGGTGACCGACTGCTTGCTTGTGAAGATTGGAGCTGCTGCATTGTAGGCCAGGAGCCCAGACTTCAGGCACAGGGTGGATGCTCAGAAGAGTGGTGAAAAGCTGTTGTTTATCATCATCGGCTCTTCATTAGTTGAGCAGCTGCTATATGCCAAGCTCTGGACTGATCTCTTTGAATCCTCAGACCAATTCCAAGAAGTAGGTGCTGTTGTTACCATCCTCATTTTATGCATGAGGAAAACAGGTCTCCCAAGGTGTAAAGTGACTCACGAAAGGTCACTCAGCCAAGAAGGAGCAGAGCTGGGCCTGAAATCTGGGTGGGCCGAGCTGCAGACCCTGGGCTATTCAATCTCACCAAAGCCAGCACTCAGCACTCAGGAGCCGGCAGGAGCCATTGAAGGTAGAGCCTGGGAGCAGCGGGGAGGGGCAAGGCCCCAAGGAGTCTTGGGTAGAAGCAAAGGCCCAGCCTCAGTTAAGAAGCCAGAGAGGGGGCCCGGATGAGGCAGTGCGGTGGGGAGTGACGCTGCAGTCTGGGGGGCCGCAGCTCTGTGCCTCTGACTCATTCGGACCCAGCAGCTTGATTTCTTGCCGCAGGAGATGCTATTTATAACCTGCAGCCTCCTAGCACAGCACCAAACCCTGCAGCTACCTGGGGCTGCTCCCCCTGAGCTGCAGGGCAAGGAGAGGAAGGCTGGGGGGGGGTGTCAGGTGGAATGGGGGAGCCCAAGGGGACGGCCATGGCTGAGCCTCCTTTCTCCTGCTTGGGACAATCTGCACAACATGCACACTCAAGTGTACCCTGGGGCCCTCTGGCAGGGTGTAAGTGCGTGTGTGTGTGTATACGCGTGTGCACGCATGCTGGCTGCTCATCTGCAATGTGGGCAGCACCTGACTGAAGGAATGGAAGTTGTTTGAGTCTTTTTGATTTGGTCAGATCATGTCCTTTCTCTGCCCCAAGCTTTCCAGTGGTTTCCAGTGTCATCTGGGGTAAAAGCCAATGTCCTGACAGTGACCTACAAGGCCTGGAACCATCTGACTGCCTCCCCTCCTCCTCCCTCTGTTCACTCCAATGCCCCTTGCTGTTCCTAGGAACACACTGTGTCCGTGTCTGCCCAGTGGCCTCTGCTCTCTTTCTCTTTCCTTCTCTTGAGACCCTCTTTCCCTAGCCAATGCCACCCTTTCTCCCTCACCTTCTCCAGATGGTCACTCAAAGGCCAGCTTCCTGGTAAACCCTCCCTGACCATTCTACTTTAAATCACACCAGTGAGGGGCCAGCACTGAGGCCTAGTGGGTAAAGCCGCCACCTGCAGTGCCAGTATCCCATATGGGCACCAGTTCAAATCCTGGCAGCTCCACTTCTGATCTGGCTCTCTGCTATAGCCTGGGAAAGCAATCACAGTCCTTGGGCCCCTGTACCCATGTGGGAGACCAGAGGAAGCTCCTGGCTCCTGGCTTCGGATCTGCCCAGCTCTGGCCATTGTGGCCATTTGGGGAGTAAACCAGTGGATGGAGGACCTCTCTCTCTCTCTCTCTCTCTCTCTCTGCCTCTGCCTCTCTGTAACTCTGCCTTTGAAATAAATAGTAAATAAATCTTTAAAAAAGAGTCACACTGATGCAACACACTCTGTATTCCATTTTCCTGCTTCACTTTCCTTCATAGCACTCACTAGCATCTGACATGCCACATAATTACCATATATATATTATATATATTACCACATATATATAATTACCATATATATATTACCACACACACACACACACACACACATATATATATATATATATATATATATATATATATATATATATTTGAAAGGCAGAGTTACAAAGAGAGACAGAGATCTTCCATCTGCTGGTTCACAACCCAAATGGTTGCAACAGTTAGGGCTGGCCCAGGCTCAAGTCAGGAGCTTGGAATTCCATCTTGGACTCCCATATGGGTGGCAGGGACCCCAACACTTGTGCCATCTTCCTCGGGTTTCCTAGGCGCATTCGCAGGGAGATGGATTGGAAGTACAGTAGCCAAGACTCAAACTGGCACTGCTATGGGATGCCAACGTCCCACCCTCTGTGCCACAGCCCCGGCCCCACTTATCTTTTTAAAAAAAGATTTATTCATTTATTTGAAAGGCAGAATGACATAAAGGGAAAGAAAGAGAGAGAGAGATCGATCTTCCATTTGTGGTTCACTCCCCAAATGGCTACAATAGCCAGGTCTAGAGCAGGCCAAAACCAAGAGCCAGGAACTCCATTCTGGTCTTCCTTGTGGGTGGCAGAGGGCATCTTCTGCTTTCCCAGGAGCATTAGCAGGGAGCTGGGTCAGAAATAGAGTAACCAGGACCTGAACTGGTGCCCTAATAAGGGATACCAGTGTTGCAAGCAATGGCTCAACCCACTGTGCTGCACACGGGCCCCTTTACTTGATTTTTCTACGCTCTGTCTCCTACTAGAATGCCAGCTCCAGGACAGGGATTTTTATGTTTTTTAGGGCCCAGAACAGTGCCTGGCACAGAGCTGGGACTCAGTTAACTATGTGTCGGCTGCACAAATTCTCTGGGGATTTTCAAACTTGCTATGTGACCTTGGGCAGTGACCCTCCCTTCTCTGGACCTGTGTGTGGCACTTCACAGCCTTCCAGCTTAGGGAGTCTAAGGCTCTGCTTCTTCGCCTTGGCTCCTGAGACGAATAGCCACTGCGAGGGCCTGGCCTGCACTTTTTCTCCCAGACCAGACTTCTCCGTGCAGTATGCCAGCCTGTGGGCGGGGATGTGCCAGCTCTCCCCTACCTCTGTGAGAGGCTTTGAACAGAAGCCTGTGTGTGAATTCACCTCTCCATGTGATTGTGAGCCTGACTGAGACGGGACATCCCAGCACAGTGCCAGCACCAAGGCCTAATTCTACCTTCCTGCTTCTGTTTCTGGCAGACCCTTCCCTGACGGAGAGAAACACTTGCTCTCTGGGAACGCGAGGAAGAGCCGGCTGGCTGGGACTCCCTGTACCTGTTTGCACTCGCCCAGGAGCCAGCTGTGTGGGACCCACAGCAGAGCTGCCCACCTTCCAACGAGGGAAGCCTGCAGAACCACAGCCATCAATGGGGATGCCAGGCCCATTTTTAGATCTCATCTGTTCCTTACAGAAAATGGGTCCAAGTTTGCCCAGGTTTCTAGAACAATCCTTGAAAGGGCTTTGGAGATTATTAGCATTGTTCACACATGATCTCATTTCATCTCTTCACTTCTGGCACAACCCTAGGGTGTAGCACAGTAACTGGCATCTGGTAGGCATTTTTTTTTGTTGTTGTCTTCATCTTATACCCGATGATGAAACCAAGGCTTAGTACTGTTGTGACTTGCTTGAAGTCATACACCCAGGACGTGCACCGCGGGCAAACAGCTGACCCTGGGTTACTATGGAAGGAGAAACAGGAATCCCTCCTGGTGGCTACTACACTTTGGGGAAACAAACCCGATTTATCTATCTTACTTCAAAGGCAGAGAGAGGGAGAGGAGAGAGAACTCTCCCATCTACTGGTTCACTCCCCCAAACGCCTGCAACAGCGAGGGCTGGGCCAACCTGAGGCCAGGAGCTGGGAACTCAACCTGGGTCTCCTACATGGATGGCAGACACCCAAGTATGGGCCGTCATCTGCTGCTCCCCAGGTGCACGTTACAGGAAGCTGGGATGGAGAGTGGAGCCGAGACGTGCACCCAGCCACTCCGATATGCGGGGTCCCCAGCACCAGCTTTTTTTTTTTTTTTTTACTTATTTTTTATTTATTTGAAAGAGTTAACAGAGACAGAGATATCTTCCATCCTCTGGTTCATTCCCTAAATGGTCCCAAGGGCATGGCAGGGCCAGGCCGGAGTCAGGAACCAGGAGCTTCTTCCGGGTCTCCCACGTGGGTGCAGGGGCCCAAGCACCTGGGCCATCTTCCACTGCTTTCCCAGGTGCATTAGCAGGGAGCTGGATCAGAAGTACAGCCGCTGGGTCTCCAACCGGTGCCCATACGGGACTCTAGCTAGCGCACGCAGGGGCTTAACCTGCCACGCCTCAACACAAGCCTCTTAATGGCGGCAACAAACTCCTGCCTCAACAGAATTTACTTGTAAAGAACCAGGAAAAGCCTGAGAGAGCTCCGGAGCCACAGAAACTTAAGTTCAAATCCCAGCACTGCCATCCCTTGTGCCTTTGAACAAGTTCTGAAAACCACCAGGGCCTCAGTTTCTCCATCTGTAAAAAGGATACCTTTGGAGGCATTCAGCGAGAGAGAGAACAGCCCTGAAGGCTGCCGCTGGGCAGCGGCCAATACGCACCAAGGAGCCCTGACCTCTCTCGTGACGTCCCCATTCTTGCGGGGCCAAAGGTAGCCGGCCTCCCGCTTCCCCACCACCAGGTTGACACTCGCATGCGCAGTCGCAACATCCGGGGCATGATCGTCCCACGCACGCGCACAGCTGCCTCAAGCCCGGTAGGTGGCCCCTCCAGTGCCCTAGGGCGAGGCCTGAGGAACTTTGTGCTGTCGTGGGGACCCTTGGACGCCTTATGGTCTTTTCAGCCGCAGCTCTGGGTCCTGGGCATCCTCATTGCGCACTTGCGGGGAGAGGGAAGGCCAGACCTTCTAGAACCTCCAGCGAGGGTCCTGGGCCCGTTCCATGTCTGAGGGAGGCCTTGCCGGCCCCGGGGACCAGAGGAACCAGGAGGGAGGGTGGCCGCCATCACGCTGGCAGCTTTCCGGGCCGCCTCCTGCTCGCTCGCTCGCTCGTTCAGTCAGGCAACAAACGCGCCGGCAGCCCTTCTCTGGGATGCGGTGCGATGGCCCAGCTGGGGAGACAGACTTCCCCGGGAAGTGTCAGCGGAGCAGAAACGGGAGGCCTGGCTCTGACAGACCGGGAGAGGCCGAGGAAGGGTGTGCAGCCGAACCGGGGACAGCGAGCGAGCGCGGGCCTGGAGGGCCTGGAGGGCCTGGAGGGCCGGGGGAGGGCGTGGACGCCCAGAAGGCGGCTGCGTGAGGGATTTTGGCCCGGATCCTAAGAGCCGTGGGAAGCCACCGAAGCTGGGGGATAATGAAGTCTTTATAGTCCTGCTCAGCATCCTTTTCCTCTGCTTTCTCTTTTGAAAAAAAAAAAAAGAAAGAAAATGGATTTTGAATCCCACACCTGCCATATTATCTTTTTTTTTTTTTTTCTGAAGTAGAAAGTGAGAGAACGATGGAATATGATGAAGTGTGTGTTTATTTTCAGGGTTAGATGGGCCAGCAGATGCAAATTGCCTCTTACTTTATGTGTGGTCTATAAATGGCAATTCCCTTATCTTTCCTATGAACTCCATTCCACAATTTCTCCTATTCCAGGAGACAGATCCTCCCTCCAGACTAAAGACAAATTTCATTTGAAGGACACTGGATAGATGTGCTTCAAAATCTCATCCAAAGATCAGAGATGATTATTTTACTAACTTCCTAAAATAGCTCCTCAACGTCATACTACTACCTGTTATTTGATTTATGGAAATGCAATTTGCCTTCAACTTTTTAGGAGTGCATTTATTGTATAAAACAGGATCAAGATTCCAAGGTCAGAAACTGTGTCCGTGGTCCTCACTGTAAGATCACTGGCTTTTATTTTAAGATTTACTTATTTGAAAGGCAGAGTTAGAGGGGGAGAGAGTTAGTTTCCATCTACTGGTTCACCCCCAAATGGCCACAATGGCCAGGCCTGGGCCAGGTTGAAGCCAGGAGTCAGGAACTTCATCCGAGTCTCCTACGTGGGTGCAGGGTCCCAAGTACTTGGGCCATCTTCTGCTTTCCTAGGTATATTAGCAGGTAGCTGGATCAGAAGTGGAGTAGCCAGGACTCAAACCTGTGCCCATATGGAATGCCAGTGCTGCAGGTGGTGGTCTACCCCACTGTGCCACAATACTGGCCCCAGGATCACCATCTTGCTGACCACAGAATGTTTGGAATATTTGTTGGATTAATTTAAATACTGGAATATATTACCTGCTCATCTCAAGTCAGGAGCATCATTTCTGTAGTTCTCTCTTTATAGTTGTTCGCAGGAGTTCTGATAGCATGAAAAAGCTTGTTCTCTGAATTATATTTAGCTCATACAAACTCTACTGCACAATTATGTTGTAAAGAGAAATTAGGTTTTATCTTTAAGTTGTTATTATAGCTTTGGGAAAAGGTGAACATTGAGAATAACTACATGAAGTAGTAGAATATTGCATTATTAAGGCCTGCTACTTTTTAAAAACCGTGGTGTAGGGCCTAGAACGGAGTGACACGTGTGGTGGGGGTATCACGCAGGGTCTGCATAAACAGATGGCACATTCACATTAAATAATTAGAGAATTTAATGAAAGGATTATTTAAAAGGCTTGGGCAGAGCATAGGGAAAGCATACGATTTGTACAGTACCCAGGGGGTTAGTACTATCTGGGGCCTGTATCTTTCCTAGATCTCAAGGTTGAGGGGAGGGAGAAATGACAGAACCCAGAAAGAGTTGGGTGGGGAGGGCCACTTGGAGAAGGAGGAGTGACCTTTTATGAAGACACAACCAACCGAAGGCGATCTGGAGCCAGGAGGACGGACACTTCCCCCTCCCTCTCCTGCCCTTCAGTCTCGGCTGCTGCTTCCCCTTGGCTGGCTGAGCCCAGCTGAAAGCTAGAGGGCAAGGGAGTCAGTGGATGGAGTGCAAATAGGTCAGCACCCCAGGCAAGCAGCAGGATGGAGAAGGATGCAAAAGTAGGCGTGGAGGGGCAAGTGCGGGACACCTGCTACAGCAGGCTTCGTGCACATGCTGCACACAGACGCCGTGTTTAAGTCAGCACCTTAGTGAGGCCTGGAAACCTTTACGGGCGGAACGATGGCGGCAGGCCCCCAGTACTCATTCATTCACGCTTCCTATCTGAGTATTCTGTCAAGAGTATTGTGCCGAGCCCAGCCCGGAGAAGCCCAGCAGTGACAGAGGTCCCAGCAATGCGGTGTGTTCTCTTTCTTGATGCACTGTCTTCTTCAGAGCACATCCCCAGCCTTTCAAAGCCCTGTGTAGTAACTGTGACCGCCCTGGTCTTGGAGGTCGCTTCCCCAGAAGCAGGAATTCAGGCAGAGCACACAGGGTCTGAATCTTGTGGCTGGCAACTGGCAATTATGCTTCCTGCCACGTTGGTACTCTCCACGTAGTAGCTGAGTAGTCATTTTTCAAGCAAGGGGCCTGGATTTGAAAATTGCCCTGGCTCTTAGGAATGGAGTGGACTGTGGCCTCCCATGTCCTGAGTCTGAAATCATCCCCCTGTTGGACGAGGTCCTCCTGGAAGAGGAGGGACCAGGTCTCCTTTAGTGGCATGACTTTGACAAGCAAATCAATTCGTTCCATTTGTTTCCTCTTTGCAAACAGCCATCCTCGAGCGTTACATAATCTAATCTTCATGCCTCGCTGGCTTGTTCTGTCCTCCCGAGGAATTGGCAGATGGTGCCAATGCGGAGACCCGCGCACACGCCTCGCAAGCCTCATGGTAACGGGCGAGTTGCTCGCAGTGTCTGTCTCCTTGCGGTGGGGTCCCTCGCTGGCATTTGTTTCCCTGGATCAGTTTGCTCTTTAGCATTGCTCAGGCACCACTGGCACTCTGCCTTCGGCTCTCAGCCCAAGATTAATTGGAAATGCCGAACGCAGATAAAAAGAGAACAGAAAGTGAAGTTGAAAGGGCAGAGAATTTGTCAGATTTTTTTTTTTTTAATCTGAAAGCCTCCCCCATGAAAGGCTGAGTATCTCTGGAGATTTTTACCTTCAGAGCTCAGACATGTTCATTCACTCTGGACCCTGCGTACCCCCTCATTGCTGGGTTACACGCAGCACAGGCATGGGGCTGGCTGTGTCAGAGCTGGGAGAGGAGCGGAGAGAACTGCTTGGTGAGGTCTCTGAAGTTGTGTCTCAAAAAGCGAGGCAGGGGCTGGCGCTGTGGTGTAGTAGATTAAGCCGACACCTGCAGTGCTGGCATCCCATACAGGCGCCAGTTTGAGTGCCCATTGCTCCACTTCTGATCCAGTTCCCTGGTGATGGCCTGGGAAAGCAGGAAGATTGCCCAAGTGCTTGGGCCCCTGCACCCAGTTGGGAGACCCGGAAGAAACTTCTGGGTCCTGGCTTCAGATCAGCAGCCCAGCTCCAGCTGTTGAGGCCATATGGGGAGTGAACCAGCAGATGGAAGACCTCTCTCTGTCTTTTCCTCGCTCTATCTGTAACTCTGCCTCTCAAATAAATATTTTTTGTTTGTTTTTAAAGATTTATTTATTTATTTGAAAGAGTTACACAGAGAGAGAAGGAGAGGCAGAGAGAGAGAAGTCCTCCGTCTGCTGGTTCACTCCCTAGATGGCTGCAATGGCCAGAGCTGCACTGGAGCCAGGAGCCAGGAGCTTCCTCCATTTCTCCCATGTGGGTGCAGGGGCCCAAGGACTTGGGTCATCTTCTGCTGCTTTCCCAGGTCATAGCAGAGAGCTGGATCAGAAGTGGAACAGCCAAGTCTTGAACTGGCTCCCATATAGGATGCACTGCAGGCACTGCAGGCGGTGGCTTTACCCTCTACACCACAGCGCCGGCCCCAGTAAATAAGTTTTTAAAAATAAATAAATAAAAGTGAGGCCTATTCCTACAGAAATGGTTGTTCCCCAGGTAGGGTGGTTAGGTGGCTGAGGGAAGATTGTGTCAGAGCTCTGTAAGGTGGAGAGCCCTCCAGCCAGGCCCTGTCTGACAGAGCCACGATGCTCAAATATCCTTGTGAAGGTTTTTACATCTCAATGTAAAAACCTAGGAATGGCAGCTTCCAAGCAGAGGCTTAATTAATTTCCTAGAGTTGGGATAGGTTTTATTTATTTTTTGTTTATTTTGATTTTATTTGAAAGAGAGAAATGGCAATCTCTTCCATCTGCTGGTTCACCCTTCAAATGCCTGCAATAGCTAGGGGTGGGCCTGGCTGAAGCCAGGAGCCTGGAACTCTTGGGTGGCTAGGGTGGCAGAGACACAGGTACTTGAGGCATCACTACTGCCTCCCAAGGTGTCCATTAGCAGGATGCTGAATTAGAAGTGGAGTGGTTGAGACTTGAACTGTGCACCACAATGTGGGACGTGGGTGACTTAACTGCTGCATTGAAAACACTCACCCCAAGAATGGATGTGGTTCTGCCAATGCTTAGGACTGGGCGATCAGCGGACATGTCTGACATTGCCTTCAATGGTTAAATATTGAAACAGTTCCTTACTGGCTGATACACATTTGTGTCTGCCTCCCACCCCTCTGCCAACACTGACGTCTGTCGCGAGGGTCCGTTCTCTAGGTAGTTCCCTGAGCAGCCCCACCTTTCCATGCAGCCATCTGAGCTGCCTTGCGAAGCTCCTTTGTTTCCCATCGTGTAGGACTGGGAGGTCTGCTTTGGTGCAGGGCCGGGCACAACTCCAGGTGCCACAGATGTAACTGCCCTGCTTGCAGACTGCACTGTTGGCTGACTCTGATTTTGGATGGAAACTCTGGGCAATTAAAACCTAGAACTCTCATGCCCATGGCAAAAACACAATAGTCTTAAAAAGGTCATATGTACCTTTATGCCTGTTGGTCACTCAGGATCCAGACATGACCTGTGTGGAGAAAACAACTCATGGCGACTCCTTTAATTCCATCCGTCCCCTCTACTGAGACCAAGCATTTTCTATAAAAACAGTAACATTTTGCTGCTTTTAATCTGTTATGCATTCACCTGATGTTAAGTGAGCACCTACTGTGATATCTTGTGTCAGTCATAATGCGAGTGGCTACATGTCCAGTAAATTAAAACAGACCATGTCTGTTTTTGTAGAACATGACTATTGGAGGAGACAGACAGAAAAGGAGGCCACTGGGCTGGAGTGTCGTTAGGTCACCCAGATACTGGTTGCATTTCACCTAATGGAAACTGCATAGGTGTAACAGGTGACTTTTGGGGTGTTGTACACTTAGCATCAGTATCCATACTGCTGGAGTACTGGAGTGTGTGGTGTCAGTGTTGAAGGAATAAGCTTCGGGGTGGTCACTTCCTGCATCCACTCAAGGTCTCAGAGAGGCTGAGGACTTACCTGGATCAGGGAAAGATCCACAGAACATCAGGAATGTTCTGAATGAGAAAGGATGGAGAGAATATACTCTATACTCAGAAGGCAGCTGTGCAGGTTTTATTTTTTAGCCTTTTTAAAGATTCTTTATTTGAAAGGCAGAGTGACAGAGAGAGGGAGAGACAGAAAGAGATCTTCTATTTGCTGGTTCACTCCCCAAATGACCAAAATGGCCAAGGCTGGGCCAGGCTGAACCCAGGAACCTGGAACTCCATCCAGGTCTTACATGTGGGTAGCAATGGCCCAAGTACTTGTGCCATCCTCTGCTGCTTTCTCAGGCCATTAACAGGGAGCTGGATCAGAAGTGGAGCAGCTGGGACTCAAACCAGCACCCATATGGAATGCCAGCATTGAAGGTGGCAGCTTAACATGCTGTGCCAAAATGCCAGTCCCATTTTTTTTAAGATTTGTTTTATTTGAAAGACAGAGGAACAGAGAGAGGTAGAGACAGACAGACAGACAGACACACACACACACAGAATGGGGGGTGGGGTGGAGAGGTGTCTTCCATCCACTGGTTCATTCCCCAAATGCTCACAACGCCAAAGCCAGGCCAGTCTGAAGCCAGAGCCTAGAACTTCTGGGTCTCCCATGTAGGTGGCAGGGGCCCAAGTACTTGACCTATCACTCACTGCCTCCCAGGATGCTCATTAGCAGGAATGTGGAAGCAAAAGCAGAGCTTAGATTCAAACCCGGACACTCTGATAAGTGTGCAAGGCACCCCAAGTGGTATCTTTTTTAAAAACTTTTATTTAGTAAATATAAATTTCAAAAGTATAACTTTTGGATTATAGCGGTTTTTCCCCCATAACCACCCTCCCACCTGCAAACCATCCCATCTCCTACTCCCTCTCCCATCCACTGCACCCAACCCTTGTCCCTGAGTTTTCTCCTTACTGAGTTATTATTTATACACAGTGAGATGCACAGTCAACTTCAGTTTTGACCCATGCATTTATCCTTATAACCCACACTCCTTTTCATTTTATTTTTAAAATCTTGGAATCCTCTTAAGTGATGAACATTTACGTCCAAAGGCAGATTTTTGGAAAGGAATCCTCTGCTTAGTCTGCTGACTGCCCCCCCCAACCCCAATTTTCATCCAATGCTTGCCTGTGTTCCCCAATCACCACAGAGGACTTAAAACCATAAGAACGTTTTGTAATCCCAGCTTTCTGAAACCTAAGAGAGATTTTGTCATCTGAAAACAAGGGGAGATTAAGTGCAGAATTTGATCCCGACAACAGCAGAAAGGAACAGGCTACACAAGAAACGTCACAGAGAATTAATTCAAGCCCCACTGTGCAAATGCTCCACAGCCTCATTCAAGACTCCAAACGTGACTTCAGGCTTGGTCAAGAGAAAATAGTTTGTAAAGGAGTTTGCTGCAGGGACATGACATTATCAGATGCGATAGGTTAAATGAGAGGTCTGTGCACGCTTTAAGAATTTTGCCCTTGACCCTGTCTTACTCCTTCTGAATGGATTCTCTTATTAGAGTTGAGACACAAAGACAGCTAAACACAGCTCTTGCTATCCTGATGTGGTGGCCCAGCACTATCTTCTCTGTTTAACTCCCCTCGCACACGGAGATGCCTTTCTGTCGCCTGCAAACAAGCTCTTCTTTTGCATAATTGTCACTGATGGTTATGCAGCCAACTAATACAACAACATGTAATTATTTAATAATTATGATTTGTGTAACACTTAAAGGAAAGCATGAGGCTTTATGTGGAAGTGCTCTTAAAGCTGTAAAGGTGTATGCAGTCCCAAAGGATTATTTTTGAATTGCTTCTACATGGCAGGATACTTCGCAGTCACTACATTTCCATGCTGTTTTACCATCAGTGAGGCCAGACATTCTCATTTTCCACATCCAAGATTTTCCACTTCCCAATTATGGGATTGCAGATCGATTTCCTGAATCTGACCCAGCTTCCACATTTAGTTTTCCTTACCTCCCCACCAGACTTAAAATCCAAGAAGAAAAGCATGCTGTTTGCTGACTGTTCTGTTGCCCGTGCCTAGCATATGGTGGGCACTGAATAATTTCTGTGAATGAATGACCCTCATTGGCCTTGCCTTCAGTCTTCTAGTCTACCCCACAGTGCATCAGCATTATCTTTAAAAGTGAGTTTGCTTCTGTCTTACACACACTCCTAAAACCTCCAGGAAGTCTCCATTGCCTGCATAAACTCCTGAACGTTATATTCAAGTTCCACCACCATCTAGTTCCAAACCACCTTCCCAGACCCATGTCCTAGCCTCTTTTTTCCCTTCCCCTTTAGCCACCAAATGACCCCAGACACACCAGGCAGGCTCACAGTCACGTGTCTGTACTTAAGCTAGTCCCTTCCACCTGGAGTGACCTTCTTTACCCACCCCCCCCATCCATCATCTGGAATTTCATTTATCCTTCAAAAAGCAGCTCAAATGTCACCCCTTCTTACACTTCTCCTAATTCCCCTAACAGTCTCTTGCATATGACCTGACCTCTAAGTCCCTTTCTGCACAGTCCCCATTATTCTACAGTTCTTCCCCCCAAACCAAGTTCCTTCAGAACAAACACTGAATCTGACCATTACCAAGCATCTCCCAAATTTAATCACTGCTTCCCCCTCTTACTGTGCTAGTCTCAGCCACCGCCACCTTGCACCTGCACCATGGACCGGTTCCTGACCTGTTCCCGTATTTCCACACTTGCCTTCCAGCAGCTGACCTGCAAAACAGCCAGCCCAGCTTTACTAACGTGAACAGTCATACACTGCCGCAGCCCTGCCAACCCACTCCCGCCTCCCTTCCCGCCTAGAAGAAACCCAAAGCCCTCAAGTACACCAGGCTCCTGCCTCCCTCCCCAGCTTCCTCTGTGCCACCTCCCCTCCCGCTCACTCCAGTCCCCCTCTCTCCTTGATCCTGCCAAGCTCTTCCCTCCTTAGGACCTTTGAATATCTTCTCTCTGCCAGAAAAGCTCTTCCCCCAGATATATACATGACTTGCTCTTTTACTTCATTTTGGTTTCTGATCAGCTGTTCCCTCTGCAGAGAGGCCTTCCCTAGTCACTGTCTAAAATAGCACCCTTCAAGCAGGCGTTTGGCACGGCAGTTAAAACACCACCATCCCATATTGGGGTGCCTGAGTCAAAGTCCCAGTTCCACCTCTGATTCCAGCTTCCTGCTGATGTGCACCCTGGGAGGTAGCAGGTGATGGCTCAAGTAGTTAGGTTTCTGCTGCCTACCTGGAAGACCCAGATTGAGTTCTGGGCTCCTGGCTTTGGCTTGGCCCAGCCCTCACTGTTGTGGGCATTTGGGGAGTAAACCAGCAGATGGGAGATCTCTTTCTGCCTGCCTCTCTCTCTGCCTTTCAAATAAATTAATTAAATACATAAAATTATGCCCTTCATTAAGCCCTACCTTTTTATCTGATCCCTTTGTGGCACTAAACATCACTAGTTTCTTTTTTTAAAAAATAGATTTATTTATTTACTTATTTGAAAGTCAGAGTTACACAGAAAGAAGGAGAGACAGAGAGAGAGAAGTCCTCCGTCTGCTGGTTCACTCCCCGATTGGCTGCAATGGCTAGAGCTGCACTGATCCGAAGCCAGGAACCAGGATCTTCTCTGGGTCTCCCATACAGGTGCAGGGGCCCAAGGACTTGGGCCATCTTCCACTGCTTTCCCAGGCCATAGCAGAGAGCTGGATCAGAAGAGGAACAACCGGGTCTAGAACTGGCACCCATATGGGATGCTGGTGCTTCAGGCTAGGGCTTTAACCCACTGTGCCACAGCGCCGGCCCCCGCCATTGACTTTCCACACGTGTATTTGTTTATTTGTTGCCTACATTTTGTTTGCCACCATGTCCTTGGTACCTAGGACAGTGCCTGGCAGATAACAGGCATTCAAGTACTTGTTGAATGAATGGACAAGTCTTCGTATCTCATGAATACAGAAAGAATATCTCTGGTGTGGATCCAGTGATCCAGGGCAGAAGTGCAGGTGTTCCGTCCATTTGCTCTGCATAGTTTTGATTTATTCAGACATCTTATAGGTGATATAACTAAGTTCTTCACTGGTTTTCAGGCACGAGTTGCTGACAGAGGTCTTGCCCAAGAATATTTAGTGGATTCCAGAAAGGTAACCAAGAGTGGCACAGCACGGATTTGGAACAGCGGTCACGGCCCCGCCTCTCGGGAGCTCCTGTGGGATTCTGATAAGGTACTTTATCTCCTGCGATTTATATTAAATGCACAGTTGTTGTTAATCCCGCCAAACACTGATTATCCTGAGGGCTGGAGTAGGTAAGACGCTGACTGACCTCACACTCCTCAGTGGACAGCGCAATGAGGCTTTAGGGTGCCCCAGTGTTTGCACTTGAGGAACCCGAGTGGCTCTGCTATGGGAGCCCAGCCCCTTCAGTCACTGAGCTGGGAACAGTCTGCCATACTCTCCTAGTTCACTGTGGCTTCTGGGCAGTTGCTTCCCTTGCCCATCCCATTTTTCTTAGCTCCTTGTATATGGGTACATAAAAGACGTCGACAGTGCAGAGAAGGGTGAGCCCTTGGCATGAGGTGTGATATTGGCACCCTATCCGTCTGTCCTTGTAATGAGCCCAAGCATTGACCAGACTGTGCATGGTACAGGGGCCAGAGCCCAGAACAGGGGGAGGGCTTGGGCTCTAATTACGAGCACCCCATTTCTAAACAAGCATGGTAGATGGGGTGTTGTGGGTGCACAAGGCCCGGAGCTTCCTTCCCTGCATGTGTGCCCCGGCCTTTCACGCGCCTGGTGTCATCCGATGTTAACGAGGAGTCAGTGATGACTGTCGTCTGCATTTTACACCGGAGGAAAACAAGGCTCAGGAGGTCGGAGCCACTTGCCCGAGCTACCCAGATGCTAAGCCGCAAAGCTGGGATTTGAGATTCCAACTGTGTGACTCCCTGGCTGCCTCCCAGGAGGCTGCCTCTCCAGCATCTAGAAGGGGATGGAGGTGAGTGGAGGGGTGGCCTTGCTCGTCACCAGGTAGTACAGCCAGCTGCTACCGGGCTTCTGCTCTGAAATTTACCAGGGTCGACCTAGTTCCACTGCGCGCTGTCCGGAGGGGATGGAGGGGCTCTGTAGAGTGGCGCCTTCCCTTCCCGACCATGCTGGCACCCGCGTTTGTGTGGAGAGCCGGTGCCACAGAGCGCCTTTCCTCCTCTGGTCTCTACTTCCCTGCGCACCTCTCTCTCTCTCTGCACCCCCCTTGCCAAAGTTGTACCCCCTGGGGACTGCATCCTGCCTAGGTTTCTGGAGGTTCCGGGGCACCGTGGGGGCTCCAGGATGCTGAAGGGCGTTGAGGGCGCTACCAGGGTCTCCGCCTCTTCGGGGCCCTTCGCCAAGCCCCTTCCCTCGCGCTCCCGGCTCCGTGCCGCAGCGCCCCCCTCGCCGCCAGGGGCCGCCCGGAAGCGGGACTCCCGGAGCGCGGGGCGGGGCGAGGGGCGGGGCGCGGCGGTACCTGGGCCGCCCGGGAGTCGGGGGTGGGCTCTCGGGGGACAGCGGCAGCCCCCCCAGATCTGCACCGCCAGCCGCCGGGAGCTGAGGGCTCCGGGCGCAGAGGCTGCGCTGTCACATGGGCGGCGGCGACGGGGCCGCATTTAAGCGGCCGGGGGACGGCGCCCGCCTCCAGCGCGTCCTCGGGCTCGGCTCCCGCCGGGCGCCCAGCTCGCTGCCCGCCGGGGGGCCCGCGCCGCGCCGCACCGCGCCGCCCCCGCCGGGCCATGCGAGCGCGGGCCCCACCGCGATGAGCTCGCACATCGCCAAAAGCGAGTCCAAGACGTCGCTGCTGAAGGCGGCGGCGGCCAGCGGGGGCAGCCGGGCTCCCCGCCACGGCCCTGCCCGGGAGCCGGGACTGCCCGGCCGCCGGCTGCCAGTCGCCTGCCCGAGTACGCCGCCGCCGTCCGGGGACCCCAGTTCGCGGAGGCCCCTGTGCCGACCTGCGCCGCGGGAGGAGGGCGCGCGGGGGAGCCGGCGTGGGCTCCCCCAGGCGCACTGCAGGCCCCGGGAGGCGCTGCCGGCCGCGGCGTCCCGACCTCCGCCGCCGTCGCCGCTGCCGCCGACCCGCGGGCGGGATGGGGAGGAACGGGGGCTGTGCCCGGCGCTCGGCCTCCGGGGCTCCCCGCGAGCCCCGGGTCGCGGGGACTCGGCTCCGGCCGCCGCGTCCGAGTCGGACCCATTCCTCCACCGGCTGCGCCCCATGCTCAGCTCCGCCTTCGGCCAGGTAAGGGCCGCGCCTCCCGCCCGCGCTCCCAGGAAAGGCGCTCGGGACCCTGCCGCCGCCGCGCGTCCACCGGGCCCCCGGGTCACGCCTCCGCTTACCCGGTGCTTCCTGGCCCGTCGCCCTTGTGGGCGCCGCTCGGCTGCCGTGCCTGATTCAGCACCCTGTGCGCTGTCCACGCTCCGCTCCGGCCTCTCGCCGCAAGGCACCGCCGCCCAGCTGCCCTCACACCTGCGGAAACGGCCTGCCCTGGTAGGGAGCGACCTCCACAACTCTTCTGGGGATTTGCCGGTGGTCAGGGGGGTGTCGGAGCAGGTGGCGCCAAACCCACTCCCCTTGGCCTCTGGCCGATTCCTCCAGGGAGCAGCCCAAGAGGGCAAACCAGAAGTGTGGAGTCTGGAGGTCAAGCGAGGAAACCTTAGGGCACACAAACTTACTGTGGGATGAGGGACCCTAGCCTTTGCCTACATTATCTCCAAAGGCCTGGGAAAAGTTAGCAGATTGAAAATTTTGAGGAAAGAGAAAGGGTGTTGGATAGGCGCAGAGGGGCTCTCCAGAGCTCTGGATCAGACTGGAACTTCCGGATGTTTCAAGGAGGCTGTCACCCCAAGGATGCCATTGGGGTGGCAGCTGGCAGTGGTCAAGTCGTAGGATGTGGAATAACCCTCGGAGAACTCTAGCCTGGGTTGGACTGCATTCTGGGGCCAGAAAGGCCACCAAGCGGTCACCAGCGGCTCCCAGGTAGCTGGGATCTGCCCTTGGAAGGCAGCCGTGTGATCACAACCTGGGTCTACAGCTGGGGGAGAGGAGCCTGCGAACTCATGAGCACGGCCAGGGTTTCCTCAAGTCAGAGTCGCGGGCATGGAGTCCATCCTGCGGCAGCCCGGGAGTGTGACCCGCAGAGGTCTGACCAGGTGTCGGCGTGGTTTGTTGTGGGAGGTGTCGGGATCTGGCGTAAAGAAGCTGTCTCAGGCTCCTGGCTTGCCACCCTGAATCAGAATCCTAAGGAGGCCGTATGTGTTTGGCTTCAGATCTGCACTTTTCTTATAAAAAAAAAAAAACTGCACTGCACTGGCTGACTGGCTGATGCTGGCGGTGGTCTGACATGAAGGCAGCCGCACACGGATTCGGGTTGCGTGGGGCTGCTGTGTAGTGTGAGAGGGCAGTGTATGTGGCTTTGTTCCTGCAGGGAGCCCTCGTTAGCTGAGTGAGCTGGAAACAGTTCTCCGGGAGTAGAGATTTGGATGCAGAGCTGTGAGAGTGCGGCAACGCTGGGAGGAAGTTCACTGCAGTGCGTGTTAGCGAGGTGTAGCGTGTCAGGGCAGGAGGGCTCTGTGGCCGGGGGCTGGGGTGCAACAGGAATGCTCTGTGGTTGGATGGGTGATAGCAGTTCGTCTGTTTATCAGATGTTTCCTGAGCACCTGTTTTGCCCAGGCGTTTGCTGCATAGTAGAGAGACAACAATGAACAGGTAGGCAGAGTTCTGACTCTTTCAGAGCCTGCAGTCTGGCAGTTTGGAAGTCACTGGCCCGCCGTCACACGCCTTTCTGGTTCTTCAGCTTGCGGGGGATCCGACTTGGCTCCCGGTGGCCGAGCCCTTTCTTTCCCATCTTGCGGAATTTGCCTGCGTGGACGCCGTCTCAGCTCAGAGCATTTCAGCAATATGCTGTTGTTCCTCCTCTCACTTAGTCATGCGGTGAAAGGCTGTTCTGCAGCCCAGTGTCTGAAATGTCACCAGGGTCACCTGAGTCAGGAGGAACTGGAAGGTCCCATCAAATATTTACTACCTCCCTCTGCGAGCTCTTGCCTCCAGAGCTGCAGGCTGCTGCTTCCAAGCCCTGCACGTTCAGTTTGGGCTTCCTGCGGACACTTCCAAGACATCTGGTTCAGCAGCAACAGCAACCCGGGCTGGGACTTCCGCATCAGCCTCTGGCTCCTAGGACAGAGGAATTACGCTGTCCTCCTCTGCTCTCTGTCCCAAGATTTCTGTCCTTAGAGACGGAATTGAGACCAAGGAAGAAAAATGGGGTTCCGAATACAACAACTTCTGGATAGAATTTTCTTAGAGTAAAATATAGCTCTGGGAAAACATGTGTGTGTATGTATATTTCCCCACGGCTCTGTGTGGATATATATTTATACACACGTGTACATATATACACATACATATAGATAGATGTATACACATACATAGGTATGTGTTTTTACACTGATAAGTACATATTTTAAATTTTAGTTGACACATAATAATTGTACAGTATGACATTTTAATACTAGTATACAGGAAATATATTTTCCACGTCTCCCGAGTTCAGTTTTTTAAAATCTCAAATGAATTGCTTAACCTCATCAGATGTTTTTCTTTACATGTAATATAGGGATAGCCACAGGTCCTCAACTATATGTTTGGGAGATGAAAGGAGATGTAGAGATATGTGTCAAGCTTGGCCTAGGGCATGGCATAGAGCAAGGGCTCTGTCGGTGTTAGTTATTATTATTCTTGTTCTTATTGTTGATTAGCCACCAGGGGCTGCTTCTTCCTGTTTGAAACATAGCCAGGGAGAGCCAGGGTTCCGAAAGGCACCGAAGGTACCAAGCTAGACTCCTAATTTAGGGGATACAGGAAATGAGACTCTCCCAGTGACCTCCTGGAGCCTCCTTACTGCCTGCAGGGGTGTAAGCGTGGGTCTTGAGTTCAAGGCTTGAAGTGGTGGCTTGGAAGATAGCAGAGCTGCTGGTTCTAATCCCAGTTCTGCCACTGTCTATCTCTGTGACCTTGGGCGTGTTATCCTCTCTCTGCACTCTTCGTTTATTCATCCAGAAATGAGATTGACCAAAACAAAACAAAACAAAAAAAAAAACTTTCAGAGTTACTATGAGGCTCACACAAGATGAAGATTATCAACATACCTGTTTCATGGTGGGTGCTGGTTAAAGGGCAGCCTTCATTAATGTTATTGTTATTGTTGCTATTAATAGAGCGATTGCCTAAATGAGGGCCTATGTAAGGTACTTTGAAAGCTACCTGTGAGCCAGCTGAGGAAGGCTATTAAAGAAGGGAGCTGACCACGTCTGATCCAGCTCCCTGCTAATGCACCTGAGAAAGCAACAGAAGATAACACAAGGACTTAGGCCCCTGTACCCATGTGGGAGACCTGGATGAAGCTCTTGGCTTCTGGCTTTGGGCTGGCTTAGCCCTGGCTAATGTGGCCATTTGAGAAATGAACCAGCGAATGAAAAATCTCTCTTCTGTCTCTCCCTCTCCAACTCTGCCTTTCAAATAAATAAATCTTTAAAAAGAAGAAGGAGAAGGAGGAAGAGGAGGAGAAAGGAGCTGACTGTCAAAGGACCTTCCTTGCCCCCTCTTAGTAGACAGCTAAGGACATGCCACCTGGCTGCCTAGAGAGGAAATGTGTTGTCAGAAATTAACTCAGAAATGACCTGAGGCTTTGAGTTTTGGAAGACTGCTTTATGAACAGGCTTTCCTCTTCCTGCCCTAACGTTGAGGAGAAACAGCCCTTGTAAAGGATGCGAATGCAGATAAAACCCTGTCTCATCTTCCCACATTCCCAGCTCTGTCTCATCTTCCCACATTCCCAGCTCTAGGGGCATCTCACGTGTCTCTTTGGATTTGGATAGGCTGGCCTGGTTCCCATACTGCTTTGTGCGTAGTAAAATCATGGTATTTTATTTTTATTTATTTGAAAAGCACAGAGACACAGAGAAATAGACAGAGATCTCCCATCCACTGGGTCACTCCCCAGATGCCTGCAACAGCCCAGGGTAGGCCAGGCTGAAGCCTGGAGCTTGGAGCTCAAACTGGAACACTCAGTTGGGCGGCAGGGACCCACATCCTTGAGCTGTCATCTACTGCCCCCCCCCCCCGCCCCGGGTGTGCATTAGCAGGAAGCTGGAATCAGAAGCAGAGCTGGGAATCGAACCCAGACACTTCTGGTATGGAATGAGATGTCCCAAGCAGTGTCTTGGTGGCTATGCCAGATGTGCACTCCAGATCACAGTATTTAATGAGGGAATAAATGAATGTTGGTACCAGCTTCTGGACCCCAGGGGTTTGTTAGTTGCTGTGGCTTAGTTGAGGAGAGAGAAACCGTGATGGTTTCAGTCCTAATGGATTCAGTCGCTCTAGGCCTGTGTTCCTAGCATGAGGTCTCTGTGTATTCCTCACTCCTGCCCACGTCCCTCTGAGAGGACTCCGAGGAGTCTCCACTGCCTTCCCTCTGGGGCCTGGGTGTGGTTTGCTGTCAGTTGTGGGAGAGCACTTCCGGCTGTCCACATTTGTCTCCAGCCGTCTCGGCATTCTGCACCTGTCCAGAGTCCACTACACCACTGAGGAAGCAGTGTCTTCTCATTATTTTATCGTCACAGCAACCTGTGAAAATTGGCATTATCGGCCCCTATTTCAGAGAAGAGGAAACAGGCCCAAGGGAGGGGAAGTGACTTGTCCAAAGGTCACACCATAAGTAAATGGCAGGGCTGTGCAAGAGACTGCGGTCTGTTTATCTCCAAACTACACCTGCCTCTGTGCCTCACGCTGGTCCCTGGTCCAGCAGGAAGCCGCATATGCACGTCACTCCCCATTGTCTGAAGTGTCTCATGTTACGACCTAGCCTCCCCAAGTACCTTAGCACTGGGCTGTCATCCAAGTTCAGATGCCTGCGGTAGACCTGCTCAGAACGGAAGGTGAGCCTGCCGCCTAATCAGGAATAATCAGCAATGGCTTATCCTTCTCATCCCTCTGATCCTATTGTTCCGTTCCAGAACTCCGTTCAGAGACTGGGGGAGATAAGGAAAGGGGTAGGGCCATGTGCTGGTTCACTCCTTAGAGGAATCCCCTACCGTTTGTCCTGCTTACATGTCCTACTGAAGGTCGGGCCAACTGCTCCATGCCCACCTGCCCAGCTCAAGATAAAGTGAGCCCTAAAGCAGCAGATCTAAACCCTTGGATCTCTCACTTCCCTTAAGTCTTAGGCCAGTGTCAGCCCCTTACCCCACCACTACCCCAAAGCAGAGTGGGATTTTGGTTTTTCTGCCCCCTGTCTCCTGTTTCCAAAGACAGAGGCATATGTATCTCAAGGTCAGCAAGTGGTTGCTGTGCCCTGAGCTGGCCTGCAGGGGGCAGGAGTTACCAGGTCTGACTCCATGCCCTCCTGAATGAATGGTTGCCGCAGCTGACCCTTTAAGATCAGTGCTACAGGGTGGGCTTTGTGGCGAAGTGGGTTAAGCTGCCTGCATCCCATGTCAGAGTGCCAGTTTGAGTCCTGGTTATGCCACTTCTGACCCATCTTCCTGCTAATGAATCCTGGGAGGCAGCAGATGATGGTGAAAGTGCTGGGGCTGCTGCCACCCACATAGGAGACCTGGATGGAGTTCCTGGCTCCTGACTTTGGCCTGGACCAACCGTGGCTATTGCAGGCATGTGGGGAGTGAATCAGTGGATGGACATCTTTCCCCCAACCTCTCCTCCCCCCATTGCTCTGCCCTTCAAGTAGATGAAAATGAATAAACATTTAAGGCCTGTGCTGGGCAAGAGAAAGGGGCACTTTAAAAAAAAAGATTTATTTATTTATTTATTTGAACACAGAGAGGCAGAGAGAGAGAGAGAGAGGTCTTCCATCTGCTGGTTCACTCCCAAGATGGCTGCAATGGCCAGAGCTGTGCTGATCTGAAGCCAAGAGCCAGGAACTTCTTCCAGGTCTCCCACGTGAGTGCAGGTGCCCAAGCACTTGGGCCATCCTCCACTGCTTTCCCAGGCCATAGCAGGGAGCTGGATCAGAAGTGGAGCAGCTGGGACTCAAACCAGTGCCCATATGGGATGCTGGCACTGCAGGTGGCAGCTTTACCCACTATGCCACAGTGTTAGCCCCCAGGTACGCCAGGCCTTTCCAGGCCTCATCTCATGAAATTCTCCTGAGAGCCCTAGGGAAACTGCTATTAGAATCCTCATTTCATAATGGATGAAACTGAAGCTCAGGAGGATCAACCAATCCTCAAGTTCACATGGTTACCTAGCTGCAGGGCAAGATTTGAAACCGAGTTACTCCGACTGCATGCCAAGCGCTGAAGCCCTGTGGCTCTCAACAATGGCTGCAGGTTAGAATTCCCTGGGAGGTGTTAAGCAACACCTAAACTCAGGAAATCAGAATTTCGGGGAAGCTCTCCAGTGATCCTGCTCTACAACCAGCATTGAGAACTTCTGCTTATTTAGTTCGTTTGTAATCGGGTTTGTGCCTGGCACCTACCCCTCTGGGGTCCCTGGTGGGCCCCATTTTTCCAGACAAGTCCGCAGATGGTCCATTTTCTATATTTTGCCTGCAAGTCTTTCTCGATCCCCCCCAGAGTAAATCAAACCCTGTCTCACATTCTCAGAGTCCATGTGTCTCTTGTTTCTCCCATTTATCTGAAATGTTGTTAAGTAATTGCGTTCCTTGCTCTTACCTCTTGCCTGCCTGCTAGAGCATTGGCCACCACTCTACCCGGAAGCAGGGCCGTGTTTATTTTGTTCCAGAGCACAGTAAACATTAAACAGTGAGTGTCGGACAGATGAGACTTCTTTCTTCCATGTGAATAATTGCTCACGGAGTCCGTATTACATGCCACACATTTTCCGACATACACTCGTAAGTCAGATAGGGAAAACCCCATCTCCCAGCGGAGGAAACCCAAGCTCAGGAATGGGAGGCAGTCACATTGTCAGAGCCAGCAGAGCCCGGGCCTAACCCCAGGCCTCCCCGCCCTCCCATTCATCGCAGTCAATTGAATCTGACCCCTGGCCCAGACCCGCGGAGTGCTTCCTTGTTGCCCTGTTTCCAAGCGATGTTCTTTGAAGAAGGCATTTATGTTGGCTGCTGGCTCTTTCTGGTTCAGTGCCCTGGCTTCTTCCCCCTCTTTCCTGTCCTTTAGGCATCAACACCCCACCCCCAGGCTCCTCTCTTTCCCAGGGGTGTGGCCCCTCCTTACCCATCTCCTCTAGAATTTTGGCGCAAACAAGGCTGCTGGGTGACTCCCCTGATTAACCCATTCCACGATGAGCAGCGTCTGCTCCACAGTCACCTGTCTTCACTGGGCACCGAAACTGGACAAAAGCCCTTGGGAGAGGAGTCTGTTGCTGCATCAGGGCCCTGGGAGGAGTCCAGCTTCCCAGTCTATCTCTGGTGCCCCCTGCTGGGCAAAGCTGATGTGTGGAAACACGGCCGCTTGGAGTTTCTGGCTTGGGCTGTAGGTCTCAACTGGAATACCCCAGGCTTGAAATGAACTCACTTCAAGGTGAGAAAACTTGCAGGGAAAAGCAACAGCCAATCACCAGACGCGTTCTGGCCCAGAGACCTTAAGGAGGGCTTTGTACAGGGCTGCTCCCCTTCTTGTCACCCCAAGGAAGCTGGGAACGAATGCTCGCTCAGTGTCAGGTGGCAGAGGTTTGGAGACCTTGCTTTGGCCTCCTGTGCCAGCGCGCTGTCTCCATCATGCCTGCCTCGGGATCATCTCTTGTTTCCCTTGGGGTGGAGAGATTGCACACTGCGCAGAAGACAGCTGTGCTGCAAGCCCCGGAGACTCATCCCATTTTAATGGCAAGGCAAGTGTGACAAACGGAGCATGATAGAGTCGTCCACACAAGACCTGCTAGGCGCTCAACTGGAGCTGCCTGCTCTGGTTGCAGCTGGGATTGCCAGAGGGTGGTGAGGATCCGTGCTAGTCCACGACTGCTCTCCATAAGTGGCATTCGTTTCCCTGGGGTCTCATCTGTGCATGCCTATGTCTGTGCCTGCCTCTGTGTGTGTGTGGGGGGGGGGGGGGGTATGCATGCAAGCACATACACAAGGCTGCAGACTGTGAGGCACCCTGGCTTTGGGGACCCAAACTAGGCAGCTTCCCCTTCTGGGTCTGTTGGCCTAATTCCCAGCCGCAGCTGCCACTCCTGTCCCCTCCCTGAGGCAATCGCCCTGCAGATTTGGCAGCAGCAAAAGGAGGGGCTGAGGGGAGGGGAGAGAAGCAGAGAGGACTCAGCTCTAATCTGATGGAGATGATCCGCCAGGCTCCTCCAGCTCAGCCGCCCTCTGCCATCAGCTCTCCGGGCGATTTTCTCTGTGCCCGGCGCTCTCCCCTGCTGCCTTCATCTCCTTAAGAAAGTGCCCCGAAAGTTAAACCTAGATACACAAACACACTCACAATCCACCAAAAGGAGAAAAAAAAATCAGAAAGCAAGAGCAGGCAGACGAGTAAGAGAGCACGCGCGCAAGAGAGGGCTCTGCTTGGTCCTGGAGGAAGAGCGGCACAGGAAGGCAGAGGGAGGCTGGGGTTGGCAGTGACCGGCGCTACGGTCTCCCAGCCCCCCAAGCAGCCTCCTTCATGGACCCCGGGATCCTGAGAGGGGCTGCCTCAGCTTAGGATGGGCAACTGTGTCAAGTCGCCACTGAGAAATCTCTCCAGGAAGGTATGTGCCTGAAGTCTCCGAGATGTGGGGCTGGGAATCGGGCTGTGCTGCCACCTGCCCCAGAGGCTGGGCATGGAAGGGAGAGGCACCCCTTCCCGTGGGTCCTCTCTCAGGCTACTTCTCTGCCGCTGCCTCCAGAGACGTTGCTTTCCCAGTTCTGTGCGTCCCAGGCTCTGAGCTAGGACTTAGAGCTGCCTGGGGGCAAGGTGGCTATGTCTGAGAATTTGCAAAAGATTTAGCAAAGAAACTAGGTAGCTTTGGGGCTTTGGGGCCATAAAATGAAAAATGTCGTTCCTTAGGATTTCAGGGGCAGAGACGCTCAGAAGTCCCTTTCCAGCGGCTGGACCGTTCACGTCCTTTGAGCATCTGTGACCCTCTCTGGCTGGCTCTGCGCCTTCAGAATTGTGGGTGTTGCCCCCATCACTACTGAAAGGAGTCAAGCAGGGTACCCCTTCTGCGCAGTGGTCTGGAATCAGGTCAGAGGCTCTCAGGTTGGACCAGACTGTTTCAGAGCCCCTTGAGAAACAAGATGCCCAGGAAGTAGCTGAGCAGAGGTGTGTGCAAGCTTTCTGAAGGGGCTTTGTTGCTTACACACAGGGATAATATTCTTCTACAAGAAGTCCTTTTCAAAAGCAAATGAGTACCTGTAAAGCGTCTTTTGTGCAGGTCTGGGCTCGCATCTCCAGGGTTTTGGGTTTTGCGTCTGGCAGGTTCAGCCTGCGTCTCTGGTCCTCTGTAGTCAGGCCCTGGTCGCTCATATCATTTGAAGGAAGGAGGTGTGCTAAGGATGTTCTCCAGTTCCTCCAGTTTCCAGACACGGAGCCTGAGTGCCACTCAGCCGGGTTGAGTGACTCACTTGCGGTCTCAGCTTAGCTAACAGCGCCTCTGCCCTCAGCCCCGTCCTACCTCCTCTGTCAGATCCACAGCCTCTTGATTTGGGATGCCTGGGGCTTTTCTGCTTGTCGTCTTCGTCTTCCGTCTTCCTCGTTTGGCTAAGCTGCTCACATCAAATCCCTGCTAATCTTCTCTGTTCCTTGGATCCCTCTAAGGGCTGATTGATTCCCCTGTGCACCTCCCGTCTCCATAATCACCATCTTCGTAGAGGTGTCTTCTCCACCAGAGGTGGCCTCTGCAGAGACTGAACTGAATGAGGAGAGAGGACCACGGGGCAGAAGAGACCTTCGCCTGGGCTCTGTCCAGAACCTAAAGAGCTGAACTTCGGAACAGGAACTGTCCTTTCATACCCTGCCTGTCTTCCCTCACCAGAGCGCAGCTCAGGTCTCTTCTTCCCAGCTGTGTGATCTCAGACAGATTACTTAACCTCTCTGTGCCCTGGTCCCCCTGTCCATCAAGTTGGAGGTACTGATGTCCTCGTCTGAAGGTGACGGGGAGAACTAAATAAAGTGCTGTGCACAGTGCCTGACATACCGTACGCCATAGACATTCGTGTCATGGTCATCATTCTAATTCATCCACTCTGGATTTTAGAGAAGAGGGAGGGAAGAGGAAAGGAAGTAGAGGTTTGAGTCCACGGAGTGAGGTAAAAACTCAAAAAAGGTATTGCAATTCAATGTCGTGTTTTTATTCTAGTAGTAAGAATTGCTTTTTACTGAATACGCCGCTCTCTCATTTGCTCTCTGAGAGAGAAAGGAACAGGACTCAGAGACAAGAGCCCCCTAAGGTAGCACAGCCACCAGGACTGAGACCCTATTCCCTGTGAAATCAGAGCTGGGCTTGTGTTTTTATTTTTTCCTCTCCAAGAGGCAGCCTCTCCCTTTCTCCTGCTGTCAGTAGCATTATTCATGGATCCCTGAACCTGACCTCAGAGGTCACTGAAACCACATTCCCACTCCAGGCTGCCATACCCCCACCCGGTTCATCTTCCCCTGGGATCTCTTCGGTGGGAGGGAGCTGGGCCCTGCGTGCTCTTGGCCAGGCTGGCGTTGTTAGAAAGCGGTTAGGTCACGAGGCTCGCTGGCCCTCCCTGCTGCCATGCCACACTCAGGAGGCGGCCCTCAGTGCCAGGAGACGTTGTCAGCCTGTGGGCTTCCCGAGTGATAGCTGGGGAACTGGAAACGGTGCAAGGCAGCTCCAGGTCCTAAGCAGGACAGAACCGGCTGTCAGGTGCCATCACTGGCCAGAAACGAACGGCAGCCTCCAGGGGTAACTGGTGCCAGGCCCTGTTATGATCAACAGAGGCAGTGGAAATTCCCCAGCCGCTGCTGCTTCTTTCCTCCATGCCAGCCAGGTTCCTCTCCTTCCTTCTCATCTCCTTTCTTATTGGCAGATGTTCCCCCTCTTCCCCTGGAGCCAGAAGTAAATGGCATCGAGCATCCCTTAAGTAACCTCGTCATCGTCGTCGTCGTCGTCATCATCATCATCATCGTTGTCAGCCCCGTGGCAACTCCATTTATTCAGCTCTTACCACGCACTATGCAAAGCACTTCGCGTGCAGTAGCTCACTGATTGCTCCCAAGGATCCCGAAAGGAGACACAATTTCCCCCTTTGCACACGGAAGGAATCTGGAACACAGGCAGGTGGTGTGACCGGGGTCACACAGCAAGCAAGTGGCAGAGCCAGAATCTGTCCTCGAGGCCCTTTGAACCCAAAACCAGCACCTGAAACCATCTCTCGGTAGTCTGTGCCGCCTGTTGCCTCCTCCTGCCTGGGCTGTGCTCAGTGGGAGCCAAGCCCATGCGATTTGACCAGAAACAAAAAGGCTGATTCTCTCCCAACATGTCCTGAGAGTCTTGCCTTCAGATAGGGCTCTGCCTACTCCAGGGCTTCCTCTGATCTACCCCTCCCAGGTAGGAAGATCTCTCCTGACCCTGGTGCTGGAAGTCTGAGTGGTGCAGGTGAGGCTTTGAAACTTACCTGTTTGGGGCATCGAGCCAGAAGAGGCCCTTGATCTGTCTGATGTCCCCCAAACTTTGAGATGACCTAGAACTGACCCTCAGCGCTCCCACCGGACTCGAGCCTCGGGCTGGCTTCCTTAGGCCTCAGCTCTGAATTGCTGCTTCCCTTCAGGGAGCCTCAAACCTTCTGCTTCCTGCTAGGCCTGGAAGGTGCTCAGGGGGCAGCAAAAGGGTCTCCCCTGTAGCTCCAGTGTGGGGCCTTGAGGACAAGAGGCACAAAGGGACAAGGGGGTGCGGATGGGGTTGTTGGGCTTCCAGCCTGGCAGGAGGCGCTGCTTCTCAATCTACCTAGGAGTAGACCACTCCTAGGTGTGGACTTCTTTTATCTCGGGGAACCTGGCAGGAAGTGGAGTGAGTGGGCTGGAGGATTGGGGTATGGAGCTCTGGGATTCTCAGGTGAACTTCTCCTTGGGAAGGTTGCGCTGCAGATCCCCACACGGGGGGAGGCTCCCAGCTCAGGCCCGAGAACTCATGGCCTGGCTCCAGGTCTGGAGAGGTACCGGGCACGCTGGGAGGCGGGGGTCAACTTGAGTGTTGTGTCTGGAGGCTGCTGTTGTCCTAAGGGGAAGGTCTGTGGGTAGGGCTGACTTTTTATAGCTGCGTGGGAACCTGCAGGGAGAAGGAGTGGTTGGCTTGGGCCAGGGAGCACAGCTATATTCGGTTAGCAGAGAAAGCCCCTGACTCAGCCTCTAGGGGGTCCAGCAGGCCAGGCCAGGCAGGGAGCCAGGGAAGGCGGGAGGGAAGAAAAGGAGAACTTCTCGAAGGCAGAGTGTGTCTAGTCTTGAGGTTGCAAACAGGGTAACAGGGTGGGCTCCAAACCACAAGATGAGTCTCGTTTGGCCCACCTGTGCTTCAGATCAGATCCTGAGACCCTGGGCTGGAGTTACATAGTGCAGCCCTTCAGGGGGGCACACAATCCCCATTTTACCCGCTTTGTGCACGTCAACCATGGCACCTGCCTGTGCAGCCTGCAGTGAGTGCCAGCTCTGATTGCACTCGTGGCCTTCCAGCCAGGATCCATGGGGGGCTGGGGGTCAGAGTCCCTTTGGGAGCTGAAAAGCCTGACAGCCCCAGGGATTGAGCAGGGATGTGGGGAGCATTTTGGAACAAGAGGCTGTGAGTGAGCACTTCCCATCAGTTTCTTTTTTTTTTTTTTTTTTTTTTTTTTTGACAGGCAGGGTGGATAGTGAGAGAGAGAAAGAGACAGAGAGAAAGGTCTTCCTTTGCCATTGGTTCACCCTCCAATGGCCACCGCGGCCGGCGCACTGTGCTGATCCGAAGCCAGGAGCCAGGTGCTTCTCCTGGTCTCCCATGGGGTGCAGGGCCCAAGCACTTGGGCCATCCTCCACTGCGCTCCCGGGCCACAGCAGGGAGCTGGCCTGGAAGAGGGGCAACCAGGACAGAATCTGGTGCCCCAACCGGGACTAGAACCCGGTGTGCCGGCACCACAAGGCGGAGGATTAGCCTGTTGAGCCACGGCACTGTTTCCCATCTTTTTTTTTTTTTTTTTTTTTTTTTTTTGACAGGCAGAGTGGATAGTGAGGGAGAGAGATAGAGAGAAAGGTCTTCCTTTTTGCCGTTGGTTCACCCTCCAATGGCCGCTGCGGCCAGCGCATCGTGCTGATCCGAAGCCAGGAGCCAGGTGCTTCTCCTGGTCTCCCATGCGGGTGCAGGGCCCAAGCACTTGGGCCATCCTCCACTGCCCTCCCAGGCCATAGCAGAGAGCTGGCCTGGAAGAGGGGCAACTGGGACAGAATCCAGCGCCCCAACCAGGACTAGAACCCGGAGTGCCAGTGCTGCAAGGCGGAGGATTAACCTGTTAAGCCACGGCGTCGGCCTCCCATCGGTTTTTAGAGTAGAAGCCTCCCTCCCCTGTCTGCTTCTGTTCCTGTGTCAGTGTGTGTGGTGTGTGTGTGCTCCCAGTCAAGGATTGCACACTCCGTCTGCTGGACCAATTGGATACCTGGCCCTGTGCATCCTGAGGCCTCTCTGAACCTCACTGGTTGATGCCCGAGGAACTTCTCTTGAAAAGAGCCCCTTCTCGACCCAGGATCCAGGCCAGGGCAAGGAGGGGCCTGTCAGCCAGGGAGGTGACGCCCTACCTCTCTTTTGTATTTGCTCGGTGCTGGCTGAAGATGCGCCAGGAAGAGAAGAGCAGCTACATGGTGGTGCAGACGAGCGAGGAGGGGCTGGCAGCCAGTGGCGAGCTCCCAGGACCACTCTTGATGCTGGCCCAGAACTGCGCAGTCATGCACAACCTGCTGGGCCCTGCCTGCATTTTCCTGCGCAAGGGCTTCGCTGAGAACAGGCAGCCTGTACGTAAGTTGGCCCAGTGGAGCCTGCTGAACTTGGCTTCACTGGGCAGGAGAAGGTGCTGGGAAGAAAAAGGGGTTCTATAGATAGCAGCCCCCAATGGACATGCCTCAAACCCCCAACTTGTGGGTCTGGTCTCTCCCACATTTCCCATTCACGGCTGCAAAGCGTGGTGAGTCCACATCCACCAGCAAGAAATAATAATAAGTACATTTTTGTTGAGCACTTACTGTGTCCCAGGCACTGGGCGAAGCATGCTGATGGATTGCCTCACTTAAGCCCCAGAGCAAGCCGAAGAGGTAGGTACTTATCCCCATTTTACAGAGCAGGGGTGGAGTTGGAGGAGGGCTCACAGGCCCAGGTAACACCCAGCACAGGGCAGGGGTAGGGTGTAGTCTGATTCAGGAGCCTCCTGTGCTCTGTAACAACTGTAGGTGCACAGCACTGTCTGGTAGAACTTTCTGCACTGATGGAAATATTCTAGAATCTGTGCTGCCTCTACAGTGGCCATGAGCCACATGTAAGTGTTGACTACTTGAAAGGTGGCTGGTGCAACTAGGGAAGCGGATAGCAGTTTTATTTCATTCTGTTTCAAATTTAAATTGCCACAGGGAGGTGGGTAATAATGATGACATCATGGACACGAACACTTGTAGGTTCAATTTATTGAATGCCACGTGTTAACAATACATGCCTTGTTTCATGAGACGCACAGAGGCCCTGTGAGGTGGGTACTGGTGTTAACCCATTTTATTTTTTATTTATTTTTTTAAAGATTTCTTTGGACAGGCAGAGTTAATGAGAGAGAGAAACAGAGAGAAAGGTCTTCCTTTTTCCGTTGGTTCACCCCCCAAGTGGCCGCTACAGCTGGCGCATTGCAGCCGGCGCGCTGCATCGATCTGAAGCCAGGAGCCAGGTGCTCCTCCTGGTCTCCCATGCAGGTGCAGGGCCCAAGGACTTGGGCCATCCTCCACTGCACTCCCGGGCTACAGCAGAGAGCTGGACTGGAAGAGGAACAACCGGGACAGAATCTGATGCCCCAACTGGGACTAAAACCCGGGGTGCTGGCGCCGCAGGCGGAGTATTAGCCTAGTGAGCCATGGCGCTGGCCCAAAAAGATTTATTTATTTATTTGAAAGTCAGAGTTACACAGAAAGAGAGAAGGAGAGGCAGAGAGAGAGAGAGAGAGAGAGAGAGAGAGAGAGGTGTCTTCCATCCGCTGGTTCACTCTCCAACTGGCCACAATGAACAGAGCTGCGCCGATCCAAAGCCAGGCACTAGGAGCTTCCTCCGGGTCTTCCCATGCGGGTGCAGGGGCTCAAGGACTTGGGCCATCTTCTACTGCTTTCCCAGGCCATAGCAGAGAGCTGGATGGGAAGTAGAGCAGCTGGGACTCAAACCGGTGCCCTTATGGGATGCCAGCACTGCAAGCAGTGGCCTTACCCGCTACTCCACAACACTGACCCCAACCCATTTTATGAATCAGAAAACAGAAATGACTTGCCCAATGTCCCACATCTAGGAAGTGGCAGATCTGGTCTCTCTCTGGCTGTAGGGCCCAAGCTGTTTTCCCCAACCACCTGATTTGAGGAGAAAGGAATAGGTTCCATTGCCACCAGACTTCCTGAGTCGGTACACACGGCTGCCCTGTCCCTTTAATGACCACCCTGATTGTCCTCCAGTGCCTGGCACACATAGCCTACTGCTCTGTGGAAGGAAAGGTGTGACCCAGGGACCAGCAAGTGCTCAGCAGCCGGCTCTTCCACAGGTGCACTGTGAAGGGTTCTGGCTTTGCTGCTCCTTGGACTCTTGAGTATCCAAGCAAGAGCAGGGGGGTGGGTAGAGGCACGGCGGGCGTGAGTAGTGCTCATCCCTTCTCAGTCCTGCAGGACTGGGTGCTGGAGAAGGGGCAGGCACTTGAAGCCTGATGGGTGGGGGAGGGCTTGTTATGGCTAAGTAGTAGCTGGGCCTAGTGAGTGTACCTGGTGCAGCGGTGCACTCTCGTATGCACTGAGCCCTCCCCAGCCACAGCTGCCCCATCTGCAGATACAGCCAACTGCAGACCCAAAATATCTGAAACAGCATCGCATCTGTACTGAACACACACAGACTTTTTTCCTTGCTGTTAGGCTATGCAAATCATTGCACAGCATTTACATTGTATTAGGGATTACAAATACTCTAGAGGTGATTTAAGGTATGTGGGAGGATGAGCATTGGTTCTCTGCAAAGATTACACCTTTGTCTGTAAGGGGCTTGAGCATCCGTGGATGTTGGTAATCATGGGGGTCCTGGAACTGATCCCCCATGGATACCAAGGGACCGATGTGTTCACTTACTTGCTTTCCCTTACTGGAGGTAAGATGTTGCAAACAAAGTCCTTTTCGGTCCCCCAAGAACATCTAGGATCACAGCGTTCTGCCTTGGAAAGGTAGAGACAGGTCCTGGCACCCATGCGCTGATGAGCTTCCTTTTTTCTTCTATTGATTAACTTCATTGCATTGAGAGGTCGACACTCACACACACAACACAGAAAAGAAGACATCTGGAATGCCCTGGCACTCCCCCAAATGCCCGCAGCAGCCAGGACCAGGCCAGGCTGAAGCCATGAGCCAGGAATTCCCTGAGGGTCTCTCATGTGGGTGACAGGAATCCAACCACCTGAACCATTGCCAGCTGCCTCTTAGCATGTGCATTAGCAGGAAGCCAGAAAGGACTTGAACCTGTGCGCCCCAATACGGGGTGTGATGGCGTCTTCATTGCTGCACCCAATGAGCCCAATGAGCTCTCTGAGTGGAAGTCCACACACTCCTCTCGGAGAGACGTGTATGCTGCTGAAAGACCAGCTGGAGGACCTGGGAGCTCGTGGCCTACGTGTTCCAAGGTCACACACACTCGGCACTGTCTGACCAAGTGTAGCCGCCTCTGAGTTCCGGGTCCTGTGCTCCTGGTTGTCCCATAAGATGTTGCTGTGTAGTTCTTTACCTTTCTGGACAACCTGCAGCTTTGTTGGCGCTGGTGTCCCGTGCCCAGGGGTGGTGTGTGTGGAGTGGATGGGCAGCTGCACCTGCCCCACTCTGGCCCTGTTGTCTGGGACAGCCGGTGTGCAGCGTGCACAGCCGAGATGCCTCACACTCACTGGGGCATGCCTGCTGTCTGTGGTCATGATGGTGTGCCTGCACCTGCATGAGCCTCCTCAGGGCAGGCGCACCCTGCCTCCTGGGCTCCCTGCCCAAAGGCCGAGAACTGGAACACTGTGTCCAGCTTGGGAGTCTGTGAACCAGGCTCAGGTGGGCACTGGACCTGTTCTGTGCCAGTCCGTCTCCTCCTGGGCAGGTCTGAGGTCATAGCACCTCACCAACTCTGGCCTGCTCCCTGGAGACTCCACTGCCATCTGTTCTGACACCTGGACCCAGGCTTTCTCCACTCCCCAAGGAGACCTGGGCCCTGCTGGAGGCTGGAGATGTGTGCTTTGGACCTTGACAGCAACCAGAGGCACGGTGGCCCCCAGGGTCCTATGCCAACTGGGCAATGTGTAGGAATGGGGGTCAAACTGGAGAAGATGGGATGGTGCCCAGGAAGCGGGCTGGAGCCCCAGTTCTGCCTCAGAATCCCCAGGCTCCTCGCTCTACCGCTGCCTGTTCAGTCCCTGCATTCTTGTCCCCTCCAGCTCCTCCTCTCCATTGCCTTGCAGGCCTCTGCTTCCCGCTCCGCCTGGCCTCAGCGGGCAACGCCCTCTTCCCTCTGTCGTGACCTCCCCAGCCCCATTTTATTCACAGGTTTTCGTGTCCAGATCAGCTCTGTTTTCCAGCCCATTCCAGTGTCTGGAATAAGGAGCTGGAAGGCCACAGTTTCCGTGTCCAGGCTGGGTGTGGCTGTTGGTTCCTTGGGCATCTCCTGTCAAGGGCCCCGGGGCTTCCATGTCTATGGGAGATGTGGGACTGTGCCTTTCCCCCCTGGTGAATTCAATCCAGGCCACCTCTGCTGCGTCCCGGCCCCCTCCCACCCAGAGCCTGCTGTCACTGGATGGCCCTCACAGGATGGGCATTTTGTGACTTGCAGGTCCTCCACGGCTGCTAACAGGACATGTTCTCTTGTTTCCAGGACAGATCGCTGCGACCAGAGGAGATTGAAGGTAAAACCTGGCCCCTGGGAGAAAAGGGCTGCCCAGCCCTCCAGGACGGCGTGGGAGGGAGGTTGGTGGAAGTGCAGCAGAGGTCCCCGTGGCCTCTGGGAGCAGGGCCTGGTTCAGAGCAGGGCAGCTCCGGTGATGCAGCCCTGGAGCAGAGAGCAGGAGGCAGCTCAGTGTCCAGCTCTGCAAGCTGCTGGGCCCCGGGGTGGCCTTTGCCTCAAGAGGCTGTACGGTTCCCTGCCCCAACCACATTGCCCTTGTCCGCTGCCCCAGAGCTCCGAGAGGCCTTCAGGGAATTCGACAAGGACAAGGACGGCTACATCAACTGCCGGGACCTGGGCAACTGCATGCGCACCATGGGCTATATGCCCACCGAGATGGAGCTCATCGAGCTGTCGCAGCAGATCAACATGAACCGTGAGTCCCTCTGCTGGGCTCGTCCCTCCCTTCGGGCCCTTGCAGTCCTGGGCACTCAGACAGGCCTACGGTCCAATTCTACACCCACCTCTTTCCAGCTCTGTGGCATGGTGCAAACCACTTACCTTCTCTGAGCCCAAGTTTCTTCATCTGTACAGTGAGGGTTGCAGTGGAAGTGGAGCACAGGAAGTCAGTGAGAGCATATGTGTGAAACAGCCCGATGCTGGGCTCACCGTGAGCACTGAACAGAGGGATGGTATTGGTCTGGGTTCCCACCAAGCAAGCTGAGATAAAGCATTGGGAGGGGCTGGCGCCGCGGCTCAATAGGCTAATCCTCCACCTGTGGTGCTGGCACCCCGGTTTCTAGTCCCGGTTGGGGCACCGGATTCTGTCCCTGTTGCTCCTCTTCCAGTCCAGCTCTCTGCTATGGCCTGGGAGGGCAGTGGAGGATGGCCCAAGTGTTTGGGCCCTGCACCGGCAAGGGAGACCAGGAGAAGCACCTGGCTCCTGGCTACGGATCAGCGCAGTGCACCAGTTGCAGCGCACCGGCTGCAGCGGCCATTTTGCGGGGTGAACCAATGGAAAAAGGAAGACCTTTCTCTCTGTCTCTCTCTCTCACTATCCACTCTGCCTGTCAAAAAATTAAAATAAAAAATAAATAAATAAATAAAAAGTATTGGGAGGGAGTAGGGACCTGAAGCTGAGGAGAGAAGGAGCCCAAGCAGGGTGGACTGCAAGCCATTGTGGGTGCCAGAGTCCAGTGCTGCCAGGGATCTCAGGAAGCTGGTATAGAGATGCCCACCTCCAAATTATGTCCCCAGGCCTCACCTCTTTGGCTGGTGTTTATCTAGTTTTTAGTTTTTAGCTATGACAAAGTACCCAAGGCTACTTGTGAAGAAAAGAGGTTTCTTGTGGTTCACAGTTCTAGAGGTGCCAAGGCTCACATGTAGTGATGGCCTTCTCCAGGAGTTCTTTTTTTATTATTATTATTATTTTTTTTTTGATAGGCAGAATTAGACAGTGAGAGAGAGAGACAGAGAGAAAGGTCTTCCTTCCGTTGGTTCACCCCATAATGGCCACTGCAGCCGGCGCACCACGCTGATCCGAAGCCGGGAGCCAGGTGCTTCTCCTGGTCTCCCATGCGGGTGCAGGGCCCAAGCACTTGGGCCATCCTCCACTGCACTCCTATGCCACAGCAGAGAGCTGGACTGGAAGAGGAGTAACCGGGACAGAATCCAGCGCCCCAACTGGGACTAGAACCCGGGATGCCAGCACTGCAGGCGGAGGATTGGCCTAGTGAGCAGTAGCACCAGCCCTTTTTAAAAAAAAAAAATTATTTATTTGAAAGTCAGAGTTATGCAGAAAGAGAGAGAGAGAGAGAGAGGTCTTCCATCTGATGGTTCACTTCCCAGTTGGCTGCAGTGGCTGGAGCTGTGCCGATCCAAAGCCAAGAGCTTTTTTCAGGTCTCCCATGTGGGTGCAGGGGCCCAAGGACTTGGGCCACCTTGTACTGCTTTCCCAGGCTTAGCAGAGAGCTGGATTGGAAGTGGCACAGCTGGGACTAGAACCGGTGCCCATATGGGATACCAGCACTTCAGGCCAAGGTGTTAAACCCACTGTGCCATAGCGCCGGCCCCTCTCCAGGAGTTCTATGGTGGCAGAGGGTCACATGGCAAGAGACAGGGTGTGCATGTGCGACTGTGTCTGGTCTGTCTCCAGACTCTGCTTAGAAAGCCGCCAGGATTCAATCCTAGGCCTATTCTAATGACCTTATTAATCCTGATCGCTCCCCAGAGGCTCTACCTCTAAACCCTAGGGTCAGATTAAGTTTCCACCCTCTTAATACCTCACTGTGGGGATTGAATCCAAACACACGAAGCCTTGGGAAACCCTCAAACTCTGTCCAAATGTAACACACACACACCCCCACCTCCTGGCACTTGCCGCTTGAAAGCCTTATGAGCAGGCAGGGGGTACCAGTTCTCCAGCCCTCCCACCTCCTGAGAAAGCCACTTGGAAATTGAGCTTCCATTGGCAAAAGACAGATAAGGATTGGGGCATATGAGCCGAGCACCCATGACTCCTGCTTCTTTGCCTTTCTGTGAGGGTGTCTCTGTCTTCCTATCCTAGTGATTCTTTGTCCCTGGGACCCACCTGTGTCTACCCCTACTACCCCCCCAGTCTATTTCCTTATTCAAGTCATGACTACTCTTCAACCAGCCACCTGCCCTTGGCCACCTCACCTGTCTGTCCTCATGTGGCCCTTGGCTGTATCCTGGACCTGGTGCTGAGCAGGTCACGGAGGGGCTGGCACTCCCCTCAGTTGCCTAGTTGGAGATGGGGAGTGGGTGACCTAACCCTTTTCTCTTCCTCCAGTTGGTGGCCATGTAGATTTTGACGACTTTGTGGAACTAATGGGGCCTAAACTCCTGGCGGAGACAGCAGATATGATTGGAGTAAAGGAACTACGAGACGCTTTCCGAGAGGTAAGGGAAGGGCAGTGACAGGCAGGGAGCAGGTGAATTATCAGACTCCCTTCTCCAGGACGGCCTCTTGAAAAGAAGCCTAGGCCCTAAGTCCCAGAGCAGGGAGGCAGCTTGGACAGAGGAGGGTCTCTGGGGGTAGGGGCACAGCGACTCTGGAGAAGGAGCCCAGCCTGGATTTGCGGTTGCCATGGGACCAATCTCCACATTGTACCACCCTCTCCCTCCTTCCTGCCCTCTCTAGTTTGACACCAATGGTGATGGGGAGATAAGCACCAGTGAGTTGCGAGAGGCCATGAGGAAGCTCCTGGGTCATCAAGTGGGACACCGAGACATAGAAGAAATTATCCGAGATGTGGATCTCAATGGGGATGGACGAGTAGACTTTGAAGGTAGGAGGGGCTTGAGAGTGGGAGAGAAGCAATCCTAGTGACCATCACAGGGTCCTCCAACTATGAGCCCTTCATGCAATCATTAGCCCAACCCAAATTTCCATTCTTCTATCCTTCCAATCCTCTGATCATCTAATTCCATCTGATCACACCCATCTATGCATGCATCCAGCCATCCCCATGTCCACCCACTCACGCGTCCATTCATGGTAGCTATTTTATGAAACCACATTCCTCAGCCTGACACATAGGTCCTGAACGTGTGACCCCAGCTTGCATCCCCAGTCACAGCATCTACCGTTCCACCACTCAGTCTCCACCAAGATAATTGCAGTCCATGAACCTGCTAGATGTTATTAAACATTTATTTTATTTACTTGAGGAGCAGACAGAGTGCGGAATGGAGTAGTGGAGGGAGAGAGATAAAGAAAGGCAAACAGAGAGAATTCTCATCTACCTTTCTTCTCCCTCTCCAAATGCCTACAACTGCTGGGGATGGATCAAGCCAAAGCTGGACCTGGGAACTCGGTCTAGGTCTCCCACATGGGCAGCAGGAGCCCAAGTACTTGGGCCATCACTCGCTACCTCCCAGGGTGTACATTAGCAGGAAGCTCAAATCTGGGATGGAACCAGGACTTGAACCCAGGCGCTCCAATAGGGGGTAGGATGCAAGTGCCTTAGCCACTGGGCCAGATGCCCATAGCTGCAAGGGTGCTTTTTTATTGTATTCTTCACTTGGGCTCAAGTCTTTTTCTTTTTTAAGGAAAAATTTGTTTTTAAAAAAAGTTTATTAGAAAGAGAACTCCCATCTACTAGCTCACTCCCCAGATGCCCACAGTGTCTGCCAGCTTAGACCAAAGCCAGGAGCTGGGAAATCAGTTCAGGTCTTCCACAGGGACCCAACTACTTGACCCCTCACAGCTGCCTCTCAGGGTCAACATTAACAGGAAGCTGGAGTCAGGAGCCTGAGCAGGGTGTTGAACCCAGGCATGTCAGTGTGGGACCTGGACGCCTTAGCACCAGGCTAAGTGCCTGCCCCAGGCTAAATTGTGTTCATCCTTCAAGACCCAGCACTGGGACCTCTTCCTCAAGCTTTGCTTTTCTGGTTCCTCAAACTGAACCTCCTTCTGGGGGTGGGGAGTGCTTTCACGGCAGCTCAGGTTCACCCCCACTCCTCACACTGGCCCCCAAGTGCTGGTTATCGTTGTCTCCCTGAAGGGAACCCAATTTTCCTTGTCTCTGCCTTTCCTAATACTAACTACCCGACACATAGCTAATGCCTAGTGAAAGCTTTATGGTGGAACCAGTAATAATCACAATTGTTGCTGTTGCTTGTCTGCTTATGTACCAGTCAGTGTGCACCTCACCTGTGTTATCTCATTCACTTCTCTCAGCCTCATGGATGGCACTATTAGTTCATACAGATGAGGCAGAGCTGGGGCCCAAACCGTAACCCTGTGCATGACACCTTTTAAGGCAGAATGGAGAACAGGCAAAAGTAAAATGTTGACCCCACACACCAGGAACTCACACTCTGAGCTGAAAGACAAGAAAATGCGTGCCCGCCTATGAGTGGGTCTGGAACCCAAAGGTTGGGCGTTGGCTTCCACAGGATGGAGACTGGGTAGATGGAGAGAATATCTGGATGTCTCAGGCGCCCTGTGTCCAGGTAGCGCCACCATTTGGTGGCCCTTCCCTGAGAGCCCAGAATCCCCTGTGTACTCTACCAAGAAGTGTCCTACGCCTGCAGTGTGTTGACACCTGACCTCTGCCTTGAGGTGCCCAGAAGACAACACTGCAGGCCGTGCTATGCTGTGAGGTGCAGGAGGGGGCACCTTTGCCAAGCTGAGGGGAGTGGTTCAGGCAGACTTCTGGAGCAGGCTGGAAGGGGAGGCCTGAGCGGTAAATAGGAGTCGGCAGGTGAAACAGAAGGGAGCAGTGTTGACCTGGATGAGTTGAAAAAAACCTGGACACAGATTTTTTTTTACAATGTATTTATTTATTTCAAAGACAGAGTTACACAGATAGAAGGAGAGACAAAGAGAGATCTTCCATTTGCTCACTTACTCCCCAAATGGCCGCAACAGCTGGGGCTGGGCCAGGCCATAGCCAGGAGCCAGGAGTTTCTTCCAAGTCTTCCACATGGGTACAGGAGCCCAGGGAGTTAGGCCATCTTCTGCTGCTTTCCTAGGTGTATTAGCAGGGAGCTAGATCAGAAGTGGAGCAGCCAGGCCTCAACCGGCCCCCATAAGGGATGCCAGCACTGCAGGACATGGTTTAACCCATTGTGCCACAGCACCAGCCCCTGGCCACAGATGTTTATAGCAGCTTTATTCTTACATCATTACCCAAACTTGGCTCTACCACGGGGCCCTTCAATAGGTGAATGGATGAGTCCTCTGTAGTCTACTAGGGCCTAGGGTATTACTCAGCCCTAAACAGAGAGGAGCTTTGAAGCCGTGAAGAGGCAGGGAGGAACCTTGAATACACACTGCTAAGTGATTGTATTCCAAAAAGGCTCCATACTGTAGGGCTCCAGAGCTCTGACCTTCTGGGAAAGCAGAAGTGTGGAGACCCTGAGACTGTCACTGGTTTCCAGGGCCCAGGGCAGGTAAGGATGACGGGGTGGGGGGGAGCACAGGATTTTTAGGGCAGTGAAACCGTCCCCAAGGACTCTCTCATGGTGGATAGATGTCAGGATGCACCTGTCCTGTGCCATAGTCTACGCACCAAGAGTGAACACAACGTGAACTGGGGGCTGGGTGACAATGCTGTGTGTCCTGTAGCTTCGTCAGTTGTAGCAGAGGCACCGCTCTGGCAGAGGATGTTGGTGGGGGAGGCCGTGCACATGTTGAGAAAGCGTATATGGGAAGAGTCTGCACCTTCTGCTCAGTTTTGCTGTGAACCTGGAACTGCTCTAAAAACGTGAAGTGTAGGAAAGAAAAGGGAGGGGATTATGTTGCAGGAGTGCTCAGGTTGGGGGAGGAGAGAGAAATAGAGCGAGCTGCACTTGAGGTGCTGAGAAGGAGGTCCACGTGGTTGGAGCACAGAGATGGGGTGAGCTTGAAAGGTGTGGCTGATTTGTCAGTGGGTCCAGATCAGGGAGGGTCCTGGGGTCACATCAGGACTTGGGGTCACAACAGGGGGGTTAAGCAAGAGTCTGATTGGCTGGCTCCTGCGAGGATGGGTTGGGAGAGGGGCTTGGAGGCAGCATCCTGGGCTGGCCCCTGACTGCTGCTTTCTCCCCGCCCACTCCTGTCTCCTCCCAGAGTTTGTCCGGATGATGTCTCGCTGAGGCTGCAAGGGCTCTTCCAGGATTGCCAAGCTCCCACGGGTGGGGAGGAGAGGATCCGGAGCACGCCTCACCCCACCGTAGCTGCCGAGAGCCCGGGATGAACTCGCGGACGGGGCCTGCCTGCACCCCGGGGAGGTGCCCACCCCAGACCCCCACCCCTCCGCACTGTGAAAGACTCACAACTCCTGCAACTGGAAAGGGGGGGCGCCCGCCGAGGAGGAGGCCACAGTGCCAAGCCAGCAGAGTCGTGCCAGGCGCCAAGTGCCATGTGCCCAGCCGCGGCCGGCTGGGTGGGCCAGGGAGCCCACCAGCAGGCCCCACACAGCATGTCCGCCCTGGGGCAGAGCCTCTCGCTGCCCTCCTCAGCTCTGTGCCCGTCCCAGCTCGCCTCAGAACTAATAAAATATTTCCAAGAGAAAGACAGCTGGGGTGGTCTGTTTCTTGGGCCTGGTTAGGCTAGGCACACATGCCCTGAGCACCAGCTCCGTGCCCCAAAGCACCTGAACACGCCTGCATTCAGCTTGCATTCACGGACTACTTGTTCGATACCCAGCAGCTTCCGGTCTCACAGCATCGGCTGGTACCTCCAACTGAAAGGGAGACGAAGAAAGTAGTTGTCTAGCCAAGGATGCGGCTGCCCCCCACGCAGTCGGGGTCTCTAAGAAGCGGACAGTGGCTGTGGGGTAAGTGTCCAGAGAGGTCTGCGCCACTTCCTGCCCCCGGGAGCTTTTGTGCTGTCAGGGAGACAGACACATCCGTGTGTGTGACGACAAACTGTGACCCTGCTGTTAAAGAAACACAGGAACCTGTGGCAGGCATGACAGGGAGGCCTGGTCTATTCTGGGAGGCAGGGGGCAAGGAGGGCTCTCTTGAGGAAATGAGGAGGGTTTGGCCCTGGAGGAAATCCCAGAGTGTGAGAGGAGACAGGTGTAGAAACAGCTGCCATCCTCCGTCCCGTGTGGGAAGCAGGATGGAGGGGTTTAGTTAGGCCCCAGGCCCTGGTGTGTGACCTTGGGCCAGTCATGTTCTGTCTCTGAACCTCAGCTTTCTAGTAGGTAGTATTGGGAGAGAAGGAATGATGGGATCAGTGTTCTCCGTGTTGATAACGGAGCTGTCAATCCCAGACTCCAGTGGAATCGTGCAGTGGAGCGACATGGAGCAGTTTCATTATTGCTGCAATTGATTCCTGTTAGAGAAGGGTTGCGGGAGCACAGAGGAGAGGTTGTGGAGCATAGCTGAGCAGGCGCGCAGGGTGGCCCACGTACTCCAAGCCACCAGCGCTCTCCTTTAGAGCGTGTAAGAATCCCCCGGGTGATCTGTGAAGCCACACACCCCAGCGGTTCTGATTCTGCATTCAGGATGGGGTCTGCGCATTTGCATCTTTCTCAGCCCGGAGGATGCTGTTCTGCCGGGCGGGCGTGGGCGGCTGTCTGAATCACCCCAGGCTCCTGGGAGGCAGGTGTGCTTCAGGCATGGGGCGGGGAGGCTGTGGCACTAAAGGCTGGATGGAGCTGGGAGGGGAGGTGGAGCATGCCCTACCCCCTCTGCTGTGATGGGGGAGGATCCTTATTCTCAGGCCAGGCAGAGAGTGTGGGCCGCAGCCAGAAGCCAGGGTAATCCCCATGTCTCTGAGGCCAGCGAGGCTGGGGGCTCCAGATTCACTCTAATAATCCAATTCTGAGACTAAGCCCTTGGCTCTGTGCCCTGCCGGGCAGGCCTGCAGCCCTGTCTGCCCCCATGCCAGCTTAGCTCTGCCCGGAGAGCCCACATCCACGCCGCTTCAGGGATGTGATGGCCTAGGAGGACAGATTGCAGAGAGAGGGCCCCGTGGACATCCCCGTCAGCTAGCAGGGGAGGCCTGGGGGCCCCACAGGGAGAGGGGAGAGGACGAGGAGACAAGGACACCTCTGTCCCTGGTGTGTGGCCTCCTAAGGTCCCAGACACAGCGGAACCTTAATGCTCAGGGCACAGGGCAGCCCAAAGCCTGGGCCTCTGCCTCCTTGGACACCAAAACGGGAATGTCTCCCCTTGAACTTGTGTTCCGAGGGTTCCTAGTACTTACTTGAAGGAAGAGCTCTGCGACTTTTCAAGAACTGCGGTGCTCTTTCCTAAGAGGGAATTCTTTCTGCCGCCCGCACTGCCCTAGGACAGGTGTCTGGCCTCCCGGTGACAACACCTGTTGCCAAGATGCCTGCATCCTGCATTGCAGTATCCGGGTTTGGTGCCTGCCTGTGGCTTCTGATTCCAGCTTCCTGCCCGTGTGCATCCTGGGAGGCAGTAATGGCTCAAGCACTTGGGTTCCTGCCACCCACGTAGGAAACCTGGATTGAGTTCTGAGCTCCCAGCCTTGGCCCCAGCCAGGGGCCACTGTGGGCACATGAGGAGTGAACAAATGGATGGGAGCTTGCTCGCTCTCTTTCTCTCCCCGGATCATCAATTAATTAATTAAAAATATTAATACTGGTGGAGCTCCACGTGTGTTATCTTCGGAGAGCTCTCATTGCCTGTAAGGCCTTAAACGGAGCCCGGGGTTGCCTCTCCGGGACTGACTGAGTCTGATTTGTGCATTCACTCATGTACACACTCAGATGTTATTTACTGAGCTCCTCCTGTGTGCCAGGCCCTGTGCCAGCGTCCCTGTCCTCACTGAGCTCGGATTCTAGGAGGGGAACTGGGTCAGAGAACAGACACTATAAGGGAGGGGCTGACCAGGTGAGCCTGGGCACGGTTAGGGTACCTGAGGAAGGGACAGATGTGCTAGTTCCTGAAGGATGAGCAGTGCCCAGAGATGAGGGCAGGGAGAGTGTTTCTGCTGGAGGGAACAGCAAGTGCAAAGGCCCGGAGGTAAGGGGGAACAAGACTCCCTTTGGGTGCTGATCGGAGGGAGGAGCACAGAGAAGTAACTCATAGGGAGGCAGAGCCTGACCCCACGACAGACCTTGGCATGTGGAGAGGGTCAGGTGGGACCTCTTAGGAGCTACCACCTTAGGTCAGCCGGGCCCTGGGGCACAGAAACCCTGGTGCCTATGGCGGACTCACCTTGGTGACAAATCTATCCAGGAGGTAGAATAAGACTGGATGGTTGAGGGCAGCCAGGAAAGCATCCCTCAAGAACATGAGCTCGAGGCCAGCGCCGTGGCTTAACAGGCTAATCCTCCGCCTTGTGGCGCGGGCACACCGGGTTCTAGTCCGGGTTGGGGTGCCGGATTCTGTCCCGGTTGCCCCTCTTCCAGGCCAACTCTCTGCTATGGCCCGGGAAGGCAGTGGAGGATGGCCCAAGTGCTTGGGCCCTGCAACCCATGGGAGACCAGGAGAAGCACCTGGCTCTTGGCTTCAGATCAGCGTGATGCGCCGGCCGCAGCGGCCATTGGAGGGTGAACCAACGGCAAAAAGGAAGACCTTTCTCTCTGTCTCTCTCTCTCACTATCTATCCACTCTGCCTGTCAAAAAAAAAAAAAAAAAAAAAAAAAAAAAGAACATGAGCTCGAATCATAAAACCAAAAACTAGACGTCCAGTGTCCTGGGGGAGGGATGGGCTGCCACTAGGGTCTTGCCGTAAGATCACATTTGAGTCTGATCACACCTGGAGATCCAGCAGACGGTTTGCTAGAAATTCTAGGGCAGAGGAACGTGTTGAGCTTAGCAAATGCATGTTATCAGCACAGTCCAGGCTGGGTGGTGCTGCAGGCCACAGCTCTCCAAATGCCCGCAACAGCAAGGGCTGAGTCAGGAGCCAGGAACTCCACACGGATCTCCCGTGTAAGTGCTAGGGCCCACGTAATCGGGCTATCATCTGCTGCCTTCCCAGGCATATTAACAGGAAGCTGGATCAGAAGTGGAGCAGCCAGGATTGGAACTGGTACTCCAATATGAACCTGCTGCACCACGATGCCAGCTCCTAAACAACAACAAAAACATTTTTTAAAAAAATTATTTATTTATTTGAAAGACGAAGTTACAGACAGGGAGAGGCATAGGCAGAGAGAGAGACGTCTTCCATTCGCTGGTTCACCATACAAATGCCTGCAACAGCCAGGGCCGGGCCAGACTGAAGCGAGGAGCCAGGAGCTTCCTCTGGGTCTCCCACGTGGGTGCAGGGACCCAAGCACTTGGGCCATCTTCCACTGCTCTCTCTGGTGCAGTAGCAGGGAGTTGGATGGCCACAAAAACATTTTTAAAATTTATTAGAGAAACAGCTCCTATCCATGGGTTTACTCCCCACCCCCCAAATGCCTGCAACAGCCAGAGCTGGGCCTGGCTAGGAGCTGGGGATTCAGTGTGGGTGGGAGGGACCTGAGCCGTCACCTGAGCCATCACCTGAGCCATCACCTGCTGCCTCTGAGGGCGTGCATCAGCAGGAAGCTGGAGTCAGGAGTGAAACTGGGCCTGGATTCGGGATGCAGATGTCCTCACGGAGTCTTAACTGCCGCACCAAATACCCGTCCCTAAAAGCTCTTCATCCACCCTCTCACTCCATCTTTGCAACCTCCTCCTTTTCCTGATGTGAAAACTCAGATTCAGTAATGGGACATGACTTACCAAACTTAACGGTAGAGACCAAGGCTGTCCCTGTGTTCCTACGTCCAGCAAACTGTCCTTAACACAGGGAAAAGAGTCTGGGAGATGATGGTAAAAAAAGAAAAGAAAAAAAAAAAAAACACCAGTGAATGTGTATGGGAGGCTTAGGGTGCCTTGTCAGTCACTCTCCCGAAGTTGCTTTACACGTCCTCATTCCCAGCCCCAGGAGACAAAGGGTCCCCATGCCCTCGTTCACAGGTGAAGAGTCTGAGGGGTAGAAGGGAAGTGACCCGGCCTGGACTTCTGGCACAGTGCTTAAGATGCTGCCCGAGACACTCACGTCCCACACCCTCGAGCCCGGGTTCCAGTCCCGGCTCTGCTCTCCATGCCAGCCTCCTGCTAATGCTCACCCGCGAGGTAACAGCGATGGCTCAAGCAGTTGGGCTCCAGCTCCTGGCTTCCGCCTGGCCCAGCCCTGGCTGTTGTGGGCATTTGGGGAGTGAACCAGCAGATGGGAGATCTATCTCTGTCTTGCTGTCTTTCCAATAAACAAAAGTAAGTTAAAATTTAAAAACAAAACAAAACAAAAAGACAACAAGGGAAGTGACCTGCCCAGAGCACCTCGTTGGGAAGGCGCTGGCTTTTTCTGTCTCCCCCTTGCCCTGGCTGGCTTCTGCGCTGTGACTCACATCCTCCTGGGGAAGCAAAGACTCGCCAAGTCCATTCTCCCTCCCATGGAGTGGAGACCTGGCCGGGTTTCTAGGGTCTCGTTGCTCGCTGGAGACCAGCACTGCGAGACTCTGTTCGCCGGCTCCCTGCCTCTCGGGGTGACCCTGGTCCCCTGGGGTCTAAGGAGCAGAGACTCCAGGCTGAGGAACCTTGGCACAGGGCGCAGCCCACCCACCTCAGGGTCCTGGGGCAGCGAGGCTGGCCAAGGAGAAGGCCACGCTGGCCCCCACCCCTTCTCTGTGTTTACCTTTTGAACTTGTATTGTGAGCTTATCCCAAAGGGGGGATGGAAATAACTCATAAACTTAAAATAGGTAAGACTTAATTAATAGCCAGCTTTGTTCTTCTGATCCTTATCTGTACAGGAAGACACACCTCCTTTCAGTGCGGTGGGTCAAGGTGAAGTGCCTCTGGGGGCCCATCTTCCGCGTTTGAACTCTGGTCCCCGTCGACTGTTCCCCGCCCCGGGTGGAAGGGTTTTTCCCCACTCCTCACCCTAAGCCCGTTACCAGGCCTTGTCTAGTAGTCAGGTTGCCAGCATTACGTGTCAGGCCATGACTCCTTAAAACGCTTTCTTCTTGGGTGACTCAGCGGCCGTGCACCGAGGACTTCCTCCGGGCCAGGCGCTCTAATTAGATGCATCTCACAGATGAGGAAGCTGGGGACCCAGGGTGGAAATGTGACTTTCCAAAGGCCACATGGCTCAAAGAAGTCCTTATGCCCCCCAAATACCGCTGACGATGATTTAGTGAGCAAATCGCTGTGTGCTCAACAGTCCCGCAACGCTAGTTAAATAAAAGAAAAATCCATTTTTTAATTTTCCTTCTTTGAAAGATCTCTTTTTGGGGGTGGGAATTTGACGCGGTGGTGAAGAGGTCTCTTGGGACACCCCCATCCCACATAGGAGTGGCTGGGTTCAGATGGTGGCTCCACTCCCAATTCCAGCTTCCCACTAAGGCGCACCCTGGGAGGCAGCAGTGACGGCTCAAGTAGTCGGGTCCCTGCCACCAGGTGAGAGCTGTAGGTTGAGTTCTGGGCTCCTGATCTCAGCCTGGCCCAGCCCCAGCTGTTGTGGGCATTTGGGGAGTGAACCAAATCTTTCTCTCTCTCTCTCTCTCTCTCCTTTCTCTCTGTCTCTGTCTGTCTCTGACTCCCTGTTTCTCTGCCTTTCAAATAAATTGGGGAAACTTTTTTTTTTTTTTTTGACAGGCAGAGTGGACAGTGAGAGAGAGAGAGACAGAGAGAAAGGTCTTCCTTTTTGCCGTTGGTTCACCCTCCAATGGCCGCCACGGTAGACGCGCTGCGGCCAGTGCACCGTGCTGATCCGATGGCAGGAGCCAGGTGCTTCTCCTGGTCTCCCATGGGGTGCAGGGCCCAAGGACTTGGGCCATCCTCCACTGCACTCCCTGGCCACAGCAGAGAGCTGGCCTGGAAGAGGGACAACCAGGACAGAATCCGGTGCCCCGACCGGGACTAGAACCCAGTGTGCCGGCGCCGCAAGGCGGAGGATTAGCCTATTGAGCCGCGGCGCCGGCCGGGGAAACATTTTTTTTTAAATGCCTTTTTATTTCTAGCAATCTAGGAAGAATGAACAAGTATTCTATGTCAGAGAAGGAAGCGGAGGCTCAGAGAGGTGACTCCCCTCAGCCAGTGTCTCACAATGATCAACGGTGGAGCTGTGAATTACGCCAAGCTGTATCTGACGGGGAGCCAGGCTCAGGAAAAACTGGACTTTGGCTCCTAATTGGGTGATTCTGGAAAATCACTGCTCTGTCTGAGACTGGATTTCTATTCCTGGTCTCTGGTTTGGATGGAATTAGGACAGATCTCATCTTTTTAAAATTCTCTCCTTGGGGCAGGCATTGTGGTACAGTGGATTCAGCTGCTGCTTAACCCAGCATGCCATATAGGAGCAGCAGTATGAATCCCTGGCTGCTCTGTTTCCAACCCAGCTCCCTGCTAATGCGCCTGGGAAGGCAGCAGAAGATGGCCCAAGTACTGGAGCCCCTGCACCCATGTGAGAGACCTGGATGGAGTTCCTGGCTCCTGGCTTTGGCCTGGCCCAGTCCTGACTGTTGGAGCCATTTGGGGAATGAACCAGCAGATGGAAATTCTCATTCTGCCTTTCAAATAGATAAATAAATCTGCTTTTTTTTTTTAATCAAGTTAAAAAATTTTCTTCCATGTCATCTGCATTTTCTACAAAAAGTGTATCTTCTGGCCAGCACTCTGGTATAGCAAGTTAAACTGCTGTCTGTAGTGCTGGCATCCCATGTAAGCAATGGTTCACGTCCTGGCTGCTCCACTTCCAGTCCATCTCCCTGCTAATGCGCCTGGGAAAGCAGTGGAAGATGGCCCAAGTGCTTGGGCCCCTGTACCCATGCAGGAGACCCAGATGAAGCTTCTGGCTCCTTGCTTGGGCTCGGCCCTGCCTTGGTGGTTGCAGCCATTTGGGGAGTGAGCCAGTGGATGAAAGACCTGCCTCTCTCTTTCTCCCTCTCTCTGTAACTCTGTCTTTCAAATAAATAAAGATAAAATCTTAAAAATAGTGCTTATTCCTTCCAGAATTAGAAAAATATAACTGCTGTCCATTTAAAAGCCATCTCACTTAGTCCTTACAGAACCATGCCAGGAGATTCTCATTTGCACTTTGGGAGAGAGGAGGTGACCCGTCTGGGAAGCCACTGAGAATAGAACTGAATGAATCCAGTTCTATCTGACCCCCAAATCACAGTCCTGGAGGGCAGGTCCCCCATCTGAGAGAGTTCTGGAGGGTTCTAGGAAAACCAGCCTTGGCTGCAGGAGCTGGGAGTGCAGCCACTCGGTGTCCTTGGCTCTCCGATTGGGATGACCTTCCTCAGCAGGCAGGAGCCCAAGGCTGTCAGAGGAATGGCTGGGCTCACGGCCACCTGGGGACCGACACCCTTCTCAGCTTTCTCAGGGCCCGGACTGCCTGCCTTCTAGAGGGCTAGCCCAGGAAGCAGGCCTCGGGCACTTGGGAACCCCTGCAGGGCAGTGGCAGCACACTGGGTGTAATCCTGCCCGGGCCCAGGCCCTGGCCTAGTTTGGCAGGGGAGACCCTCACCCTTCTATATCCTGCCCTCCTGGGTCTGCTCTTGATAAATCTGCAGCTGCTGGAAATCCGACTCCCTCAGCCCAGTCCTCGGGACGCTGCCCCTGAGCCAGGCTCTCTCAGGTGAGGCCCTATTTGCAGGCACCCATCTCTGCTCACAGGAGCAGCCCCTGCATTCAAAAACTGCCAAACGTGGCATAGCGGGTAAAGCCGCCACCTGCGACGCTGGCGTCCCATATGGGCGCAGGTTTGAATCCCCACTGCTCCATTTCCAATCCAGCTCTCTACTGATGGCCTGGGGAAAGCAGAGGAAGATGGCCCAAGTGCTTGGGCCCTGCTACCCACATGGAAGACCTGGAAGAAGCTTCTGGCTCCTGGCTTCGGCCTGGAGCTGTTGCAATCATCTGGATAGTGAACCAGTGGATCAAGATCTTTCTTTCTCTCTGCAAATCTTTCAAATAAATAAACAAATGCATTTAAAAAAAAAAAAAAAAAACCTGCCAGCCCCTGGCCCTGGGGCCTTTGGGTTCTTCAGTTATGAAGTGGAGATAACGAGTTAATGCGTCTCATGTGGTGTAAGACTCTCATGTGGTCAGGGCACAGAAAGGGCTGAGTGAATCAAGGGACCCAAGATTTCTTTTCTTTCCTAAAGATGTATTTGTTTGAAAGGCAAAGTGACAGAAAGAAAAAGAGACATCTGCCAACCACTGGCTCACTCCCCAGATGTCCACAACAGCCAGGGCTGGGCCAGGCCCAAGCCAGGAACCAGGAACACCATCTGGGTCTTCCACATGGATGGCAGGGACCAAGCACTTGAGCATCCTCTGCTGCCTCCCCAGGTGCATTAGCAGGGAGCTGGGTCAGAGGCAGCGCTCAAACCAGAATTCAGATACGGGATACCAGCGCTGTCACGGCGAACAGCGGCTTAACCTGCTGGGCCATGATGCTGGCCCCAAGGGGATTAATACTTGCGTCAGGAAGTCCCCTGTTCAGTGCTACTGCATGATTCACCAGCCCCCATGGCAACTGGCTATTTTCTGGGTCCACCTGCCGAAAGGGGTTTGACAAGGCCGGAACCTCCACAGCTGACTGGTTGAGAGCTCCATGGGCCGTGCATTCCGGAAAGCAAATGAGCCACTTCCAAAAGCTCATGAAAAAATGGAATGTACAGATCAGCTTATTCTGGCACAAAACAAATATTTGAAATCCATGTATATGAGAGGTCCTCAAAAAGTACATATGATAAAAAAGCTATGCATGGATTTCAGTGTTTCAGAACCACAAATAAACTTATCCTTTTTTTTTTTTTTTTTGAAAGACAGAGTTACAGAGAGACACAGAGCCAGAGAGAGACAGAGGTCTTCCATCTGCTGATTCATTCCCCAAAATGACCACAACTGCCAGAGCTGAGCTGATCCTTAGCCAGGAGCCAGGAGCTTCTTCTGGGTCTCCCATGTGGGTGCAGGGGCCAAGGATTTGGGCCATCTTCTGCTGCTTTCCCAGGCCATAGCAGAGAGCTGGATCGGAAGAGGAGCAGCCAGCACTTGAACTGGCTCCCATATAGGATTGCTGGCACTGCAGGCTGGGGATTTAACCCACAGCACCACAGCGCCGGCCCCAACTTAGCTTTCTTTTATTTATTTATTTGACAGGTAGAGTTATAGACAGTGAGAGAGACAGAGAGAAAGGTCTTCCTTCCGTTGGTTCACTCCCCAAATGGCCGCCACAGCCGGTGCTGTGCCGATCCTCCGAAGCCAGGAGCCAGGTGCTTCTTCCTGGTCTCCCATGCGGGTGCAGGGCCCAGGCACTTGGGCCATCCTCCACTGCCTTCCCGGGCCATAGCAGAGAGCTGGACTGGAAGAGGAGCAGCCAGGACTAGAACCGGCGCCCATATGGGATGCCGGCCATGCAGGCAGAGGATTAACCAAATGAGCCACAGCGCCGGCCCCCAACTTAGCTTTCAATTCCAGTTTTCCACGAACTTGTGGAAGCGCCTTTGTAGGTCTCAGCTGCTTACAGGACCAGGCTGGTCTAAGTTGCTGAAAGCAGAACTCAGGAGGAGCTTCTCGCTTCAGGGTAACCATTGGCTGAGCATTTCGTTTGTGTCAAGCGCTAGTCTGTCAAAAATAAAGCCAGATGGAGCTACAATTTTAAGAGTTGATCATGCACACTAAAGAACAGCCCATGAACTGGAAGACGGCAAACCAAAGGTGGCAGGAAGTCGCCATTTATAGCAGGGATAGCACGGTTTATAGTGCATCCAAGAGGAAACAGTTTGACCTTTTTTTTTTTTGGATGGGCTGTCCTATATTCTTTCAAAGGCAGAGCTGTGTAAGCTGAACTGCCTACAGCCGATTGGTTTAGTCCCACTGGATCACATGGATAAGGACAAAAAACTTGCCTGTGTGTTGTTTATGTCTGCAGGTCACATTTTGGGGGCATTCAGGATGACTTGCGTTTTGGTTATGGATATACATCCTGGGGTATCTAAACGGTAACCTCCCTATTTACCTATTCACATTAGAAGCCGAGTGACTTTATTATGTGCACTTCGACCTTCTCCTCCTTTCTCCTCTGGTTGAACTATCCTCTTTAATCTTTAGAGCTGCCCTTTGAAATAGAAACTGTGATTATCTCTATTTCACAACTGAGGAAGCTGGAACCCAAGAAGCACAGTGTCTCTTGATATCACCAAGGGGTTAGATCTAGAACCTCCTCCTTCTGCCCACCAAATCCGAGGATACTCAAGTCCCTTAAATCAAACAGTACATTTGCATATTACCCAATACATCCTCTTGTATACTTTAAATAATCTCTAGATAACCTATAATACATAATACAATAATACATAGTCGTTACCCTGCATTGCTAAGGAAATAAAGACGAGGAAGAAAAGGTTGGACATGTTCAGTACAATTTGGTATTTTGGAATACTTTTGATCCATGTTTGGTAGAATCCACTGATGCAGAACCCACGTGTAGCGATAGTTGACTGTGTCACTTGGCCAAGGCCACTCGGTCGGCCAGCCATGGAACTGGGCACGGAACCCAGCCTCCAGGGCCTCAGAATCCACACGTCCCTGAGAGATGGTCTGACCCACAAGCAGCTCAGTCTCAAACAGGAGACCAGCAGACAGTGGGAATTGGGGGAAGATGGGCAGGAAGAGGGCAGCGTTGTGGTCTCCCATATGAGACCCGATTGAAGTCCCGGCTGCTCCATTTCCGAACCAGCTCCCTGCTGATGTGTCTGGGAAAGCAGTGGACCATGGCATAAGTGCTTTTGCCTCTGTTACCCATATGGGAGACCCAGATGGAGTTCCAGGCTCCTACTTCACCCTGGCCTACCCCTGACTATTGCAGCCATTTGAGGAGTGCCCCAGTGGATGGAAGATCTTTCTCTGTCTCTCCCTCTCTCTCTGTAATTCTACCTTTCACATAAATATTAAAAAAAAAGAGAGAGAGAGAGAGAGAGAGAGACCAGAATCTTTGGGACCTGGGTGGCCCAAGCAGGCATGGAATCTAATAAGCCCAATGAATGGTGTCTGGCATTGTATCTCACCCGTCCCCCTCTCCTCCAAGATGATCAAAGACCAGGGGGTATTCAAAGAAGAGCAATTTTCAGCTTTTTGAGGGCTCCCTACGAGTTTAATCCATTTCTGTGACTGTATCTCCTGGACTAGCCTCTCTCTCTCTTTCTCAAGATTTATTTAGAGAGGCAGAGTTAGAGAGAGAGAGAGAGAGAGGTCTTCCATCCGCTGGTTCACTCCTCAGATGGCCATAACAGCCAGAGCTGCACCAAACCAAAGCCAGGAGCCAGGAGCTTCTGGTCCTCCACGAAGGTGCACGGGTCCAAGCACTTGGGGGCTCAAGCACTCGGGTCATCCTCCATTGCTTTCCCAGGCCACTAGCAGGGAGCTGGGTGGGAGGTGGAACAGCCAGGACACAGACCGGTGCCCTTACAGGATGCTGGCGCTGCAGGTAGAGACATAACCTGCTACCCCACAGCCCGGGCCCCTGGACTTGCCTCCCCTGGCAGCAGTGTAGTGTGCCGGGCAAGAACTCGGGCTCTGCAGGCCTCTGCCTGGGAGGGAGGGCAGCCCGTCAGCTCTCAGGGCCTTGGTCCTCCCTTCTGCAAGGAGCCCTGCTCTGAGGGCTCTGCAGGCCTGGGCACTGTTAGGCAAGCCTTGGAAAGACACCCCAGGGGCATGACCTTGTGGGACAGGGAAGGAATTCTGTGCATTCAACCCCCTACTGATAGCTTCCATTTTGTTACCTGGGTTGTTTTGTGGCACAAGTCACTGTTCTAAATAACTGATTCCTGGGTTGTTCAGAGTGCTCCGCAGGGCCTGGGTGTTTCTGCTCACTGCGGTACAAAGCTCACTGCCTTGCACATAGTAAGCAGGCTTGTCGGATAAAACGCATTCCGTCCAGTTACACTGGCACTTTAGGTTTTTTGGCAACTGAATGATTTTTTTAAAGGATTTATTTATTTGAGAGGCAGAATTGGGGGGGGGGGAACATTTCCATCTGCTAGTTCACTCCCCAAATGGCCACAAAGGCCAGGGCTGGGCCAAGCCCAAGCCAGGTGCTTCATCTGGGTCTCCCGCGCGGGTGCAGGGGTCCAAGCTCTTGGGCCCTCTTCCACTGCTTTCCCAGGCCACAGCAGAGAGCTGGATCAGAAGAGGAGCAGCCGGGACTGGCACTGGCGCCCATCCAGGGTGCGGTGCGCAGGCAGGGGCTTGAACCGCTACGCCACAGCTCCAGACCGTTAGCATCACTGTGTTCAATGTGTTTAACCGAAATTCAATTCAACCGGGCTTCTTGTCGTTTGTCTGCTAAATGTGATAGCCCTACCTACTAGTGGAACAAATGAATATACTTTTCTGTTTGTTTGGTCTTGGTTCCGCCCTGAACTAGCAGAGAAACCACGTGGGAACACCCAGCCTCTCTCTGGGCCTCAGTTTCCCCTTCAGAAATACGGGAGTCCGGGCATCGACCGCGGCACAGGGGGCTCCAGGCGAGGCGCCGAACAGCACGGAGACGGCGCGTGTGGTGCCCACGCGGGACGGCTCAGGCCACCAGACCGGGCAGGGCCGGCGACGGACCCTCGCTGCGGCCAGGACTCGCCCGGACCCTGCGCCGCCGAGGCCGGCCAGAGGCTGTCGCCATGGAGACGCGGGCAGCCTGCAGCCCCTTCCCTCACAGAGCCACGCGTTTCCGCTGCGTTGGAGCCTTCTGATTGGACGGCCGCTTGGACGCTACCACCCGGCCCGAGCCCGCGAGGGGGTGGGGGCGGGGCTTTATCCTCGTGGGATTCGTGCCCTGCAGGCCCGGGCCTGCGGCCTCCCCGGGGACAGCAGGGGTCCTCTGCCTCTCGCGGCTAGGGTTGGCAGAGGGTCCATTGCTTCGAGTGGAGCTCACGCTCATACCTCTCCCTGAGAATGGAAAAGGGGGCGGGAAAGTCACCAACGCCCCCCCCACCCTGTGCAGCCCATTCGGTCTCAAGAACTGGAGCACCGGAAGTGCTGGCGACGTGTCAGTGCGCCCTCCCCTAAACCTTCCCTCCCAGGCCACCTTTCCCATTCAGCTGTGGGATTCCGGGGCCGCCTGGGCGCTGCACCCGCCACTTCCGCATCGAATCGCCGCTTCAACCGAACTCCCTCCCTCTGCGCGCGCTCCGTCTCGTGCCCGATGGTTGGGCCGGCGCCTGGGGATGGCCACGCCCTTCCCCGCGCTGGGCAGCCAATGAGAGCGCGACTCTCGACTGGGTGGTGGGTAATTCATGAGGGCCGCGTGCCGATTGGCTGCAGGGTCGAAGCTTGGGGGCTGGGCGGCGGGGTAGGTTGTTCCTGAGGTAGGAGGCGGCACCCGTGGCTGAGGGGGAGGCCTGAGAGCGACATGTCCCCGGCGGCTGAGGCAGAGCGGCTCGTGGCGCTGTTTTTCTGAGTCCGGGGCGGCCTGGCGGCCGGCCGAGGACAGAAGCCGGCGGGGGCTGCTCCCGCAGTGGTGGCCGCCATGCTGGGGGCCCGGGCGGCGGAGGGAGCCCTGGTGGCGCTCCTGCGGCTGCTGCTGCTGCTGGCGCTCCGGGGGCCGGGGCTCGGCGTGGGTCGCGCGGCGGGGGCCGGGCTGCCCGAGAGCGTCATCTGGGCCGTCAACGCGGGCGGCGAGGCCCATGTGGACGTACACGGGATCCACTTCCGCAAGGACCCCTTGGAAGGCCGGGTGGGCCGAGGTGAGAGCCCCTCGGATGCCGGGCCCGCCGTGCTGGCCTCAGGCGACGGAGGACGGTCCGGTCCCGAGCCCCTTCCTCGACCCGGGGGCCACGTCGCGGGAGCGGAGTTTCTCTGCAGCTTCCTCAGGGACCTGGGCTCGGAGCTCGGGGCCTGGCGCTGGCTCCAAGCTCCCAAGAGCCGTGGAGGCAGAGAGTTGGCGAGAAGTTGTGTGTGGACCGCGCATCCTGCGTTTTCTCAACCCCTCACCCGCACCCAGGCTGGGACAGCGGAGATGCGGGCGGCCTCTCGTCACCTCGAGGCCTCCCGGGCTGCACGCCCCTGCCTTCTCCAAACGGTTCCGATAGATTCTTGCCGACCCAGCACCGGGCCGCTTGCCGTGCCCCTCTGCAGGAGCGGGGCTTGGTCCTCAGCCAGCGTAGCAAGGAATCTTCGCAGAGGATGGGCCAGGAAAGTTTGTGGCCTCCTTCCCCGCCCTCCTTTGGAGCGAGGAATATGTGTGCTTACAAGTAGAAGCTGCAGGGTGGTTGTGTTGAAGCCGAGTAGCGCCTGGGGCTGGGCCAGCTGGTGTAAGAGGGTGTGACTATGAGAGTGGGTCCAGCCTGCCCCAGGTGATCTTGGAGAGAGAGATTCCAGCCTGGGGGTGGGGGTGGGGAATGCTTGTGACTTAAGTGGGCAACGAAGCTGCGGGGATCGCAAAGCAGGAGTAGGAGTTGCCAAGCAGGTGGTCGAAATGCAGATTCCTGGGCCTCCCCTCCAGCTCTAATCAATGAAACTTTTTTCCTGCAGGGACCCAGGTTTCTGTACCAAGGGCTTCTGATGTAGCTTGCTCCAGACCAGTCTTTGGAGGGGGGAAAAAAAAAATCTGTTTTGGACTGTTTGTTTCTTCCAGATAGGATAGGAAAGCAGGTTTAAGAAGGAAGTTCCTTGCTTCGTGTGTTGGAAGGAGATTTGTGCTGTGTGCTGGGTTCGGAGGCTGCCAAATTGGCAACAGGCCACCTGCAGACAGCGAGGGGACAACACTTTCTTGCTCACTCAGTTCCTCCAGGTTAATTACCGTGTCCTTGTGGTGTCAGGAGCTTACTGTTCTCATCCATGTGAGGGTCTTGGGGCACAGGGCTGTTTTCTGAAGTTCTCTGTTTGTCTTGGAATTGATTTAGCCCTGGCATGTAGGTTGCGCGGTAGCCTGGGCTCAGCTGAGTCAGGGCTCTCTGGTCTTCGCTGCCGTAACAGCAGCCAAAGCCAGACTTTGTAGCACGAGGTCATTACCATCACCATCCTGGACCAACCCTTCCTCTTTCTTCACGCTTGTGGGCAGGGAGGAAGGAGCCCTTGAGGAAACGGGAGACGGTTTGTGGACTTTGCCTTTGAGATAGCAAGAGAGAGGGTAGTGTGCAGATGGTTCCTTTCACTTCAGCTGATAACATGGCTCTGTTAGGTCCGCTATGCAGAGGAGAAAGCAGAGACCACACAGGTTTAGTCTCCAGGTACTGTCCTTGTTCTGTCTGCATTTCTGATTTTAATTTGCTGGTGCAGTGGTTTGTTTATTTTGGGCCTGGGCAGCATTCAGACTGTCTGTCCTTAGGTTGTTGGCTCGTGGTCGCAATTCCTTGGGACGAGTTTTCTGTAGCAGGTAAAGTTACATGAGACTCGCTATGGCGCATGGGTGCTGGAGTCCTGTTTCAGACACTGGCCTTGGAGGTGTGGAGATTGCCTGCTTTAGTCTGCACAGCTGGGTAAGAAGTGTAGCAGTACAAGACATGGGAGTGGGGGTACTTGGGGAGACAGGGTGGACCAGCTTGTTGCAGCATTGCACTTAGCAGGTTCTTGAAAATATTTGATCTGGAGCTAGGGTTGTGTTTAAGCTTCCCCAGCTTAGGAGGCAGCCTTTCTTTTTTCTTTCTTCCTTTTTTTTTTTTTTTTTTTAATTTTTGTATGTAAGGCAGAATTACAGAGAGAGATAGAGCTTCCATCTGCTGGTTCATTCCCCAAATGGCTGCAATGGCTGGAGCACCAGGGCTGAGCTAGGTCAAAGCTAGGAGCCTGGAGTTTCTTTTGGGTCTCCCATGGGGATGCAAGGGCCCAAGCACTTGGGCCATCCTCCCCTAATTTCCCAGGCACATCAGCAGGGAGCTGGATCAGAAGTGGAATAGTGGGGTCTCAAACCAGTGCCCATATGGGATGCTGGCGCTGCTGGGGTCACACCCCAGCGTTGCTTGCCTAGGAGTCGGCCTCACCGAAGGCAGTGCAGCTTTGACCCGGTGGTCTCTGGCCCTGAGTGGATGGAGATGTGCCAGTTGTGGGAGACCCTGTCTCGCAGCCCTTTGTTCTAACTGCCTTAGGAGCCGTGTGCCTTGTTTCTCTTCCATGCTTGTGCCATTATTTCCAGTATGCTGAGGAAAGTTCATTTTGTATTGAATGAATTCAACTGTTTGTTGCCAAGTTAGTCCAGATAAGGGGTTGGCCTGCTTTTGAACTTGCTGTTTCTCTGTAGTTCCTTTGTAGTTCAGCATTCTTGCAAGTGGTGAGTGGCCCAGGGCACCTGGTGGCTTGCGCTTTCCAAGGCACTTCATAATGTTTATTGGATTTCATTTCTGCCTGGAGGAGAGCTGGCGTTCCCAGCTGCGTGCTTTGGAGGGAAGTAGCACTGCCGAACGTCTTCCTTCCCAAGCTTTACCTTGGGGCTTGCTGCGCGGTCCGGGCTCACTTGGTCATGTTTGGTTCCTCTTGACTTTGACTTGGAAAAGGCCTGCTTATTTGACCTGAGGACACAGAACTTGGCTCAGGGGAAGACTCTTTGCTTTTCATAGAAACATAGTCGCTGAAGTTTTATGACCTCGAGGAACTTGCTTTGCCTCTCTGAGCCTTGTTTTCCTTTTCAGTAAAACTTAGGCTTTAGAGAACTCCCTGTCCAGAGTTTGGTTAAAGTGTCACTGTCTGTTTCTTTGCTTGGTGGTGACCTTTTACTTGGAATTAAGAATAGGGCAGAGCCTGGCTCCAGAGCGGGGGGGGGAAAGGATGGCAGGGACCCTAGCCTAGCAGATTAGTGACTTCAGTCTCCCCAGGGAGACTCCTTCCTGGGGACCACTTTCATCTGACCTGGGGAAGGATTTACCCTGTGGAGATTGTGATGATAACAGCTGGAAAGTTAGGACAAGAGAGAGGGACAGATGGGGCGAGCTGCCTCTGGTTCACTTATAACCGTGACCTCTGTTTAGAATTCTCGCCCGACGGGCTGCGTGTGCAGGTGGCAGAAGTTCACTGAATCCTGGGTTCTCTGCCTCTGTCCGTTGGGAAGGATTCCTTAGGAACTGACCTCACTGAGAAAGAAGTGATTCAGAAGAAAACCTGGCGGCTGGAGGCCTGGTGTTGGCGCGCTGAGCAGAGTGGAGAGCCAGGGAGCGCGTCTCACATACACCTGGTTCCACTCATTTTGGCTTTTTCCGTGCTTGTGCTTCCCAGCTGCAGTTTTCAATCAGTTTTATTGCTGCTGCTTCCTTTTTGTCTATTCTCCTAATTCCCTAGGTTGGAGGCATTGATTTAGTGCTTATTGTATGCATCTCCTTGTCATACCTGTCTGTTTCTGTCAGGCACTGTCTTGAGCTCTTTTTTTTTTTTTTTTTTTTTTTTTTTTAAATTTATTTTGATGCCGGTGCTGTGGCTTAGCGCCTAAGCAGTGCCGGCATCCCATAAGGGTGCTGGTTCGAGACCCAGCTGCTCCACTTCTGATCCAGCTCTCTGCTATGGCCTGGGAAAGCATTAGAAGATGGTCAAGTCCTTGGGCTCCTGCACTCGTGTAGGAGACCTGGAAGAAACTCCTGGCTCTTGGCTTCAGATCGGTGCAGCTCTGGCCGTTGCGGCCAATTGGGAGTGAACCAGCGGATGGAAGATCTCTCTTTGCCTCTTTCTCTCTCTCTGTAATTCTGACTTTAAAAAACAATTTATTTATTTTGAAAATCAGTTACAAAGAGAAAGAGAGAGATTGAGATGATCTTCCATCTGCTAGTTCACTCCCCAAATGGCCACAAAGGTGAAGCTAGGAACCTGGAACTCCACCCATGTCTCTCCCTTGGTTGCAGGGGCCCAAGGACTTGGAGCATCTTCTATTGCTTTCCCAGGTGCATTAGCAGGGAGATGGATCAGAAGTGGAACAGCCCAGACTCAAACTGGTGCCCATATGGGATCATTGCAGGTGGTAGCTAACCTCCTGCACCACGATGCTGAGCCCTGAATGAAACTATTTTCCTGATTTTTAAAATTTATTTGAAAGGCAGTTAGAAAGGGAGAGATCTTCCATCTGTTGGTACCCCCTAAATGGCTGCATCAGCTGGAGTTGGGCCAGGCTGAAACCAGGAGCTTTATGTGGGTGCAGGGGCCCAAACACTTGGGCCATCTTCTGCTGCTTTCGTGGATGCATTACCAGGGGGCTGGATTGGAAGAGGCTGGGCAGCCGGGATGTGAACCGGCGCCTATATGGGATTCTGGTGTTGTAGGCAGTAACTTAACCCATAGCACCACAACACTGGCTCCTGTATTAAACTCTTTATAGATGTTTTTTCCTCACTACAATTTTGTGGGTCAGGTGATATCTCCACTTTATAAGTGAGAAAATAGGCCTCAAGAAAACTACCTGTTCAGCATCACTTAATAGATGGCAGAGCCAGGATTCAAATCCAGGCCTGTCTTACTCCAAAACCTGGGTTGAATTTTGCAGGGAACCTGGCTGCTCTGTTGTCTTGAACTGAGAAGCAGTTCCTTCTCCGTAAGCTGGCTGAGCTGACAGCACGGTGCATTGTCTTTTAGAGGGATCTGTTTAGTTGCAAATGCATAAAGGCTAAAGAGGGAACAAAAATCCTCTTTGCTGCTGCATCTCTTGGGACTTGGGCAAATTTAACTTTGCATGTGGAAGATCTCTAAAGGGAAGATAACGGTGGGTGTTGTGGTGCAGCAGGTTAAGCTGCCACTTGGGATGTGTACAACCTGTATGGGAGTGGTGGTTCAAGTCCTGGCTCCTCCATTTCCTATTCAGCTTCCTGCTAATGCATCCTGGGAGGCAGCAGTGCTCGGGCTCCTTCCACCTATGTGGGAGACCCAGCTGGAGCTCTGTGCTCCCAGCTTTGGCTTGGTCCAGCCCTGGCTATTGTGGGCATTTGGGTAGTGAGCCAGAGGATGGAAGATCTCTCTCTCTGTCTCTCTCTCTCTTCTGTCTCTGTCTCTCTCTGTCTCTGACTCTGTCTGTCTGCCTTCCAAGTAAATGAAAATAAATAAATGTTTTAAAAATAAAGGGAAATACTTAAAGGGAATTTCAGGGTTGTTAAGTAATTTTGTTCACATGACTGGATTTCCTTAGCTGTGGAACTGGGACTGCCTCGGATTATATTACTGCCAGTTGCTTGCTTTCCCCACACGTGCGTAAGCTTTTCTGTATATCAATACATCAGATCTAATAAATGTTCCACATTTGTCAGGACCACAATTCACGTGGAAGGACAAAATTCTTAGCGCTCACTTGGAAGAGAATTAGCATTTTTTTTTTTCACTCTTCATAGGCTCCTGACTGAGAGCAATGGTTTTTTTTTTTTTTTTTTTTTTTTTTTTTTTTTTGAGCCTGGGAAAGAGCCTGGGGCATGTTAGAGGTACATCCGTTGTGGTACTACTCAGCTAGACTTCTTTGATTTCTTGAGGAGAAAAGAAAAAAGTCTGCAGACAGAAGTGCCCTGAGTTTCCGTCCCATTGTCTCATCAGTTCATCTGATCTCATGGCTAATGTCACTTACAGGAACTGTTAGCAGCTTTGTTTATTGTGTTGAGGGCTTGACCTCAGCCCCTGAGTCTTTTAGTTAATCTTTTACCGTGTCTCTTGAAATTTTGATGATTTAGAAGGGAACACTCAGGGGCTGGCTGGCTGCTCTTAGGCATCTCCCAAAGGATGTAGGTGCCCAGTGTCTTCAGTGTCACCTGGTGAGATTAGAGGGCAGTCCTGAAATCTCAGTGCTGTGCTGGAGGAGAGACTATAATAGCACTGGGGCATCCAAAGTTTGGGGAATAGATTTCTAGAAGCCTCCTAATGCTCATAGGGTAAAGGAATCAGGCTGTTTTCTTTAGAAGGAAACCTAACCGTTTGAAAGGAAATGTCATATTTAGGCAAAGACCCCAGTTTGGTGTGTGGTGTGGGAGAAAGCAAGCAAGCATGGATACAACTCATCTCCCCCAAGTTGGGAGAGGGCTGGGAGTGTTAAGTAACTCCACACTGATCTCCATGAACAGGAGCAGTAGACGTTTGGCTCTTCCTGACCTGACTTAAGTCACTTTTTATTTTGTGTCATCCCTTGTCAGTTTGTGAACCAGGAAGGGTGGCCTCCTTGGTAACTTGGACATCTTAAGCCAGAAGACCTTGGCAGATTCTCTGTCTGCAGGCTGCTTTTACCTTACAGAGGGAATGGCTTGGCTTCCCTGCTTTGCAGGCCTTTCCCAGCAAACCATCCCTGTGTTTGCTCTGGAGATAGGGTAGGAACTCTTTCCTCTGTAGTTTAAACTGAGGCAATGTCCAAGAGAGAACGAGCTAGGAGTTTGTGAGTCTGTGGGAAGCAAGATACACAGACCTAAAGGCAAGTGGAGAGCATCTACACCCTTCTTTTTATGAGCCTGTTTGTCAGCCTTGGAACTTTTTAACTGAGAATTGTGCAAAAACGACTAATATTGGTGTTGTATTTGTAGTAAAGATAATGAAAAATGACTTTCCTATCCAGATATCCTGTTTGGTTTTGACTCAGCTTTTCTGAACAAGGAAAAAAAAAATCATTCTTTGGACTGAATCATCCCGTGTAGAGTTCCTGGCCATCTCCCTGGAAGCCGTCCCTCTCGGGGAACCGGGGTCTGTGGTGTAGTCCGCTCTAAAGGTAGTAGATTAGGCCTGTGCTCTCATCATTCCCCATGCAGTCAGGGTGGAAAGCCATTATAGTGCTTTAAAAAAAAGTTTTGGGGATTGTTGGGGTGATTAGTGTTTATTCTTCTTTGTTGTATCCTTGGGTAATAGCTCTCTGATTCCTGCCTGTGTGGAGCCAGGTGCAGCAGGGTGGGTCTCCTACCAAAAGGGTTATTAGCATTGCCCTGGAAATGCCCCTGGCAGTTCTGGGATCTCTGTTCTTCTGTCTTGCTTCTGATGTGTTTTCTCTTTGTTGTTTGTCCCCAGCCTCAGACTATGGCATGAAACTGCCAATTCTGCGTTCCAACCCTGAGGACCAGATCCTCTATCAAACAGAGCGGTACAATGAGGAGACATTCGGCTATGAAGTGCCCATCAAGGAGGAGGGGGACTATGTGCTGGTGTTGAAATTTGCTGAGGTCTACTTTGCACAGTCCCAGCAGAAGGTGAGGCGGGGTCAAGGCCCCTGCTTGACTGGTGGCCGTGGCTACTGTTGGACAGTCTTCCGCTATGGCACCAGAGTGTGTAAGAGCCTCCCCACAAGATGATGAACTTATAAAAAAAGCAGGATTCTTTCTGCCTCTAGAGAAATTGTGTTCTGTTGCCTCTGGGGTTGGTGACAGAAAGCAGTGTCAGAATCCTTGTTCTTGGCAGCTCACTGATCCTGTTAAGGCCCTCCCTGTCTTGTTTTAGCCTTATTCTTTTCGTCTGTCTCTTCCAAGGACTTCCCTGTTTCCCATTGAGCTTTTTGTTAGTATTCTTTGATTCTTCAGCAGGAAACTTCTTTTCTTTATTTCTTTTTAAAAAGATTTATTTATTTTTTTGAAAGGCAGAGTTACAGAGAGGCAGAGGCAGAGAAAGAGAGAGGTCTTCCGTCCACTGGTTCACTCCTCAAGTGGCCTCAAAGGCTGGAGCTGTGCCAATCCTAAGTCAGGAGCCAGGAGCTTCTTCTGGGTCTCCCACATGGGTGCAGGGGCCCAAGGACTTGGGCCATTTTCTATTGCATTCCCAGGCCATTCCAGAGAGCTGGATTGGAAGAGGAGCAGCCAGGACTCAAACTGGCGCCCGTATGGGATGCTGACATTGTAGGCTGCAGCTTTACCCAGTATACCACAGCGCTGGCCCCAGGAAACTTTTGCACTGAGGGATGTGGCTTTGATTTGGCCTGGGTCAGGGACTCCAGTCACCCTGGAGTATATCCAGACCCATCATTTCTTCCAGGTTTTAGATCAGCACGATGTTCCACTGCCTAAAGGTATGTGAAGCTGACGATTTTGATGTTTCTTTTTCTAACCCTGAAAGGTATTTGATGTACGATTGAATGGCCATGTCGTGGTGAAAGACTTGGATATCTTTGACCGTGTTGGGCACAGCACAGCTCACGATGAAATCATCCCTATGAGCATCAGAAAGGGGAAGCTGAGTGTCCAGGGGGAGGTGTCCACTTTCACAGGGAAACTCTACATTGAGTTTGTCAAGGTAACTCCCCTGTCGTATGCCTCACAGCCCAGGAAGGGCTCAAAGGAGTGGGTGCGGGGAAGGTGTTTGCTGCGGTGTGGGGCTGACCCTGTTCTCTGTTTCCTAGGGTTACTACGACAATCCCAAAGTCTGTGCACTCTACATCCTGGCTGGGACAGTGGATGGTAGGTGCTGCTTTGGACCTGGTTTTTGACTGTGCTGAAGGATAAGATTGAAGAAACCCTTGGGAGATAAGTTAGCTCATTGCTAAAGAAAACTTGTGTGTTTCTGTTTTCGTTGTTCAACATCTCTTTCTTAGGAGAAAAAGGCAAACGGAGGAGTCCATTAGAGTTCTGGTATGCTCTGGAAGAGTCCTGCATTGCTGGACTACACTGGAACAGAGCTTTGCTTATTAGTGTCTCCCTGTCTTTGGCATCCAGGCTTAGCACATAGCTCTTTCTCAGGTCTAGATGATCCCAGCTGCTGCTTCCTGGGCTAAATTTTGCAGAGAAAAATTTGTATCTTAGTGACTTTCCTTCTCCGTCTTGCCTTGATGCCTTTTCTTATCTTTTTTATTTTATTTTTATTTTTGACAGGCAGAGTTAGACAGTGAGAGAGACAGAGAGAAAGGTATTCCTTTTGCCGTTGGTTCACCCTCCAAGTGGCCGCTACGGCTGGTGCACTGCGCCTCCTCCTGGCCTCCCATGTGGATGCAGGGCCCAAGCACCTGGGCCATCCTCCACTGCCCTCCCGGGCCACAGCAGAGAGCTGGCCTGGAAGAGGGGCAACCGGGACAGAATCCGGCGCCCCAACCGGGACTAGAACCCAGGGTGCCGGCACCGCAGGCGGAGGATTAGCCTAGTGAGCCACAGCGCCGGCCATTTTTTTTTCTTTTTAAACAAGATATTTTAAAATTATCTATTTATTTAACATTTATTTATCTGAAAGGATGAGTGCAGAGAGAGAGAGATCTTTTATCCACTGATTGACTCCTCAAATCCTTGCAACAGCCAGGGTGGATCAGGCCAAAGCCAGGAGCACAGGATTCAATCTGCGGTCTCTTGTGGGTGTTAGGGACCAAGCACTTGAGGCATCAGCACTTCCTTGCACAATTCATGTTAGCAGGAAGGTGGAATTGGGAGCAGAGTCAGGATCTGAACGTAGGTGCTCTGATACAAGGGTGTGATCATCCCTCCCAAGTGGCTTTTTTTTTTTTTTTTTTTAACAGCCAGAGTGGACAGTGAGAGAGAGACAGAGAGAAAGGTCTTCCTTTTGCCGTTGGTTCACCCTCCAATGGCCGCCACGGCCAGCACACCGCGCTGATCTGAAGGCAGGAGCCAGGTGCTTCTCCTGGTCTCCCATGCGGGTGCAGGGCCCAAGCACCTGGGCCACCCTCCACTGCACTCCTGGGCCACAGCAGAGAGCTGGCCTGGAAGAGGGGCAACCGGGACAGAATCCAGCGCCCCGACCGGGACTAGAACCCGGTGTGCTGGTGCTGCAAGGCAGAGGATTAGCCTATTGAGCCGTGGCGCTGGCCCCCAAGTGGCATCTTTTTTTTTTTTTTTTTTTAATAGGCAGAGTGGACAGTGAGAGAGAGAGACAGAGAGAAAGGTCTTCCTTTGCCGCTGGTTCACCCTCCAAGTGGCATCTTAACCACTTCGCCAACTGCCCCCCTTAATTTACCTTGAACACACTGACAATCTCATCCTCTTTGTCTTGTCGTTACCCCACATGCTGATGTTATGATGTATCACCACCAAACAGGTCCCTAAGGAGGTGGCAGGGCAGAGGGGTAGTGTGTGTTGAGAACCCAGAACTCTGGATCAGCTCTTTTTTTCTTCCTTTTTTTTTTTTTTTTTTGATGGGCAGAGTGGATAGTGAGAGAGAGAGACAGAGAGAAAGGTCTTCCTTTTGCCATTGGTTCACCCTCCAATGGCCGCCACGGCCAGTGCACTGCGCTGATCCGAAGCCAGGAGTCAGGTGCTTCTCCTGGTCTCCCATGCGGGTGCAGGGCCCAAGAACTTGGGCCATCCTCCACTGCCTTCCTGGGCCATAGCAGAGAGCTGGCCTGGAAGAGGAGCAACCGGGATAGAATCCGGCGCCCCAACCGGGACTAGAACCCGGTGTGCCAGCGCCGCAAGGTGGAGGATTAGCCTGTTAAGCCACGGCGCCGGCCAATCAGCTTTTGAGTTTATGTGAATTAAAAGGGAATGTGGGCTCGAGGAAGAGGAATTGAAAAGTTTTGTATCTCAGGTCATTGTCCTTGTCCAGTCTGATCTTCTTGGGACTCTGAAGAAGTAGGACAAGGAGGGGAGATTGGGAGCCTCCCTAAGGATGGGGTTTTGCTACTTTGAAGTAAACTTGAAGACCAGTGTTTGCAACACTCTGCTCTTCTGTTGTCTAGGGACTTTTTTTTGCTCCTTCCTTGAGACCTTGGTTCAGGTTCCATGAGCCTCTTTATTGTTGCTCATTTGTTGCTCTGGGGGAATCTCCCTTACACGTGGTCAGTCTTAGTTAACAAGTTTTTTCTGTCTTGTGTTAGATGTACCAAAGCTGCAGCCTCATCCAGGATTAGAGAAGAAAGAAGAAGAAGAGGAAGAAGAAGAATATGATGAAGGGTCTAATCTCAAAAGACAGACCAATAAGAACCGGGTGCAGTCGGGCCCCCGCACACCCAACCCCTATGCCTCGGACAACAGCAGCCTCATGTTTCCCATCCTGGTGGCCTTTGGAGTCTTCATTCCAACCCTCTTCTGCCTCTGCCGGTTGTGAGAATAAATGACCATCCTGAACAGGATGGAAGGGTGTGGGAAAGAAACCAAACATATTGGTTTTGGTTTCTGTATTTTTCAAAATGATTAACAAAAAACCCCAAAAAAAACAAAACAAAAAAAAACACACAAAAAGTAAAGGAAATGAAAAGAGGGGGGTTGAGTGGAGAGCAGCCCTCATCCACCACGTGGTCCCAGACCTGCTTCAGTCCTAGTCCTCTCTGTGGCTGGCCCCAGCCGTTTCTTCCTTTCTAGGGTACGTAGGGTAAATTGGACCCTTCCTGTCCAGGGGTCCACGTCTGTATACCTAGTGGAAAGGACTCTGAACTAGAGCAGTGGTGGTTTCTCTTTTTAGGTTAGCAATTAACAGCAGGGGGCTGTCATCTTATTGCCGGAGAAGACCAGCACTGGGAATTGGAAATTCTGAAGTTATATCCAGATAAGTTTTCAGATATCCTGGGATTGAGAGAGTATGTGTGTCAAGGTGTACATTTGTAAGGTAAAGACAAACAAAAAGAAGGATGTTTTTAAAAAAGAAAGAAAAGTCAGCATTTGCCTGAAGCCTTTCTGGATGAGTCCAGTGGCTGCTCCACCTTCAGTATTTGAACTTTGTCGTTGTGCCAGTGAGAGGACTGTCTGGTATCCAAGGCGATGACTTTGTCAGGTCCTCAGATTGCCTCTGACATGGTACCACAACAGATTGTTTTGATTTTAGTGCCTGTTGGGGACTTGATTTCTTCTCAATTTGTTTCTTACTCTCGCTCATTTGAAATCTCTTCTCCCTCTTTACCATCCACTAAGTTATTGACAAGAAGGGAAGAAGACATGGGGGTCTGGGCTCTCTCGGCTCGAATGTCTTATCCTCTGCTGCCTCACGTTGTTGGTACCTCCCTCCCTGGATCTCTGAGCCAGCAGTTCTTTACTGGCCCCTTTCTAGGGTCTCCCTGCCAGGGGGCAGGGATGTTTTCCAGCCTGCAGCAACAGAACACTTGACCTTAAAAGTCTCTTCTGATCTCTAGATTAGGAAAGGCTTATGTTAGCATAATTTAAGAGCAACCTCAGAGACTTGAGCCCTACTAAGTGACTGACCACTGTTTAGAGTGTCTCCTATCTGACGTTCATTTTTCCCCATGTCCTTCTGTGTCACACTTCAACCAATTTTGGTTGACATCTAGACTGCCCCAAGGAACTAGACTGATTGGCTAAACTGGCCCAGTGACATCTCTTACTGAATAGTCTGGCTTTCGGCCTTTCGTTACCTCCCCGAGTAGCAGTCAGATTCTTGGTTGTGATGGGCTGCAGTCAGCCGTGGACCTGGCAGCTCTGACGCTAACCTTGGCGACGAAGTGTCTGTCTCGAATTCCCTGGAAACTTTGCTGCAGGAAGTGAAGCTTCCCTGTGCCTTCCTTTCTGACCACGGCCATCCATTTCCCAGTGAGGGTAATGGTGAGGGAGGACCTGGCCAAGGTAAAGGGAACTCTGTGGCTGGGAGGCAGCAGAATTAGCTTCGGCTTGGGCTGAGCACTAGAGACTCTCAGGCCAGGCTCATCTTTCTTGTATGTGTTTCATTTTGAGTTTGCCTTACTAGATATGTTAAGAGCCCCCTATATTTGAACTACTCCTTAGCTGACAAAGTAAGCAGCTCTTGGGCTCTTGGTGATTGCTCCAGGCCTGCACTCAGTCCTCTGAGAACCAAGGCCCTTTATTTTGCTGTGACTTGGATGTCGGTCCTAGGGTATGGAGTCAGGTGGCTGGATGGTTATGGAACACTTCTGGAGTGCTTCCCTAAGTGCCCCTGCTTCTAGAGGATGGTACTTTAGCCTTGGTCTTGGGGACAGCCTGTCTGGGCAGTGGGCATCTGTCTAATTGGGCTTCTGACAGTGAATTTGGTTCCTGCTCCATCACAACTTCCCAAAACCACAGGCCACTGCCAGTGGATTAGACAAGTTGAACAAGGAGGACCCACTGCTGTCTGCGTTTTGCCTTGTTTGTTAGTTTGCCTGGGTTTCTCTGAGGAAGGAGGGGCTCCTGCCTCACCTCAGCCCATCCCTTTGGTGACTCGGAGTCTCAGAAGGAAACCCCGACTCCTGGGGCCATTTCCTAATGGTACTGTAAGCCAGCAGCTTTGCTCTGCCTCTGTTTCCAAGCCCACCCTTTTCCCCTGGACTCAGGGGTAGGATGGGTGCTTTCCTCTTTGGTTGTGACTGAAAGGAAGGAACATCTTTCTAAGGCTAACAAAAACTAAAGGGGATGTAAGGAAACAGGAAAAAGCATGGTGGGGGCTGGGGTAGATCCCCTGGAGCCAAGCCCACCGGGCTAGCAAGAGCTGCCTAGGGCTGGCGACAGCTGGCTCATGATGCTGAACTTGAAAGCTTTTTTTATTTTTATTTTTTCCTTTGAGGTGGGGCACTCCTCCCAGAAGATATAGGTACATGAAGTTTAGGTGAAAGGGGTGGGGTAGGGCACTCTTTTTTTTTTTTTTTTTTAATTGCGTGTGTCAAGAATTACTCTGTTGTTCATCTTTTGCTTTTTGCACTGTTTATTCCCCCGTCTGTATTTTGAGCTAGTGCTAGGATTGCGACACTGCACTGCAGGGTGTGTGTGCCTGGTCTCCGGAGGTGATGGGTGATGCCAGTCTAAGGTGGGGAGGAGGGGCCTGCGCTCTTCGTCTGCCCTGACTGTCTCAGCCGGCTGAAGACAAGAGCAGAGCCAGGGGGCAGCTCCTTTCATTAGAAGCGGGGCTCAGGTCAGTTCCTCGGAGGGTCGTGCAGAGACATCTGCTGGAGACAGGCTGAGTGTGCACAGCCCAGGCCGGGTTTGGGTCGAGCCATCTGCTTTCCAATGGGACTTTTTTGGCTGTCACCCTAACTGACTGAAACATCGTGCCAAGACAATATCTGTGGGATCCACGTCCCCTAAACCCAATCCGTTTTTTTCTGAAGAGTCTCCACTGTTGAGGAGAAGCTGCTCAGGGCACACCGAGTTCTGGGATCTGAGTGACGGTCATCTCGAGGTGCCAGTGGTGGTAGACTCCCTGGCTGCAGGCCGCCTGTCTGTGGGAGAGCGCAGTTGTGTTCTCTTGAGTGCTGGGATCACATGAGCGCTCACAGACTGTGATGAGGAGGGTGCAGTCTGAGTCAAGTTTACCTCCCCCTTCTGTGCCTGCAATCTGCCTGGCCCAGCTTTCTTTTGGAGAAGCTTCTGTTTTAAGGAATTTCTCTTCCTTTCTCTTGCCTCTAAGCCTCTCAGAAGGCCTGGCTCTGGCTTCTAGAATCTCAGCTGGGAACTTCAGGAACGGCAGCAGTATTTTCCTTTCCTAGCACTTATATCCCTTTCCCTAGAAATCCGCTCACCTTGGGAAGCCCAGGGAAAGGATCAGCAGGTTCCCTACCCTCCCTGGGGGTTGGGGAAGGACCCACCCTGGTCAGCACAGTGCCTTTTCCTCTCCTGCTCTGCGCCAGGGTAGGCATTCCCTCTAGATTCAGGTCTGGGTAGGGGTCCAGCTGTATCCCCTCCCTCCCTCTCCCCTTTGCTGGCCTCCTCTGACGTAACTCAAGTGTCTTCTTGCCTTGAGGAGCCTTAATGGCACCAAGTGGCAACATGGAATATTGTCCTCCATGCCTCTCCAAAGGGACCTAGGAGAGCAGGCGAGCTTTCCCAAGGGAGAGACCAGTTGATGCTCCTGTTTTTAAAAAAAGCATGGAGGGAGGGCTGTCTTGAGGCTCCCTCCTGCTGTGGCCCTTAGGACAGAGACTGGGGCAGGGCTACATGATAGTGCACTCAGGCAGAGCCAGAAACACCCAGGATCTGTTCAGAAATCTCAGAAGAGATCTGCCTCTCTTCTGTGAAAAGATACAATTAGGGATCAAAGAGCCCTAGGAAAATTGCAAAGAAGCCTCACATTAGCGCTTCAGAGAAGCAGAGCAGTTTTCCTTTCAGCACGAGCCAGGACTCTTCCTGCTTCCTGACTTCTCCTGGGGCAAGAAGGCTGGCCGTCCTCATGTCCTGGCCGAGCTGCTGGGCACTGGAGGGTCAGCTACGTGTGGAGGGTGTGTTACTTCTTGCACAGGTGTGGCTGCTGCCCCTCTGGCCTGTCCTTCCCCAGTTGTTTGGGCCAAGTCATCTTGACAAGAACAGATGATCTGGGGACTGGTCGGGTTGGCAGGAAAAGAGCAGGATGGATCTTGGGACGAGTTCCACCCAGGAGCATAAACCAAGGAGCCAGGATTGCACTGGCAGCCAGGGAAGCAGTGCCTGTTCGAGTTGGCAGAGGCCCTTGGCACCTCCTGGTCCAGGCAGTCGTGTGAGGTGGGGGCACATGGCACCGGGAAAGGCAGAGCTCCACTCACCTCTATTTTGAGCGGCAGTGCTTTATTTCAGTGTGAGGAAAAACAACAACAAACTGAAGTGTGCTTTCCGTCCTTTCAAAGGACAGCTGTCGGGGAGGGGAGCTGAGCTGCCAGTGGGAGGGAGAATTAGCAGGGAGGCACCGTGGCAAAACCAGGGGAGAGACATTCTCGACTCCTCTCTTTCCTGGTGTGTCATGATCCAGGGAATGAAAAGAAATTTGACCCTGGGCTAGGTCCCTCCTGGGATTTAAGGGACTTCACCTTTTCTTTCCGTGGAATTCTCCCATGTAGGATCAGCTGCCCGTTCTGAGCTCAGGACAGCCTTTTTGACCATTTTTAGCCTAACCTGGCTTGTCAGAAAAACCAGCCCCACCCTCCAGATTGAGCCTGGCTTCTCTGTTTTGTACCAAGTATTGGAGACAAGGTGTCAAGTTCTTAGTAGCCCTGTAGCTCCTTTTCTAGGTTCCGTCCTCTCCCTGCAGAGGTCAGACCAACCCTCTGTAGCCACAACACGCATTTCCCACGGCACAGTGAGATGTACTTGAGGGGCTTTGAACCTGGCTGGCCAGGGAAGAAGTAGGGGTGGATAGAGCCGTTTTTTTTCTGGGCTGTCTCTGTCTGTCCCTACCCCTTCCATGCCCCACCCTACTCCCACCAAAAAGTAAAAAATCAGGATGTTTTTCACTGTCCATTGCTTTGTGTTTTAATAAACAATTTGCAGTGACACTCAGTGTTGGGATTGAGTTTGAACTTTCTATTGCAGAGTCACATGATGGGATGGGAAAAGGGGAGACCCAAGAGGAGGTCTCCTCCTGTGTCAAGGCTGGGCGCTACTGTCCATTTAGCTGCATGTCTATTGCTTTTCTTTCAACCTGGTCAGGGAAATGATTGCTACACAGTAAAACCGTGGCGGGCCATTTCATCTCCAAGTGCAAATTCAAGGGATAAAAACAGTTACTTTGTTTCCACTTTCACTGGCACACCAGACCCTGAAGTAAGTACATCAGGCCTGTCGTTCCTCTGGCACTGTTTCCCTTCGCCTCCCAGCCAGCCTGTGGACAAGCTGAGCCATAGCATGTTTTCCTCTGCTTTCTCCTTTCCCTTTTTTCTGGTGCACTCTCACTGGTGAGCATAGTGCGTTGGGCAGGATGCAGGAAGGAATTTTTAACTGGAATGTATGAGCCACGTTTTACAGCTGAGGAACGTGAAACCAAAAAGCACAGTAACTAACCCATGGCTGATCTGTGAAAGGTGAAGCCAAGGGGCCAGCGCTGTGGCGCAGCAGGTAAAGCCGCGCCAGTTTTAGTCCTGGCTGTTCCACTTCCAATCCAGCTCTCTGCTATGGCCTGGGAAAGCAGTAGAAGATGACCCAAGTCCTTGGGCCCCTGCACCCACATAGGAGACCCAGATGAAGCTCCTGGCTTCAGATCGGCTCAGCTCCGGCTGTTACGGCCATTTGGGGAGTGAACCAGTGGATGGAAGACTCCTCTGCCTCGGCCTCTCTCTAACTCTGCCTTTCAAATAAATAAATAAATCTTTAAAAAAGAAAGAAAAAGAAAAGTGAAGCCAGGATTTAAGCCCAGTCTATCTGCCGTCAAAACCCATGCTGTTTCATGCTGTGAAATAATCATTATAGCTGTCCTTGACTGAGCCCTTGAAATGAGCTGGGCCTAGAGCCAAGCCCTTTAGAGATGGTATCTGTACTTAGTCTTCCATAAACCAGTTAGTCTCACCCCGTAAGAGGTGAGGTGACTCGCCCAAGGCCACACAGGCAGCCAAAAGGCAGAGCTAGGATTTTTTGTTAGCTTATTTTCACTTTGAGAAGCAGGGAGAGACAGATTTTTCCCTCTGCTGGTTTACTCCCCAAATTCCTGCAACAGCCAGGGCTGGGCCAAGCCCAAGTCAGGGATCTAGAACTCAGTTCTTCCACGTGGGTGGCAGGAACTCAAGTGTCAGGCATCATCTGCCTCCCATGGTGTGCATATTAGCAGGACACTGGGATTCAGAGCAGAGGAGCTGCAGGTATTCCAAGTGGCATCTTAACCGCTCTGCCAATACCCACTCCCAGAGCTGGGATATATATATTTTTAAGATTTATTTATTTGAAAGGCAGAGTTGAGAGAGGGAGAGAAAGGTCTTCATCTGTTGGTTCACTCCCCAGATGGCCGCAACGGCCGGAGCTGCGCCGATCAAGAGCCAGGAGCTTCCTCCAGGTCTCCCACACCGGTGCAGGGGCCCAAGCACTTGGACCAACTTCTACTGCTTTCCCAGGCCACAGCAGACAGCTGGATCGGAAGTGGAGCAGCCAGGACTTGAACCGTGCCCGTATGGGATGCTGGCACTGCAGACCAGGGCTTTAACCCACTGCGCCACAGGGCCAGCCCCCAGAGCTGGGGTATTAAACCAGGAAGACACTTACTCTTATCCACTTCAGGGGTGGGGAATGTCTAGCTCTGCCAAGGCAGCTGCAGGCAGGACTCCGTTTCAGTACATCTACAGTAGACTGAAGTTTTAAGTTGATCATTTTGATGTTATAATGATGCCATGTGACATGGCTCCAGAATCTACCTGCTGTATTTCTCCAGGCAGGAATGGAAGCCACTGGTTTTGGGGAGGGGGAGTGGAGGGGAGTCTGGCCTGCCCCCATCAGTTACCCCTTGAGAGCAGAAGTCAGTTCTGGGCTCCAAGAATAAGGCCAGTGTTGATGGAGTCTGTCCTCAGGGCCCCAACAGGCCGAGAGGCCCACAGAGCCTCTTTCTTAGGTTGAGCCCACCCATAACTAGAGTTCTTTACTCTTTCAGATTTAGCTATTACTATTTCTAGTAGCTTCACACAAGCTGCCAGATGGGGAAGAGACCTGAAGAAGCCCTGCTGCAGGGAGGGAAACTGTCTGACCAAAGAGTGTGGGCCAAGTGCCGGGGTTGGGTTGGACCATTCCTCGGGTTCAGATCTTAATCTTGCTAAGGAAATCAGGCTCCCGGGTGGCTGGAGCCGGTGTGTCAGACCTTTCTCCAAACTTAGTAGCCCTCCCATCCCCCAAAGAGGAAGAGAAATGAAATTTTCCAACACTTACTGGAAAGCTTGTTGCTCTAGCCACGGTGAGGGGTCAGGGCAGAAGAGGGCGGGACATGGAGAGCTCAGAGCAAGCAGGCCCAGGCATCTTAGTTTTCTGTTTGTTCCTAACCACTTAGGTTAGTAGAAGGCAGCCTCGCTTGCTTTTTAGCTCAGGCCTGCCTTACATGAAGGCCCTGGGGCTCCCTCACTGCTTCTGCTGGAATCCATGTAGGCCAGTCCTCAAGGCCTGGTCCCTGGCTCCTTTCCTCTCAGCTCTTACTGGAGGGTTTCTCTTCAGTCACAGCTCTCTCCCCTCTGGCTCAGTGTGCCTGCCGTTGGCATGGGCCTGGAGAAAAAGGCGGGTGTTCATGAGACACCCCCTGGCATCGGTGCAGTGCTTTTTCGTTGCTGTTTTGCTTCACAACACTCCTGGAAAGGGCTTGGGGGAGTCATGACCTGCCCGAAGTCACAGCCGGTAAGTGGCAGAGCAAGGACTGGAACCCGGCCCTGTCTGAGCGCTAAACCTGCCCTCTTAATGCCATAATTACAATTTAATTTTTTGAACTATTTTTTAAAAGGAGCCTTTAGAGGCCAGCGCCGCAGCTCACTAGGCTAATCCTCCACCTTGCAGCACCGGCACACCGGGTTCTAGTCCCGGTCAGGGCGCTGGATTCTATCCTGGTTGCCCCTCTTCCAGGCCAGCTCTCTGCTGTGGCCCGGGAGTGCAGTGGAGGATGGCCCAAGTCCTTGGGCCCTGCACCCCATGGGAGACCAGGAGAAGCACCTGGCTCCTGCCTTCGGATCAGCATGGTGCGCCGACCGCGGCGGCCAATGGAGGGTGAACCAACGGCAAAAGGAAGACCTTTCTCTCTGTCTCTCTCTGTCCACTCTGCCTGTTAAAAAAAAAAAAAAAAGCCTTTAGAATGCTGATAACTGATTAAGATATCATGGGGGTCTATCCCATTCTTTCTGAGAAAGAGAATAACCTTTAAAGATTTGGTGATGGTCCAAGTACTTGGGTCTCTCACATGGGAGACCTGGATGGAGTTTTTGGCTTCTGGCTTTGGCCTGGCCCAGCCCTGGCTGTTGGGGGCATTTGGGGAGTGAACCAACAGATGGAAGGTCTCTCTCTGTCACTCTTCCTTTCAAATAAATAAATCATTTAAAAAGGTCATATAAATAGTGTCCGGTGCTGTAGCACAGCAGGTTAAAGCCCTGGCCTGCAGTACCAGCATCCCATATGGGCACTGGTTCAAGTCCTGGCTGCACTATTTCTGATCCAGCTCTCTGCTATGGCCTGGGGAAGCAGTAGAAGACAGCCCAAGTCCTTGGGCCCCTGCATGCACGTGGGAGATTCAAGAAGCTCCTGGCTCCTGGCTTCAGATCAACTTAGCTATGGCTGTTGTGGTCATCTGGGGAGCGAACCAGTGGATGGAAGACCTCTCTCTGGCTTTACCTCTCTCTATAACTCTGTCTTTCAAAAAAATAAAATAAACCTTTTTTTAAAAATGATATAAATATATACAAAATATTTTTAAAAATTATATGGAGTACAAAATGTAAAAATATGGTTTTCATGACTATCTCTGTAATCCCTACAGGATTTATGGGTGATGACCTGGTGGTATCTTTTATATGTATTTACATACATATGTATATATATATGGTCTTTAAACAAGATCACATTCTTCACCATACTTTTTACTTAGTATATCTTTTTTTTTTTTTTTAAGATTTATTTTATTTGAAAGGCAGAGTTACAGAGAAGCAGAGAGAGAGAGAGAGAGGTCTTCTATCTGCTAGTTCACTTCTCAGATGGCCACAATGGCCGGAGCTGCACCCATCCGAAGCCAGGAGCTTCTGGGTCTCCTACGAGGGTGCAGGGGCCCAAGGACTTGGGCCATCTTCTACTGCTTTCCCAGGCCATAGCAGAGAGCTGGATTGGAAGTGGAGCAGCCAAGACTGGAACTGGCGCCCATACGGGATGCTGGTGCTACAGGTAACAGCTTTACTCCCTATGCCACAGCGCTGGCCCCCTTAGTATGTCTTAGAGAGCTTGTGCATACCAACAGGTCACTACCTGGAGATTTTCTTCTATCTCCAGGGCTGTGCAGTATCGTATGGTTAGATTGTAATATAGTTTACCAGTTCCTTACTGGTGAATGTTAAGGTAGTATTCATGTTTGTTAGCAGTACAAGCTGCTGCAACAAACATGCTCATACATACATATCTGTGCATATGTGTTCAAGTGTTTCTTTATATTTCTTTTAAGAAATTACTGGATCAAACAATACATGCATTAAAACTCTGGAAGCACTGCCATCCACTAGGCTCTGTGGATTTTTACTTACCAACCTTGTGCTCTATGACTTTGGAATTTGCTACAGATTTTTTTTTATATCCGGGTAGGATATAAATAGTAAATTAGTGCTTTTTAAAACCAGCCCTCAGCCAGGGAGTGAAATGACTTGAGTATGAGGGAAAGTGCTAGCTCCCAGCCCCAGGCCACAAGGCCTGCCTGCAGTCCTGGCCATGCCCTGCTGATTCTGTGCCTGCTGTCTGTAGGGAGGCAGCAGAAGCAGCAGTGCACTTCTCCGGCTTGGCAGAAAGAGGCCTTCTGATGGCCCACTTGCCTCTGACGGCACCAGCTGCAGGCCCCACCTGCCTACCTTAATTTGAGGCAGACTGCAGGATTACTGTGGGTCTGCCCTGGACACGGGCCACTGTCATACCTTTTCCAGGCAAGAAAACAACCAGCTGTAGGGAGTCATAGAGCTGGGGTGAAAGGGAGGCCAGCCTCGCCCAGCCCAGGGAAATCCTGAGGTGCTGTTTAGTACACTAATTCTGGTTTGCTTCTTCCCCCAAACACAGTGTTAGTATATGTAATTTTCAAACAACATGTTTAAAGAGCCTTTAACATATGGGGAGTCTTCAGAAAGTTTATGGAAAATGCACAGTATCAAAAAATTATACATGAATTTCCAGGTTTTTTGGGCACCAAAATAAATCTGAGAGAGAGAGGGAGAAAGACAGCTCCTGTCTGCTGGCTCACTTCCCAAATCCTCCAATTGCTGGGAATAGGCCCGGCTGAAGCCAGGAGCAGGGACCTGAGTGGAGGTCTTTTACATGGTGGCAGGAATCCAAGTACTTGCCGCATCACCACTGCCTCCCAGGGTGTGTGTGAGTAGGAAGTTGAATCTGAAGAGGAGCAAGGACTTGAACCCAGGCACTGTGATACAGGATGCACGTGTCCCAACCCATAGCTTAACCACTAGGTCAAATGCCCACCCAAACTGTAGGACCTCTCAGTTGCAGAGATGCCCACTTGCTCGGGAGGACGCCCAAAGATCCAGACTCCAGACCAGTTGATGCAAAAAGCACGAGGTTTTTATTGAACATTTGCGCAAACGGGCCCCCACCTCAGGCAGTGAGGAGCCCTGAGCGGCAGTTTCACACAGGTTATATAGGCAACGAATTAGCATATTCCTAATGCGCATGCATAGGATTGGTCAGTTCAGAGAGACCATTAGCATATGGGATGCAGTGGCAACACGGGATTGGCTGGTTCGGAGGGACAATTAGCATATGGGATGCAGTGGCAACACGGGATTGGCTGGTTCGGAGGGACAATTAGCATATCGGAGAGTGCTGAGGGAGAGTGCTGAGGGAGAGTGGCAGCTCTGCTCTGGGCATGCCTAGAGGTTCTCTGAAGGGGATTGACTTTTCCTTCCCAGAGAACGTCCTGCCCGCTGGACTCTGGGGAACATCTAACCTCTTAAGAAGCCCCTGATATCTGCCCAGGCCTAGTTTCTTGTCCCTCTCCCCCATAAGGGTCCTTCATTCCCTCCTTTTCTTTTTGCAAAGATTTTAATCCTAAAATCTATTGGACCGGCCTGGGGAGAGCCTGCCTCACTGGAGGGAGGGAACTCTGTTCTTGCTGGACTGGGTTGGGTTCCACGTTAACAATTGTGGAGCATGGGGATTGGAAAAACAATGGGGAAAGGCCAGGAACATCACAAATATTAAACAGTTTTTGAAAGTCTTAGCTTGAGTGGGTTCTGAGTGCGCTGGAGCTTCCATTTGGCTGGTCTGTCCGGATCCTCGGGGCCCTGGGGAGGTGGTGCTCGCTTCACGTGTGAGGCGTGGACCCAAGCAGCGATTCCGTCGACCTTGAGAGCGGTGGGAGTTGTCAACAGCACAGTGAAGGGGCCTTTCCACCGGGGCTCTAGAGTCTTAGATTGGTGCCTTCGGACATACACAGCATCACCGATTTGGAAAGGATGTGGAATGGTTGTCGTCTTGGGTTGGTAGGCTGCTGCAAGAGGTTTCCAGACCTGGTTCTGGATGATCTGGAGTGCTCTCAACCGGGCCTGTAACTTAGGGGCATCGGCAACGGAGTCACTGACAAGGTCAAGCAAGCCTGCTACTGGTGGGGGCCCTCCATAAAGGATTTCGTATGGTGTCAGCCCGCAATGAGAGGGCGTGTTTCGGACCCGGAACAACACCATAGGGAGGAGTTGGACCCAGTCTTTAACACCAGTCTCCAACGCTAATTTGGTCAAGGTCTCTTTAATTGTTCTGTTCATTCTTTCTACCTGTCCTGAACTTTGGGGTCTATAGGCACAGTGCAATTTCCAATTTATGCCTAATGCTTTGGCCACCAACTGACTTACCTGGGAGACAAACGCTGGGCCATTGTCGGACCCGATTACCTTAGGCAAGCCGAACCGGGGGAAGATCTCCTCTATGATCTTCTTGACGACCACCTGGGCGGTTTCCCGTTTTGTGGGGAATGCCTCAGTCCATCCGGAGAAGGTGTCTACAAAAACTAGAGGATACTTATTCCCATAACTGCCCGGCCTTATCTCAGTGAAATCGACCTCCCAGTTGATTCCTGGTCGGTCTCCTCTTACCCTAGCTCCCTCCGGGAGCTTGAGGTGTCTGGCATTTACCTTGGCACACGGAACACAGGATTCAGTCACCTGCTGGACTAAAGAGTCAAGTCCGGGGATGTAATAAGACTGCCTATCTTCCTGTAAGGCTGCTTTTAGCTTTTTGTGTCCCAAATGAGTCCATTGATGGAGGCTGGTAATTATTTCTTTAGCCAATTGGTGTGGCAGGACTATTTTCTCTCCGAGCCTCCAAACCCTTATTTGTTCATCATACTCTGCACCGAGCCGCTGGATCGTATCTAAGTCTTGGTCCGAATAGAGGAAAGGTGGTTCCCTCGATACTTGGGTGGGCTCAATTGTCTTTAACGGGAGCACCTGTTGGCTCAGGGCTGCCGCCCTAGCGGCCTCGTCTGCCATCCTGTTTCCCCTTGCTACGGGGTCGTCTCCTCGTTGGTGCCCGGGGCAATGAATTATACTCAACATTTTGGGCAGGAACAGGGCCTGTAGAAGATCTAGGATTTCCTGCTTATTTTTAATGTCCTTGCCTGCTGAGGTTAAGAGGCCCCTTAGCCGGTATATCTCCCCATGTACATGGGCAGTGGCGAAAGCATACCGACTGTCTGTGTAAATGTTGACCTTTTTGTCTTGTGCCAGTTTTAAAGCTTGAGTTAAGGCTATGAGCTCGGCTTTTTGAGCAGAAGTTCCAGGCTTTAAGGCACTTGACCAGATAACAGTTTTTCCATCCACCACCGCTGCCCCAGCCCTCCGCTCACCGTTCTGTAGAAAGCTGCTCCCATCCGTGAACCAGGTCATTTCGGCATCCGGCAGAGGCTGGTCGGTTAGGTCTTTTCGGGTGCCGTGGGCCTCAGCCAGGATTTGATGACAGTTATGGATTACCTGGGCCTGGGGCCCCAGTTCCGGGAGCAGGGTGGCCGGGTTTAAAGAGGTGGCAGTCCCAAACCGGACCCGCTCTGAGTTTAATAACATAGTCTGGTAATGAGTTATCCGAGCATTTGAGAGCCACCGATCTGGTGGCTGGCGGATAACTGTCTCCACAGCATGAGGTGCCACTATGGTGAGAGGTTGGCCTAGAGTCAATTTATCCGAGTCTTTCACCAGAACTGCCACGGCCGCTATCATGCGGAGGCACGGAGGCCAGCCGGCCGCTACATTGTCTAGCTTTTTTGAAAAGTATGCCACCGGCTTTTTCCAGGGTCCAAGCATTTGTGTTAGCACTCCCTTCGCCACTCCCTTATTCTCATCCACGTATAATGTGAAGGGCTTGGTCATATCAGGGAGGCTCAGGGCTGGGGCTGACAATAGGGCCTTTTTTATGTTGTCAAACGCCCGCTGTTGCTCTTCTCTCCATTGAAAGGGAGCATTGGACTTCGTGAGGGGGTACAATGGGGCTGCCAGCTCCGCAAACCCAGGAATCCAAAGGCGGCAGAATCCCGCACTCCCGAGGAATTCCCGCATCTTTCTGGCATCGGTGGGGGTGGAATTAGAGCAACCACCCTTTTTCGGCTCTCTGTCAGCCACCGTTGCCCTCCTTCTAGGAGGTAGCCTAGGTAGGCCACCTGTTTCTGACATATTTGGGCTTTTTTCGCGGAGGCTCGATAGCCCAATTCCCCCAGTCTCTGTAGCAGGGCCCCGGTACCTTTTAGGCAGTCCTGCTCAGTTTCAGCGGCAAGGAGGAGGTCGTCCACATATTGCAGGAGGACCAGGTCCGGATGGTTGACTCGGAAGTCGGCCAAATCTAGGTGCAGAGCTTCGTCAAACAAGGTAGGCGAGTTTTTAAATCCTTGGGGCAACCTTGTCCAGGTGAGTTGTCCTGAAAACCCGGTCTCTGGGTCTTTCCACTCAAAAGCAAAGATGGATTGGCTCTGAGGGCTCAGTCTTAAACAAAAGAATGCATCTTTTAGATCTAACACAGTGTACCATACGTGGGTCGGAGGCAAGGTACTTAGCAGATTGTAGGGGTTGGGCACTGTGGGATGCATATCCTCCGTTCTCCTGTTAACCTCCCGCAAGTCCTGTACCGGGCGGTAGTCACCCGTACCAGGCTTCTTTACTGGTAGTAGGGGGGTGTTCCAAGGTGAACGACAAGGTTTTAAAATGCCTAGGTGTAACAGTCTCTGGATATGTGGCCGGATACCTTCCTTAGCTTCCTTGCCCATCGGATATTGACGAACTGACACGGGAATGGCCGTGGGCTTCAGATCTATGATCAAGGGAGGCCGGTTGACGGCCAGCCCTATTCCCGCAGTCTCTGCCCAGGCCTGAGGAAAATCTGTGAGCCACTTGGGGTCCATGGGAGCCATGGTGGACGAGGGCCTCTCGAATAATCGGTGTTCGTCCTCCAAGCGTAGTGTTAATACCTGGAGGGGCCGCCCTCCTGAGTATGTGATGGTAGCTCCTTTCTCATGGAAGTGAATTTGGGCTCCTACCTTCGAGAGTAGGTCCCTGCCCAGGAGGGGGTAGGGGCAGTCTGGCACTAGTAAGAACGAGTGTGTCACAAGTCCTGTACTTAACTGGACCTCTCGATTGGTTGTCCAGCGATATAACTTCCCTCCAGTTGCCCCCTGAACCCAGGAAGTCTTGGAGCTTAAAGGCCCTTTTTCTGAAGTCAGTACCGAGTGCTGGGCTCCCGTGTCAATCAGGAAGGTTACCGGTCTGCCCCCCACTTCAAGGGTTATCCTGGGCTCAGGGGGGGGCTCCTGGCCCTGACTCACCTAGTCGTCTTCTTCCAGGGACAGGATTGGAACTGGTCTCCTCTTTGGTCCCTGTGTTTTCTTCGGGCACTCTTTGACCCAGTGTCCTCTTTCTTTACAATAGGCACATTGATCTCTTTCCACCCGAGGCTTTCGTTTGTCTCCCAAGTCCCTATTCTGTCCTGGTCTACTCCTTTCTGTATCCTGCACTACGGTGGCCAAAATTCTACTAAGCTCTCGATTACGTCTTTTGTCTCTTTTGTCTTCCCTTTCCTCCTGCTCCTTGCGGATCCTTTCCTCCTTCTCCTCTCGGGTCTCCCTTTTGTTGTAAATCTTTTCTGCCTCCTTCATTAAATCTTGTATAGTATACCCCTGAAGCCCCTCTAGCCGCTGCAATTTATTGCGGATGTCCGGCGCTGACTGTCCTATAAAGGACATGATTACATCTCCCTGCCGGTCCTCTGCCAGGGGGTCAAACGGGGTATACATACGGTAGGCTTCCATTAATCTTTCTAGGAAGCCTGCCGGCGTTTCCTCAGCCCCCTGTACTACTGCACGTACCTTGGCCAAATTGGTGGGGCGCTTTCCAGCCCCTCTGAGACCCGCAAGGAGAATCTGGCGATAAAGACGAAGTCGCTCCCTACCAGCAACGGTGGTGTAGTCCCAATCAGGACGGGTTAAGGGAAACGCCTCCTCGATTTCGTTTGGCAGTAGGGTCGGTCGGCCATCTGCTCCAGGGACGTTTTTCCGTGCCTCAAGGTAGTCGCGCTGCTTTTCCTCAGTAGTGAGGAGGGTCGGCAGAAGCTGCTGACAATCATCCCAGGTGGGCTGATGAGTCAATAAAATTGACTCGACCAGCCCAGTCAGAGCCTGGGGGTCCTGAGAGAAAGAGGGGTTATGGGTTTTCCAATTGTAAAGATCGGAAGCAGAAAATGGCCAGTACTGCATCTGGCCAGCCACCGAGCGAAGAGGAAAAGCCTGCGAAGTCCAGACGCTTCCCGAGCCCCCTGCCTGCCCCCGACGGAGGCGCAGGCGGCTGGAGGGCGGGGAAGGCGCTGAGACTTCTTCCCCTGCCCTCGTGGAATCAGGGGATGGTGCAGAAGGTTGCACATCCCGCTCTGGTTGTTGTGGGGGTTCCTGCGGGGGAGCAGGCTGGCTGGGAAGATAGGGTGGGGGAGAGTCAAAGAGCAGAAAGTCCTGATCAGCCGGAAGAACCGGTGGCTTGTCAGGTTTTGGATCTCGAATCTCCTTCAGAGGGTATAGGGAGGAGGTTGGCACAACCGGGATAGGAGGAGGGGGTATCGGGGTACGTATGGGCTCCATCGGGAAGGAGAAGGGTTCTATCCAGGGAGGGGGGTTACGTGAAAGATCCTCCCACGTGGTAATGTAGGGCACCTGATCAGGGTGTCCATCGGATCCTGGCTGAAAGACTCGTTCCTTAATCTGTAAAATAATATCGAGGTTAAAAGTGCCGTTCCTTGGCCAGCCGACCTCGAAGGCCGGCCACTCTGAGGAACAGAATTTTGCCCATTGTTTCCTTTTAACCTCCAATGAGAGGTGGCGCGCGCGTTCTCGAACGTCCTTCCAGTGATCTAGAGTGAGACTTAAAGGGGTGGTTATTTGTTGACCCATGTGTGCAAGGATTTCAGCCCAAACAAAAAGAACAGCCAATGCACAGACATATACAGTAAGCAAGACAAAACACATGGCTAGGACAAATCGAACGCTATTGCGCTATTTTTGGGAGCGGCTGCCTGACCAGCCCTCCCCGGGAAGGAGGGAGACTTGGTCTCCGACCCACCTCCAGACCACCCCGGGTGCGTGTTCCGGGGGAACGGACCGAGGGTTTCCCCTCTCATCCCGGAGCGTCCTCCGGGGAACGGGCCAGGGGTTGCTGGGCACGCCTGCCTCCCCCACTGGTCCCACAGAGTCAGGTCAGATACTGGCCAGTCAGAATACTTCAGTCAGAATCCAGTCAGAATACTCAAGACAAAAAACAACAGACAGAAAACACTTAATTATACCTCCAACTGGTCCTGCAGAGAATGGGTCTGAGGGCGACCTCAAGCCCCACGTTGGGCGCCAAATGTAGGACCTCTCAGTTGCAGAGATGCCCACTTGCTCGGGAGGACGCCCAAAGATCCAGACTCCAGACCAGTTGATGCAAAAAGCACGAGGTTTTTATTGAACATTTGCGCAAACGGGCCCCCACCTCAGGCAGTGAGGAGCCCTGAGCGGCAGTTTCACACAGGTTATATAGGCAACGAATTAGCATATTCCTAATGCGCATGCATAGGATTGGTCAGTTCAGAGAGACCATTAGCATATGGGATGCAGTGGCAACACGGGATTGGCTGGTTCGGAGGGACAATTAGCATATGGGATGCAGTGGCAACACGGGATTGGCTGGTTCGGAGGGACAATTAGCATATCGGAGAGTGCTGAGGGAGAGTGCTGAGGGAGAGTGGCAGCTCTGCTCTGGGCATGCCTAGAGGTTCTCTGAAGGGGATTGACTTTTCCTTCCCAGAGAACGTCCTGCCCGCTGGACTCTGGGGAACATCTAACCTCTTAAGAAGCCCCTGATATCTGCCCAGGCCTAGTTTCTTGTCCCTCTCCCCCATAAGGGTCCTTCAAAACTTATCTTTTAATTCCAATTCTCTACAAACTTTAAAAAATACTCTCACACCTTAGGAGGATTTGGTAGGGAAAGATACATTGGAGGTTACAGGCCTGATTTTTTCTATACCTTTAAAAATGTAATCATATGCCCTCTACATAATTTCTTTTTATGTGTTCTATATATTTCTTTTTAATATTTATTTCTTTATTTGAAAGGCAGAGTGACAGAGAGAGAAAAAGAGATCTTTCCACCTGCTGTTTCACTCCCCAAATGGCCATGACAGTCAGGGCTGGGCCAGGACAAAGCCAGGAGCCAGGAACTCCATCCAGGTCTCCAACACGGATGCAGGGGCCCAAGCACTTGGGCCATCTTCCACTGCTTTCCCAGGCACATTAGCAAGGAGCTGGGTTGGAAGCAGAGCATCCAGGACCTGAACCAGCACTCATGGGATGCCGGCATCGCAGGCAGCGGCTTAACCCATTGTGCCACAATGCCAGTGCTCTATTGTGTGTGTGTGTGTGTGCGTGCGCACGTGCGCTCTATTCTAAGGACACTCTATTTCTTTTTCACCACAGATCATAGGCAGTGACCAGATAGGCCCTGACACTCTCAATATGGCAGTATTTAATTTTTCAAAATAGCAGAAAAAGGTGATCAAGGTTGAGGTTGATTTTAAATTTGAAAATAAGGCTACTTTGGCAGTGTCTGCCTTCCAGACAGAAACCCTGAGGTATTTTCTCTCTCAAAGTTCACAAGCAGCCCATGATCATACGCTTGTGATAGAACAGTATGAAAGAAACTCTGGTGTCAGCAGTGAACAAATGCCTTCTAGCTCCACCCAGCATGCTCCCGCCCAGAGGAGATGAAGTCCGGTTAACACTTCAGGGTTCACGCAGGCCTCCTTTACGTTACAGAAACACATCCCACATTCGGAGATAGCCATGCATCACTGAAGGACAGCAGAATATCCTGATCACTGCGTTACTAGGTGATTTCGTCATGCAAATAGAGCGTGTATTTACACAAGCTAAGCTACAACATCTGTAAGCCATATATTTTTTGTTTAAGAGAGAGGGGTCGGGGGGAGACAGGTTGTTCAGCCGCTGGTTCACTTCCCAAATGGCCACAAAGGCCTGGGCTGGTCCAGGCTGAAGCTGAGAGCCAGGAACTCCATCCGGGTCTCCCATGTAGGTGGCAGGGACTCAAGTACTTGGACCATCCTCTGCCGATTTCCCAGGTGTGTTAGCGGGGAGCTGGATGGGAAGCGGGGCAGCCTGGACTAGAACTGGCAGTCTGGTATAGGATGCTGGAGTCGTAGGCAATGGCTTAACATGTCAGTTTCAGATGGCCCTGAAGTAATCATTGTGCATATGTGTGGACTGAATTCCTGAGTGTGTAAGTAAACGAGTTAGCACATTGTCATCCTCCCTAGAAAGAAAAGAGCAGGTGGCTGTGGTCCAGGTGCTTGGAGAACAAGGATGGAGTGACAGTGAGTGAGACCGTGGGAAACAGCTTCGTGCTGGACCACCCTCTTGGTGGTTCACAATCCACTAGCAGATTAGAAGTTCTGGAAATTCCTCAGTAGCCACTCAGTGCTGAGTGGTTTAAAAAGAGCTGCTTGTAAAGTCTTTGAACACATTTATTAAAATCCCCCCAAGTGGGTTTGGTGAGTGCCACCAGAAGCTAATCTCTTAAATACAGGACAGCATTTAGATAGGAACTGGGCCACAGACTGTTCCACCCAGCTGGGCGGCAGGGGCAAGGGCACGTTTAGACTTTGTCTAGGGACCAGGCGAGGCCAGTCGGTTCCTCCTTCGCCCCTCATGTCCAGCGAGAGGGACCCACCAAGCCTGGCAGCAGTCAGGTCTGGAGCCTGCCCATCGAGGGAGGGGTAGAGTTTCACCCTGGCCGTGTTATGGCTGAGAGGTGACATCAGACCTAGCAGACAGGTCCAGGCTTCCGACAGAGAGGAGCGTAGACAGATCCTGATTCCCTGGGGAAGGAACAACCTGGGGTCTAAGGCGGCGGCCTTGGGGCTGGCACTGTGGTGCAGCGGGGGGGGGGGGGTGCCCACCTGTGATGCCAGCATCCCATGCTTGAGCGCTGGTTCAAGTCTTGGCTGCTGCTAATGTGCCTGAGAAGACAGTGAGAAATGCTCCCGGCTTGGGCCTGGCCCAGCCACTCCTGAGCACTCTCCTGACACCTTTGCTGCAGTCAGCAGTCTTGCTTTCTTGTTGGTTCCCACCTGGCTTGTCCAGGGGACGCGTCCCATAATGACTGATGTATGTCACAGAAGTATATGAAGCCCCCCCTCCCAGGCTGGGCGCCGCTCAGACTTTCACTAACTCAGCTCACTCTCACCCACATTATGGAGCCCCTACCAAGCTGCCCAGGATACAGTGGTGAATGAGGGAGCCTCATCCCCGTCCTCATGCCTACGTCCTTATTGCACAAGGCCCAGCCCAAGGCACTGCAGGGCAGGCCTCAGAAATGAGTCTGATCTGAAAGCTTGCTTTCGAAGGACCTTTGCATTGCAAAGCGCGGTTTCTAATGGACCTTCTCTCCTGGAGATACTAATAAACATCTCCACCTGCAGAAACCCGTGGGACCCCCGAGGCGCACCACGTGCAGGGCCCGCGGCTGCAGGAAGGCCGCCCATCCCAGGCCCCGCCCCGCCCCAGGCCCCGCCCCGCCCAGGTGACGCCGGCCCCGCCCCCGCTCTCCATAGTTACGGCGCTGTGGAGGCGGCGGCCATCTTGGCGGCGGAGCGATGAACGGGTCGAACCCGAAGGCTGCGGCCGCGGGGTCGGCGGCGGGGCCCGGGGGGCTGGTGGCTGGCAAGGAGGAGAAGAAGAAGGCGGGCGGCGGCGTCCTGAACAGGCTCAAGGCGCGGCGGCAGGCGCCCCACCACGCGGCCGACGACGGCGTCGGGACAGCGGTCACGGAGCAGGAGCTGCTGGCGCTGGACACCATCCGGCCCGAGCACGTCCTGCGCCTCGGCCGGGTCACCGAGAGTGAGTGCCGGGCGGGCCGCGCCCTCCCCTCGCGCCGGGCCCCCGCGCCCCTCGTCGGCCCCCCAGGCCCCCCACGGCCCTCGGCTCCCTCGCCGGGACCCGGTGGGGAAGGGGTGACCCGGAGCGCCGCTCGGGCCGGGCCCATCCCCGCCCCGCGGTACCCGACCCCTCGGCCCGGCCCCAGCGGTCCCTGGAGTTCCCGCCCGGCCCGTCTCCCTCGGCTCGCGCAGCCGCTGCCAGGCCGCAGCCCCTACCTGCTTCTCGCCGCTTTTCCCTCCGCCCCGGCCCCTGACAGCCCCGCCCCCGCCCCCGCCGCTCTTTGGGTCGCCGGCGGTGCCCCTTTGTGTGCTGGTGGCCTCTTTCTAACCCAGAACGCATGGCCGTGGCATGTCGTCGTGCACACTTACATCTGTGCCGCCCCATCCACTGAAGCTGTTAATAAAGTTGCAGTTTAGGTACAAACTCCAGCACGTGAATCCTGCGCTTGGCGTTTCTTCAGAAAATGCACATCTGGCGGAAAAGGCAGCCCTCCTGGGAGGGAGCCCGGTGCTCACCCCCCAGCTTGTTCCCTTCAGCCGAGCCCAGGGGTTTGCAGTCACCTGCTGAGGCCCCACCCCCACCCCTGCAGACCGCTCACCCCTGCAGTGGTCGAGCTGGCCCGGGGCCCTCCACTGGAGAGTGTCAGTAGTCAGCTCCCGTGTGGCTCAGTGTTCTGGGAGTTTGACGGAAGTAGGCCTTGGTCCAGCCTGTGCAAAAGGGAATTCCCGGCTCCTAAAGTAGTTGTACTGGGAATGTTGTGACGTCACCAGTGTCCACCACTGTTTGGGGCAGAGCTGTCCTTTGTGCACAGGAGTGGGTCTGCACAGTCCTGCCGTTCAGCTTCTGTTCTCACCCAGCCTTCTTCTCGAGAGGACAGACATGCTCGGCCCCTGACCTATGACCTCGTGCTTTCTCCTGATACGGGTGAGCCCGGCCATTCCAGGGCCTGGCCCTGAGCACCGCTCTTGGGGCACACTCAGGGCCCTCTGGGGGCTTGGGAGTGGTGCCATTGCCAAACCTGCTTTTGCAGCTTTTTGGAGAAAGCCACAGATAGAACTCCGTGACCCCTGGGTTCTCTTGGTCTCATCCACATCTTGTCTGTCTGATTAAGCAGGTTCTTTTCTAGAGTCTTGGCAGCACAGCCGTCTCTGCAGTTACCAAATACGTACTCGCTCCCAGTTTGCCTTTTTTTCTAAAGAGACAGCTTGTAAAGCAAGAAACAACTTACACATAATATAAGGTGTCAGGATGAGTTGTGGAGAAGATGCTGTCAGGAGTTGTCATGGAAGGAAATCAGTGATTTTACTTTTTAAAGATTTATTTATTTGAGGGGGCCGGCACTGTGGCGTAGCCAGTTAAGCTGCTGCCTGCAGTGCTGGCATCCCATGTGGGTGCTTGTTTGAGACCCTACTATTCCACTTCCTATCCAGCTCTCTGCTATGGCCTGGGAAAGCAGATGATGGCCCAAATCCTTGGGCCCCTGCACCCATGTGGGAGACCTGGAAGAAGCTCCTGGCTCCTGGCTTTGGCTCAGCACAGCTCCAGCCGTTGCAGCCATTTGGGGAGTGAACCAGTGGATGGAAGGTCTCTCTCTCTCTCTCTCTCTCTCTCTGTAACTCTGACTTTAAAATAAATAAACAAGTCTTTAAAAAAAAAAAAGATTTATTTATTTGAAAGGCAGATATATAGAGAGAAACTTCCATCTGCTGGTTCTCTCCCCCAAATGGCCACAATAGCCAGGGCTGGGCCAGGCCTAAGCCAGGAGCTTCATCTGGGTTTCCCATGTGGGTGCAGGGGCCCAAGCTCTTGGTCTATCCTCTGCTGCATATCAGTAGGGAGCTAGGTCAGAGCGGAGCAGCCGGGACTTGAACTGGTGCCCATATGGGGTACCAGCACTGCAGGCAGTGGCTTTACCTGCTATGCCACAGTGTCAGCCCCAGGTTGTTTGTTTGTTTGTTTGTTTTTTAATGGTAGAGTTGCAGAGAGATTTTCCACCTGCTGTTTCATTCCCCAAATGGTCGCAACAGCCAACACTGGGCCAGACTGAAGCCAGGAGCTTCCTTAGGGTCTCACATGTGGATGCAGTGGCCCAAAGACTTGGGCCATCCTCTGCTGCTTTTCCAGACGCATTAGCAAGGAGCTGTATCAGAAACAGCGCATCCAGGACTTGAACTGGCTCCCAAGTAGGATGCTGGTGTCACAGGCGTTGGCTTTATCCGCTGCACCACAGCTCTGGGCCCAGTCAGTGACATTTTTATGGTCGGTGTTATTTTGCTGTGATGCTCAGGTTGTAGGTTTTAGGTTTTACTGATGTGGACTTAATGCCCTCACTGGCAAGTTTATCCTGCTGCCTGTGTGTGTGTGTGGTCCACTGTATAGTTTTGTGTAACCCACACAATCAAAATCCAAAAATGGTCTTGCCTTTTTAAATAGTTGGAAAAAGCCAACAAGAGTAAAATCTGGGAGGCCAGCACTGTGGTGTAGTGGGTAAAGCTGCTGCCTGCAGTACCAGCATCCCATATGGACACTGGTTCAAGTCCTGGCTGCTCCACTTCCGATCCAGCTCTCTGCTATGGCCTGGGAAAGCAGTAGAAGATGGCCCAAGTTCTTGGGCCCCTGCACCCATGGGGGAGACCCAGAAGAAGCTTCTGCTCCTGGCTTCGGATTGGTGCAGCTCCAGCCATTGCAGTCATTTGGGGAGTGAACCAGCGGATGGAAGACCTCTCTCTCTCTCTCTCTGCTTCTGCTTCTCTCTAACTCTTTCAAGTAAAATAAATAAATCTTTTAAAAAAAAGTAAAATCTGGTGACATGTGGTTATTATATAAAATTCATATTTCAGCATCACTAAACATAATTTTATTGGACTAGGGTCACACTTGTTCATTTGTGTATTGTCTGTGGATGCTTTTGTGCTATGAAGACAGATTTGAGTGGTTCTGACAAAGTCCATGTGGCCACAATGCCTTAATTTATTAAATATTTTATAAAGATTTATTTATTTGGAAGAATTAGAGAGAGGGAGAGACATTGAGAGAGATCTTCCATCCCCTGGTTCACTCCCCAGATGGCTGCAGTGGCCGGGGCTGGGCCAGGCTGAAGCCAGGAGCCAGGAACTTCATCTGGGTCTTCTGCATGGGTGCAGGGGCCCAAGCACTTGGGCCTTCTTCCCCGCTGCTTTCCCTGGTGCATTAGCAGGGAGTTGGATTGGAAGTGGAACAGCCAGGACTCGAATGGGCACCCACATAGGATGCTGACACTATAGAAGGTGGCTTATCCTGCTGCCACAGCGTCGGCCCCAATTTATTAAATAATTTGAGCAGCAGACAGAGCCCTCATTGACTGGTTTCACTCTCCAAATGACTACAGTGATTGGGTCTGGGCCAGGCCAAACCCAGGAGCTGGGAACTCAGTCCAGGTCTCCTACATGAGCAGCAGAAACCCAAATACTTGAGCCGTCACTGCTGCCTCCGAGAGCCTGCTTTAGCAGGATGCTGGAGTCTGGAGCTAGAGCGCAGCCTCAAACCCAGACATTCCGCTGTGGGGGGCAGGTGTCTCGCTTAACCTGTGTCTTACCTGCGAGGCCAGATGTGTACCGCAGCCTAAATCATAGACAGTCTCGCCGCCGTTATAGAGTTTACTGACCCCTGCTTTCTCATATGCATGCTTGGCTTATAAATAAGACAACAATCATGCTGTCTGTTACATCAGAATAAATGTTTTGAAATGGATTTCTTAAAGGAATTCCGTCCTATTGTGACACCACGTTGATAGGTAATGAAAGCGTTGTAGATGTTTCCAGAGAAATCCCTCTCCTGTCCCTGTCGGAAAACGTGCTGACCGTCCGTGATGCACAGCGTCTGCACGAGAAATCCCAGGGGCTGTGCAGGTGGATTGTAGAGGGACAGTACCCGCGCTCGCTCCACAACTGGAGTGTGGATTTGGGAGATTCCGCACCAGCAGTGGTTTCTTTGTCATTTTCAGATTATTTATGTAAACCCGAAGACAACATCTACAGCATTGACTTCACCCGCTTCAAGATTCGGGATTTGGAGACGGGGACGGTGCTTTTTGAGATTGCCAAGCCTTGCGTTTCAGGTAGGCCTCGAGGAGGTGGTGCCCGCTGGGCAGGGCCGAGGGGTCTGAATCCTGAACGGTGTGCTGTCGCGGCTTGTTTCTTGGCTCCCGTGTGTCCACCTTCTGCCGGGAGGGCTGCTTGGAAACTGTCCTGAGTGGCTCGCTGCTCCTCACTGTGCTCCTCGGCCTGTGTAGTCTTCACACCCCTGTGAGGAGTTGTCACCCCCGTCTCACAGAGAACGAACGGAGGCCCAGAATTCCCAAATGGTGCCTTGTTAAGGTCCTGTGCTCTTTTATCTTTTTAAAAATTTATGTATTTGAGAGACAGAGTGAGACATAGACACTCAGATCTCCCAGCTGTTGGTTCACTCTCTAAATGTCCACAATGGCTGGGGCGAGGCTAGACTGAAGCCAGGAGCCAGGAACGCATTCTGGGTCTCCCAGGTGGGTGGCAGGGACTCAGTTATTTAAGCCATCACCTCTGCCTTCCAGTTCTGCATTAGCAAGAAGCTGGAATCAGGAGCTGGAGCCGGGCCTTGAGTCCAGGCACTGCCTAGATAGGAGACAGCGGTCCTAATCAGTGTCCTCACCCTAGCCCAGACACCCAGCCCTCCTCTGTCTTATCGTATTGCCCCAGCCAGCAAAGGCCCCTTGCAATTAAACTGCAGTGAGGAAGACTCACCTGAGCCCCGAGTCCTGGTACTGAGGGGTCCAGTCCAGACCGAAAGGCAGTTTTGTCTTGCTCCTCGTTACATAGGGCTTTGGTTTTAATCTCTACCTTTTTCTGGAAGAAGAGACCTATAGCTTACCTATTTAGGATTCCTTAAATTAGGCTTGACTGGGCACTTCCTGTGCCTCTGATGCATTTCCAGGGTGATTCATACTTGGCCAGGAGACCCTGTAACAAGTCTTTGGAATGCCTCACTGGAGATTTGGCGCCCCCTGGAGTTAGTTGTTAGAACATCCGCACACAGAGCCTATGTGGTATCAACTCAGATGAAAGCTTGTATTTTGCAAAGCTTTTCTTACCTGATTTGCTCCTGAGAAAGAGCCAGAAAATTTGTCAAGGCAGGCATTAGCCTCTCAGAGAAGTGGAAAGACTTTCTTGAGAGTTTCAGCTCAGATTAATTACCGTGCCAACTTTAGAGCCCTGGCCTCACTCCCATGTGATGTTCTTTATGCTGTGGTAAGCTGGTTCTGACCAAGATACCTAAGGTCAGGCCTCTGGCTTCCCTGGTCTGTGGTGTTCTCATCTCAGGTCCCTCATCCAGGTGCTTTGGCTGTCTCAGGGATTCCAGGGCTACCACAGCTGTGTGGCTTTGGATTAGACTGGGCACAGAGTAGTCATTTCAGACAAAACTGACCTCTGTCAGGAGGGCCACCACAGATGCTAGAAAGTGTCTGGATTCTCAACCTCTCCAGTCTGTGTTTGAGGATCTTCACGCATGTGGAGTAGCCACCACCTTCCTGCTGCCCTTGTTCTGATGAGTTCAAGCCCCTGAGAAGATTTGGTCTCACTTGGAATCCCGTCTTGGAGCCAGGGCTCTAGAATCTGCAGGTGTGGACCCCTCCTCGGTGTGGCTGCCCACTCTGGAGGTGTCGCTGGCAGAGACGGCTGATGCTGGGAAGGTCCGTATTCAGCATAGACCCGGAGGGTGCTGGTGCCCTGGTCACAGTAGAACGGTTCTTGAGCCCGTTTTACAACTCTGACCTGGGTTTGGGAATGTTCTACAGCAGGCCAGCATTCACCTGGTGGAGGCCATACATGTTGGACCATCGCTCACATGCCTCACCCTCGCCCAGGTGCTCAGAGGGCTGGGCCTAGAGTGGCCTGATTAACCTCAGTCCCAGGAAGTACAGTACCCCAAGGCTTCGATGTAAATAACAAAATTATTTCTCGTGATTTATCTTTGCTGAAGCAAACAGAAATGTTTATGTTCCAGAAAGAACTTTTTGACTAGTTCCGCCTTTTTAAAAAAAAAATTTATTTACTTGAAAGGCAGGGTTACAGAGAGGCAGATGTAGAGAAAGAGACAGGTCTTCCTTCCACTGGTTCACTCCCTAAATAGTTACCACGGCCAGAACTGGGCCAATCCGAAGCCAGGATCCAGGAGCTTCTTCTGGGTCTCCCATGTGAGTGCAGGGGTCCAAGGACTTGGGCCATCTTCTGCTTTCCCAGGCCATAGCAGAGAGGTGGATCAGAAGTAGAGCAGCCAGGACTCAAACTGGCACCCATATGGGATGATGGCACTGTAGGTGGTGGCTTTACCCACTACTAGTTTCTTACTTATGTATTTGAAAAGGGGAGTTACAGAGGGGGGGGAGGGGAGAGATCCCCTAGTTCAGTTCTCAAAGGGTTGCAATGCCCAGGGCTGGGCCTGACCAAAGCCAGGAGCCCAGAACTCCATTTGGGTCTCCCATGCAGGTGGTAGGGGCCCAAGCACTTGGGCTGTCTTCCACTGCCTTCCCAGGCACATTAGCAGGGAGCTGGACCAGAAGTGGAGCAGCCAGGACTTGAGCTGGCACTCATATGCTCATATGGGATGCTGGCATCTCAGGCAACTGCTAACCTGCTGTACCCAATGCCGGTCCTGGTAGCCTCTTTCTTTTGCACAGTGGCTAGTACTGCAGCTCTGTTTCCAGCTTCACTCTTAGGATAAGGCTCAAGCCCCCCAATTATATAAAAAGCAGAAAGCTCAGTGTTTAAGCCAGGCTTGAGTCAGGGAGACTTGGATTCAAATCCCTGTTTCCTTCATCTGCTGTTTGAAGGGCTTCGGTCATGTTCTTCAACCTCTCTGAACTTGGGCTTCCTGCTCTGGCCAGTGGAGGTGCTACTCCCTCACAGGGTGGAGGGGTTTGTGCAAAGCATGTAGCGCAGGGCCTGGTGTCTCGCAGGTGTGCAGCACACGCTGGCCGCCCATCCTGTCCTGTGGGAGGTAGTACTGCAAATTGGTTGTCGTCGTGGGGTTTGGCTGGCGGTGTGGAAAGGGCGCACTGAAGATTCTGGGTGCGTTTTCAGACCAGGAGGAGGACGAGGAGGCAGAAGGTGGAGACGTGGACATCAGCGCAGGACGCTTTGTCCGTTATCAGTTCACACCAGCATTTCTCCGCCTCCGGACAGTGGGGGCTACGTGAGTACCACTCTTTCCCGAGGGGAGTGTTCTGCCGGTTCACATGGAGGAAAGTTCTTGGTTGGGTTTGGGGTTGGCGTAGAGGAGGGAGGAGGCCACGTGGGAGTCACAGAGATTTCTTTTGCAGGGTGGAGTTCACAGTGGGAGACAAACCTGTGTCCAACTTCCGGATGATCGAACGGCACTATTTCCGTGAGCGCTTGCTGAAAAACTTTGACTTTGACTTCGGCTTCTGCATTCCCAGCAGCAGGAACACTTGTGAACATATCTATGAGTTTCCCCAGCTCTCTGAGGACGTCAGTATGTATCCCTTGACTCTTAAAAAAATTTTTTTTAAAAGATTTGAAAGGGAGAGAGGCAGACAGATTCCATCTGCTCGTTCACTCCCTAGATGACTACATCAGTGTGTGCCTGAGCGAGTGCCAACAGGGGAGCGCCAGTCCAAGTCCTGGCGGCTTCACTTCCGACCCAGCTCTGTGTTGATGCACCTGGGAAAGCAGTGGAAGCTGGCCCCAGTGTTGGGGCCCCTGCCATCTGTGTGGGAGGCCTGGAAGAAGCTCCTGGCTTTGACCTGCTCCAGCCCTGGCTATTGGGGCCATCTGGGGAGTGAACCAGTAGATGGAAGATCTCTCACTCTGTATGTCTCTCCCTGTCTCTGTAATGCTGACTTTTTTTTTTTTGACAGGCAGAGTGGACAGTAGAGAGAGAGACAGAGAGAAAGGTCTTCCTTTTTGCCGTTGGTTCACCCTCCAATGGCCGCCGCGGTAGGTGCGTTGCGGCCGGCGCACCGCGCCGATCCGATGGCAGGAGCCAGGTGCTTCTCCTGGTCTCCTATGGGGTGCAGAGCCTAAGAGCTTGGGCCATCCTCCACTGCACTCCCTGGCCACAGCAGAGAGCTGGCCTGGAAGAGGGGCAACCGGGACAGGATCGGTGCCCCGACCGGAACTAGAACCCGGTGTGCTGGCGCCGCAAGGCGGAGGATTAGCTTAGTGAGCCGTGGCGCCGGCCTGTAATGCTGACTTTTAAATAAATACTTAAAAAAAAAAAAAGCAGAAAGGTGTTAGGCCTGCAGTTAGGTGAAGTGGAGTCGGGGCGGGACCTGAGAGAGAAGCTGCAGCGTGGCTGAGCTGGAGAGGAGGAGCAGCCTTTCTGTCGCTGGGGCTTCGCCCTGGCTGTCCCGGCCCCTCAGCTGGCACCTGGGGGATGTGAGTGGACTCCTGTGCATGGTGCCTGGCTTTAGCTGCCTTGTGGGGAGGGTGCATGCACACTGGCTGGTTTCTTAGAGTCCCAGGCTCTTAAAGGCTGTCCTATTGAAGACCATGCGCTCTCTACTTGTGTGGCAGTACTGTCAGGTCAGAGTGGGAGGGCAGAGATGTGAGGCAGGGTGTTAGTGACAGCGTCTGTTCTGGCTGGACCTCCCCCCAGCCAGGCTGCAGTGTGTGGCTGTTGCATGAAAAGATTACAAGCTTTCCAAGTTTTACCTCTGAAACCAAGTAAACAGCAAGAGTTTGGAGGTCAGTGTTCTGGACATACACCAGGCAACTTTGGCCTGGATCAGTTTTAGCATTTTTTTTTTTTGCTTTTTTTTTTTTTTGACAGGCAGAGTAGATAGTGAGAGAGAGAGAGACAGAGAGAAAGGTCTTCCTTTTTGCCATTGGTTCACCCTCCAATGGCCGCTGCAGCCGGCGCATCTCACTGATCCGAAGCCAGGAGCCAGGTGCTTCTCCTGGTCTCCCATGCGGGTGCGGGGCCCAAGGACTTGGGCCATCCTCCACTGCCTTCCCGGGCCATAGCAGAGAGCTGGCCTGGAAGAGGGGCAACCGGGACAGAATCCGGCGCCCCCACTGTTCTAGTCCCCGGTGTGCCAGTGCCGCAAGGCGGAGGATTAGCCTGTTAAGCCACGGCGCCGGCCAGTTTAAGCATTTTTAAAAACGAGTTGTACCTTTTAAGCACAGTGGTGAGTGAGAGCCCTCGAGACCTTCTGAGGGCTCGGAGTGGCGTGGCTTCACTGACTCAGACCGTGGCCGAGGTCATGTCCCCGTTCTGTGTGGTTGAGGTCGGGGTGATTGTCTGAACCACTGGGAGATCACATTTAGACCCCAAGGTGAGCAGACCATCTCTGGAGAGGGCTCTGTGCCCTCTGCTCCCCAGCCCTCATCCCCACCTGGCATTCACAGGAAGTGGGCACAGGGCGGGCAGCCTTCCGGGTCTGGACAGGAATGTCTATAGAGTGGCCAGTGGGCCAGCAGCCAGGGCCTGCCTGGGTCAGTGAGTGGCTGTGGTTCCTGTTGGCAAGAGGTCAGCACACTTCCCTGGGGCCCTGGCCGCAGGAGTCCAGACTGGGGCAGCTGTGAGCTGCTTCCCCTCTTGTGTGGAAGAGGCTGTCACGGTCAGGGTGGGGCCCTGCCTGTGGTCTCCAGCTCTTGGGGGCTGGCTCCCTCTGCCCTCGCCTCATTGTCCTGGCAGCGAGTACTCACGTGTTCCAGAAGCGCCTGCTTAGGGACCTCGCAGGGGATGTGGGCCTCTTTCCCACCTGGTCCCGGGGCAGACTCACTCACTCCGCCTTTTTTCTTGCCCTGACTTGCAGTTCGTCTGATGATTGAAAATCCGTATGAGACCCGCTCTGACAGCTTCTACTTTGTGGACAACAAGCTGATAATGCACAACAAGGCTGATTATGCCTATAACGGAGGCCAGTAAGCGCGGCAGGAGTGGACAGGGAGGCGCTCAGCTGCGGCCACGAGGTCCTGGCCCACGGGCTCGATGCTGCTGTTTGTCACCACACGTCTGGAACCCGGCCCCAGGAAACCAGAGCTGGGGTGGCAGTTTCCTGTACTCCAAGGGAGGTGCCAAGCAGTGCTGTTTCTTCCCCAGTACTTTTTCTCCCCAGCGCCCCTCCCCTTAGGTCCCAGAGGAACTAGAGTAAAGTAAGATTAGGGTAAGGTGCCTGGAACCAGATTAAAAAAGAAAGTTTATTTTCATGTAGTTCTAGCTGTCTGTTGGTTGTTCTGACAACTTGGTCTCTCCAGGCATCGCTCTGCCAGGCCGAGAAGACTCTGGCCCGGCCTGCCTGCAGGCTCGGAGCCCTTCTTGAGGTTTCTGGGTGCCGGGGAAGCTGAAAGGTGGGCCTGCCTCTTCCAGGCACTCCTCCTCTCACTGCCAGTGTGGCCGTCTGCACAGCTGCCCTCAGCCTGTGCCTAGTCTAAAACAACTGGAAGAATCGCAGAGCAGATGGGAGGAGGACCTGGGGCTCTGTGGGGCCGCCCACGCGGAAGGCGGCTTCTCTGGGTCTTCAGGGGTCCTCAGTAGGATCCTGGGCATAGACCAAGCTTCGCCTGGCAGTGCCTTCCTGGCCTCAGTGTGGAGACCAGGCGCGCTCACTCTGCTGCTCCTGGCTCCTAACTTCTGAGTATCTGAGACAGAAAGTGTCCGATCTCTTGAGGCCAGAGTGGGCCTCCTTGTGCTTTGGCTTTTTTATTTCCAGACTTCTTTTGGGGAGGCTTGAGGAAATGTCAGTGGTATTCCTGGCATGTGTGGTGTGTGGTTAGAACTTCTGACGGTCCTGCCCGGGCCCCCGGGGCTGGCCTGGCGCGTGTGGGGAGGCAGAGCTGTGTTGCAGCAGGGATTTGATTTCTCCACCTAGCGTGGCCTGAGGGGTTGGCTTTGCCTCTGAAACTCTGTCTGGATTGATTTCTTTGAGTGTTTCTGTCTGCCTTTCCTGTTGCTATTGGAGCTGTTCTGGTTGTCTGGAAAGGGTGATGGAGGCTCAGGAAAACTTCCATGCACATCCTGTGGGTGCCTGTATCCCAGGGCCCTCAGTGGACAGGCTGCTGCCACCTCAGTGCCCTAGCTTGTCTGTGTGGGTGGCTGCAGGCGCTCAGCCCAGACCCGTGGCCTTCTGAGAAGAGTGTTCCTGTGGTCAAGGCCTGTTTAGTGTAGGTAGAAAAGTGTCTGTAGCAAGGGCCCAAGTGTGGGCTAAGTCACAGTGCCTGAGACAGGAGAGCTGTGTCCCCCGGTACTTGGGAAAAAGCGCGTATGGATGGGACCAAGGGAAGGCGGGCCAGCCTTTGCCCCCGGATCCCCTGGGCCTCCACTGACCATTGTTGCTCCCTGTTTGGATTCCAGAGTGTAAGTGGCCTTGAACCTTTGCCCAGTCCTCTGTGCCAGGTCAGAGTCTTGGCAATGCCATGTGCTGGCAGGGTTCTCACCGAGGAAGCCTAGGTTACCGCTGTGTGCTGGCACTGGACGCCCCGCTGCAGAATGGGGCCTCATCGCCAGACATCACTCAGAACTGGAGCCGACCACAAATCCAGGTGCCTTAAGCGTGGCTCTGTCCCTCAGGCTGTGGGGACAAGCTGCGCAGCCACCGTCCCTCCTCACCGTGGACAGTCATCGGCCTGTCCCCTGCCTTCTGCTGCTCGTTGTTCCTCACGGGACGAGCTGCAGGATGCTCCCTTCTCTCTGTGACAGAGGCCCAGTCGGGAGTTTCTGCTCTGACATTTAATTAAGCGTGGTTTCTGGAACTCCTAGAGTGTGACTCCATTGAGCGTGTCTGGAAATGGCCAGAGCAGGCTGCATCTTGTGCCCTGGTGGGCTGCCCATGTCCGCAGTGGCAGCTTGTGCTAGGGTGAGCACCCCGAGGAGGGAGGAGGGGCCCTGTGGCCTGGGTAGTGCTGGGTCTCCTTTACTGGTAGCTTGCCTGAGGCTCCCTGGGGACCATTTTGAGGCCCAGCGCTCAACCCGTGCCAGGCAGGCCAGGGATTTGCCAGTCCGCTCCTGTTGTGCCTGTGGGGCTGTGTGTTCCTGGGTCTGGCTGCGCAGGAAATCTGGAGCAGCGTCACCACTGGGGACTGTTCACTGGAATGAGTTGCAATGCAAGCTTGAGGTGACAGCTGGCAGTCAGACCCTCTCTGACAGTAAGGGAACCAGTCACAAGTTCCTTCGGGAGGCCAGGTTGTTAAGGAATCTGGCCGTTGACAGTAAGTTTCTTGTGGGTGGTGCAGAGGAGGGAAGAAGCAAAGGCTAGCTGCCTGGGGAGACCACATCCTCTGTTAGAGCTGGTGTCGCAGGGGCAGCTCCTAGAGGACCGCATCCCAGCACAGGGCCCGCTGCCTGCAGCCCCTCCTCTCCGGCCTTGTGCCAGCCCCTCTGCCTCGGGACCTCCGAGAGGACCTCTCTTTTCCTGAACAGCCTTGGGCTAAGGAGCCCTTCTAGCTTCTCCAAAGACAACCCTGGCTCGTTTCGTTCCATGTTCTGTCGTGCAGGTGTAGGGAATGACAGCTGAAGTGAGGAGGCTGTGGCTGGTCATTTCCATGGTGGTGGCTCCACACTGCCTCCTGGCGGAGAAAGCATTTTCAGGGGCCGTTCTTCCTGCAGACGCCCCAGTCGGGGCCATCTGACGTCAGTGCACAGGGACAGGGCCTGGGGATGTTTGAGGCTAACCCCTGACCGGCAGTGGTGCAATGGCAGTGACTGGGCGATCGCCAACTTGCTCTTCAGTTGAAGTGGGACTCGTTTCTGGAGTGGAATTAGTAGGCTGTGTCTGATGCCAAATCAGGTGAGCCTTGCCTTAGCGTGTCCTGCCACGCCTGGGAGGCTCCCGGTGTCCCTTCTGCTCTGTAAAGTCACCTCCTCCTGGTGGCCAGCGTCAGCACACATCAGTGAGGGAGGTCTGCTCCTATAAATCCCCGGCAGTGCCTGGGGAGCCCTGTCACGGAGCGTGCCGCTGTGCCTGCTGTGGGAGCCCAGTCGCTGAACCTCGTGTCACTCACATTCCACGTCACCCAACATCTCAGCCACAGGAGGATCTGGGGGGGGGGGGGCTGCTCCCTTGTTTTACAAAAGATCATGTAGAGTCATTGAAGTTGTGCGAATCTCTATTTTTCCCTGCGAGTCTTTTTTTCACAGAATAGAAGACGCCTCAATGACCTGATCTGTCCTCCTCTGGCCCACTGCCCCCAAGGTCCTCCTTCCGGTCTGTGTTGTCTGTGTCGACCGTTGGCTGCTGACTTATTTGTATGAAATGTTATTTTGCCACAAGAGACACTAATAAAAGAAAGTTTTTCTCAGTCTGTGTCAACCTGTCTCGTCTCCAGACTGGGCCCTGGTGTTGCAGGAGGAGCAGGGAGGGGCGTCCCCAAGGTTGTCTTGTCTGCTCACACGGCCTTTCTGTGAGCAATCTCATGTTTCTAGGATTTCTGGCTTCTAGGGTGGCTAGCCTAATAACATTGTGCTCGCAGTTGAACGTTTTTATCATTTCTGTTTATATTTTGCCAGGAGGCTTTGAGAATTGAAAGTTTACATACATATTTTTAAAAATGGGCTTATTAAGGTATATGTTACACTAGTAAAATTCATTTTTTTAGGGTTTATTTATTTGAAAGGCAGAGTTACACAGAGAGAGGGAGTGACAGATCTTCCATCTGCTGGTTCACTCCCCAAATGGCTGCAATGGCCAGGGTGGGGCCAGGCCAAAGCCAGGAGCTTCTGCTGCTTTTCCAGGCACATTAGCGGGGAGCTGGATCAGAGTGGGGAGTAGCTGGGACACAAACCAGTGCCCATGTGGGATGCTGGCATTGCAGGTGGGGGCTTAACCTGCTGCGCCATGACCCTGGCCCCAAAATTCATGTCATTTGAGAGTACAGTTTGATACACTTTGACAAATATATAGACTTCTTACCCTCATCACAACCATGATACAAAGTACTTCAAAAAGTCAGTGAAAAATGGAATGAAAAGGTAGGTTTATTTTGGTGCAAAAAATTTCTGAAATTATGCATAGTTTCTTCTTAAGCATTTTTATGAACCTTTGATGGCCCCTTGTATGCATGGATTTCAATTTTTTTGCACCAGAATGAACATTTTTTTTTTTTTTTTTTGACAGGCAGAGTGGACAGTGAGAGAGAGAAAGGCCTTCCTTTGCCATTGGTTCACCCTCCAATGGCTGCCACGGCTGGCGCGCTGCGGCCGGCACACTGCGCTGATCCGATGGCAGGAGCCAGGTGCTATCTTGGTCTCCCCTCCTGGAAGAGGGGCAACCAGGACAGAATCCAGCTCCCTACCGGGACTAGAACCCAGTGTGCCGGCGCCGCAAGGCGGAGGATTGGCCTAGTGAGCCGCGGCACCGGCTGAACTTTTTTTTTTAAATTCATTTTTATTTATTTGGAAGGCAGGGCAGGACAGGGCAGAGAGAGATGTCCCATCTGCTGCTTCACCCCCAGGAGCACTGGGCAAGGTGGGAACCAGGAGCTGGGAATTCAATCCAGATTTCCTATGTGGGTGGTAGGAATTCAACTGCTTGAGTCATCGCTACTGTCTCCCAGGGTGTACATTCACTTTAAGCTGGAGGGGCCGGCACTGTGTTGTAGTGGGTAAAGCTGCTGCCTGCAGTGCTGGCATCCCATGTGGGCAACAGTTCAAGTCCTGGCTGTGCCACTTCCAATCCAGTTCTCTGCTTGGCCTGGGAAGGCAGTGGAGGATGGACCAAGTCCTTGGCCCTCTGCACCTGCATGGGAGACCCGGAGCCTCCTGGCTTTGAATCAGCACAGCTCTGGCCAGTGGTGGCCATCCAGGGAGTGAACCAGCGGATGGAAGACTCTCTCTGCCTCTGCCTTTCTGTGACTCTGTCTTTCAAATAAATCTTAAAAAAAAAAAAAAGCGGGCGAGAGACCCATCTTCCATCCACTGGTTTACTCCTCAAATGGCCTTAACAGCCAGGGCTAAGCCAGGCCAAAGCCAGGAGTCAGGAGCTTCTTCCAGGTTTCCATGTGGGTGGCAGGGGCCCAACCACTCAAGCCATCTTCTGCTGCTTTCCCGGATAGCATCAGCAGGGAGCTGGGACTGGAACTGGCTCTCCTGTATGGAATGCCGACATCACAGGTAGCTTAAGCCACTGGGCCACACCACCAGCCCCATGGACTTTTGAAAGTTCAACACCCATTGAAAAAGTTCTCTTGAGTTCCTATGTGCAGCCAGTTCCTTCCCTCTGTTCCCACTCTAGGTCTGTTTCCACTGGGAAACTTGCACGCTGTTAATAGGTAACTCATGGCTGGCATGTAGCCCACTAGGCTAATCCTCCGCCTGCGGCGCCAGTACTCCGAGTTCTAGTCCTGGTTGGGGTGCCAGATTCTGTCCCGGTTGCCCCTCTTCCAGTCCAGCTCTCTGCTGTGGCCCGGGAAGGCAGTGGAGGATGGCCCAAGTGCTTGGGCCCTGCACCCACATGGGAGACCAGGAGAAGCACCTGCCTCCTGGCTTCGGGTCAGCGCAGCGCACCGGCCATAGCAGCCATTTGGGGGGTGAACCAATGGAAGGAAGACCTTTCTCTCTGTCTCTCTCACTGTCTAACTCTGCCTGTCAAAAAAAAAAAAGTAACAGCCATATTCACCATCCCAAACAATGCAGTCCTAACAAGAGCCTGCTTGATGTGCTCTGTGCCCTTCATCCCCACCTGCCGGTGGTGCCCAGCTGGGCTGACTGAAAGGTGAGGACCACCCCAGAGCCTTCGCTGGCGGCCGTTCTTGACTTCACAGTCACAGTACTGCGCATGTACTTTAAGTGCCCTTTTTTTGTGGTTGTTAAATGAAAGCTGTGGTGCCAGCATTGTGACACAGCTGGTTAGGCTGCCACTTGCAGTGCCAGCATTCCATATCCGAAAGCCAGGTCAAGTCCCGGCCGTCCCTCTTCGCATGCAGCTCCTTGCTCGTGTGTCTGGGAAGACAGCAGAAGATGGCCCAAGTGGTAGGACCCCTGCCATCCACGTGAGAGACCAGGATGGAGTTCCTGGCTTCAGTATGGCCCAGCGCCAGTCATTGCGGTCATTTGGGGAGTGAATCAGTGGGTGGATGGAAGACCTCTGTCTTTTTCTCTCTCTCTGTGACTCTTAAAAAATTAAAAAAAAAAAAAAATCAATTTTAATGGGGCCGGTGCTGTGGCATAGCTGGTAAAGCTGCGGTCTGCAGTGCCGGCATTCCATATGGGCGCTGGTTCAAGTCTCGGCTGCTCCACTTCTGATCCAGCTCTCTGCTGTGGCCTGGGAAAGCAGTAGAAGTTGGTCCAAGTGCTTGGGCCCCTGCGCCGGTGTGGGAGACCTGGAGGAAGCTCCTGGCTCCTGGCTTCGGATTGGCCCAGCTCCAGCCATTGCGACCAGTTGAGGAGTGAACCAGCAGATGGAAGACCTCTCTCTCTCCTTCTGTCTCTGTGTTACTCTGACTTTCAAATAAAATAAATCTTTAAAAAATCAATTTAAAAAACAATGTAAAAAATGAAAGCATCTTTTGACTTTCTCTCCGAAGTGAAGCAGATTTTTGGAGGAACAGGATTTTTGGCATGTGGGTCAGTGCTGGCTCAGATGCACCTGGGGTGCGGGGACGCTGCCGGGGTGGGGGTGGGGGCGGGAGCGGGGGGCCGGGCAGGTGCCCGCGAGCTCTGCCCGGGACGCCATGGGATCTTCGGATAGAGGGGTCTTCCCACAAGGGAAGGACCGAGGACCGCTTCGACAAGACCTCTCAGACCTCCGTGCGAGGCTCCGTCCTCGGCTTTGCCCTGCTCGCAGATTTCACTACCGCTCTCGCCGACCCGGGGAGCCCCTGTGCACGGCCCGGCAGCGCCGCGTCTCGGCCCCGCCCCTGGCGCCCGGGGGGCGTGGCCTCCCGCGCGCCAGCCCCGCCCCTGGCGCCCGGGGGCGTGGCTTCCCCGCGCCGGCCCCGCCCCCGGAGCCCAGACCTGCGCGCGCTAGCTCGCGGCCGGAGGTCGCTGGGAGAGGCCCCGCCGGGTGTGTGTCGTCCATGGCCGCCGCCTTGCTCAGCCGGGCCGGGGGCCCCCTGCGCGGAGGTGAGTGCGCGCGGGTCCCGCGGGACAGCAGCCTACGTCCCGGCTGCCGGCGATTCGCCGCCGCGGGCGGGCGCGGCCCCCTCCGGGCGCGCCGCGGCCTTTGCCCCTGGGCGGCTGCCCCCTCGCGCCCCCGGCTGCCCGGACCCCGGCCCGCCGCGGGGCCGCCCCCGCCCGGCCTCCCGCCCACTTCTCCGGGGGGCGTCCACCCGTTCACCCCACCCCCGCCCCCCGCGGAGGACCCGGGCCCGGGGTGGGAGCCAGACTCATTCTGTGACCTTGGCCGAGGCGCCCCGGCCCACCTGGCCCCGGCGGGGTCCGCGGGGAGGTGCGAACGTGCTGGGAGCACTGGAGCCGAGGATTCGGCGCGCGGTGAACTTAGCTGTTGCTGCGTGTTTCCTGCGGCCCTTTCCCGTCTTGCTGGTCTCCAGCCAGAGCCGCTCGCCCTGGGTGATCCATACCAGCGAGCCTGGGTTCCAGTCCCTCCCCAGCTTGCTGACAGTGTGCTCCCTAGGAGCTAGCGGGTGATGGTTCAAGTGCTTGGGTCCCTGCCTCCTACCCAGGATTCCAGCTCCAGCACCCGCTTGGCTCTCAAAACTGCCTTGGGCATTTGAGCCTTTAAAAAAAAAATTGTTTATTTGAAAGGCAGAGTTACAGAGAGACAGATAGAGATCTTCGGTCTCCTGGTTCATTCCCCAGATGGCTGCAACCACTGGGGCTGTGCCAGGCAGGGCCAGGAGGCTGGACTCCATCTGGGTCACACTTGGGCCATCCTCTGCTGGTTCCCCAGGAGCTGGAGTGGACGTGGAGCACAGGGGACTCGAACCGGCACTCCAGTATGCGATGCTGGCATCATAGGCAGCAGCTTAACCAACCCCTGTTACTGTTGTTTTTTGAGCTCTCTCGCATTCTTCTCCCACTGACCCCCGCTCTTCGCAGCTCTGTGCGCCCGACACTGGCGGCGGTTACACACGGTCTACCAATCGGTGGAACTGCCGGAAACGCACCAGATGTTGCGGCAGACGTGCCGGGACTTTGCGGAGAAGGAGCTGGTCCCCATCGCGGCCCGGGTGGACAAGGAGCACCTCTTCCCCGCGGCTCAGGTGAGGGCGCTGGCCTCGGCGCTCTGCCCTTGACTCCCGGACGAGTGGCGGCAGGGACAGCTGGGGCACCGAGACGCCAGAGAATGTTCTGGAAGTCTCCCTTGTCCATGAGCTTCGGGGACAGTAGTAGTGAGTGGTGGGTGCCACGTGCGAGGCATCGTTGTGTGCGCTGGATGTGAGGAGTTAGTGCCGCACACCCCATTGCAGGTGTGACATACGCACACTTAGGAGTGGGCGAATGATGGGCTCAGGGTCATGGAATCAGTCAGCAGAGCCGGGGCTGGGACTCAGCTCTTTTTTCTTTTCTAAACTAAGGTTTTTTTTTTTTTTTTAAGTAATGTTTATTTTTTTATAGATTTTTAAAAATTTATTTATGTATTTGAAAGGCAGTTACACAGAGAGAGAGGCAGAGAGAGAGAGAGAGAGAGAGAGAGGTCTTCCATCCGCTGGTTCACTCCCCAATTGGCTGCAACAACCAGAGCTGCACCAATCTGAAGCCAGGAGCCAGGAGCTTCTTCCGGGTCTCCCACGCAGGTGCAGGGGCATGAGGACTTGGGCCATTTTCTACTGCTTTCCCAGGCCATAGCGGAGAGCTGGATCGGAAGTAGAGCAGCTGGGACTTGAGCCAGCACCCATGTGGGATGCCAGCACGGCAGGCGGCAGCTTTGCCTGCTACATCACAATGCCAGCCCCGGTAATGGCCATTTTTATCTGCTTGAAAAGCAAAGCAATAGAAGGAGAGAGATCCTCAATCCACTAACTCACTCCCCAAATGCCTACAACAGCCAGGACCAGCCCAGGCCGAGGGCAGGAGCCTGGAGCTTCACCTGGGTCTCCCACAAGAGTGACAGGGGCCAAAGTACCTGAGCCGTCTTCTGCTGCCTCCCCAGGATGCCTCAGCAGGAGGCTGGGTTGGAAGTGGAGCAGCCAGGACTCCGTCGGGTGGGTAGGCACTTGCATATGAGACGCTGGTGTCCCCAGCGGCAGCTTAACCCGCCGCACCACAGCGCCGTCAGCTCTGCTTCTGTGGGACCCTAAGATCCTCCTGGGCCCCTGGGTTCCTTGATGTGCCTTCCCGTCCCTGCACCTGCGGGTCAGGACGTTGCTGCTGTCTGCCGCCCCCTGGCGAGGTCCTGGCACGTGGTGCGGACACGCAGCAGGTACTTGTTCAGCCGAATATTTGAAAGGGCAACGTTTCCTCACCTCCTCCTGCCTGTATTTCAGCCTGACACACTCCAGCGTCGTGTCCCCGTTTACATGTCTTGGGGCCGTTCTTCCAGCCCAGTGAATATTGTGTGTAGGGAGTTTGGGTGTTGTGCCTGCACCGTGCAGATACCCAAGGAGTTCAAAGCTGAGCAGAAGCAAGAAGCATTCTGGGCACTGAAATTAGCTGGGCAGCTGAGGTATGAGGCGTGGGCCATCTCGCTTAGCCCTTGGAGGCATCCTTGTCTAATGTATGTCGGCTCTCTTTTCACTCCTGGAAGGGTGGCAAGGGTCGAGTGAGATACTCTATCCCGAGTTCACTTGCTTTGGCAGCTACTGGTACTTTTTTTAAAGATTGATTGATTGATTTTTTTTTTTTTTTGAGAGCCAGAATTACAGACAGAGGGAGAGATAGAGAGATCTTCCATCTGCTGGTTCACTCCCCAAATGGCCTCAGTGGCTGGAGCTGGACCAGGCTGACGCAGGAGCTTCTTCTGGGTCTCCCACATGGGTGCAGGGGCCCGAGCACTTGGGTCATCTTCTGTTGCTTTCGCAAGCGCATTAGCAGGGAGCTGGATCAGAAGCGGAGCAGCTGGGACTGGAACTGGTCCCCACAGGGGATACTGGCACTGCAGATGGCAGCTTTACCTGCTACACCATAGTGCTGGCCCTGGCAACCACTAATACTGTAGAAATAAAAACTGTTCGTTTTATTCAGTTGAGAACATAGACTCTTAGATAGGTGACGTGACTTCCCAAGGCTTCCTGGTGCGTGGAACTGGAGTCAAGTGGGCTGTGGACCCTTCCCCGCCGTGGTCCGCGTGTTCTCCCCCAGGCCCCCTGCCGGGCAGAGAGCCCCCTCGCAGCTGGGAGAAGTGGCCTCAAGCTCGGCCTGCCCTCCGCAGATGTCACCCTTGGTGACCTTGCCTGCTGCTGTCCCCTCGCCTTTCAGCACCACTGGTGGAGCTGTGAAACCCCAGTGGTTTGTGCGGGGAGGAGATGAGCAACGAGGCGGCCACCCCGCAGGAGCGTGGGGTGCCCCCACGGCGGCTACACCGGCCCAGCCCATCCCGCTGCGCGGCACCCGCAGGCTGTTACAGCACCTTGGGCAGAGATGGGCTCCGTGCAGGGAAGCAGGGTGGTGCCAGTCCGTGCCCCGTGCGCTCCTGCCTGCACGGTGCCGGTCAGCCCTCGCAGGTGGTACCAGAAGTGGCGCTGAAGGAAGAGGCTGCCCCCTCCTCCCCCCGGGCCCCCGGGGCCTGCTCGGCAGGGTCTCCTGTGTGCCAAGAGCAGTGCCGAGAGCAGCCGGGGACACCTGTGTCCCGCTTTCTGTTGTGCGCTTCTGTTGTGCGCTGCGTTAGTCCTGCGGTGCCTGGCGGCTCTCCTGGCCGCCTCTGACTTGCCTCGGGCCACAGCGCTGGGGCAGAGGTGCCAGGACTTCTCACCTTCCCGTTAGCACGCGCGCACTGTTACTCCTGTGTGCGTCTCTCAGCTGAGGATTAAGTCCCTGTCCCTGTGTGCGGCACCAAGCTGTCGCTTCCAGAGGGAAATCCAGGGAGGAAGCGGGCATCAAAGGACCAGGCAGTCGAGGGCCGGCGTTTCTCGTGGAGGTCAGGACATTGCTTGGGACGCCCACAAGCTGGTGCAGGGCGCCTGGGTTCAAGTCCCGGCTCCACTGCACAGCCCGCCTTCCTGCTACTGCGCACCTGGGAGGCAGCAGGGGACGGCTAAGACCCGCGTGTGACACCGTGGTGGCGTTCTGGGCCCAGCCCTGACTGTTGTGGGCACTGGTGAGTGAAACAGCAGGTGGGAGCTCTGTCTCTTGTCTCACTCTGACAACTTGAATTACAAGAAAGAATTAGACACAGGTAGGGAAGCCGACATTTCTGCGAGATTCCACATATGTTTCAGGGCCACAGCAGTAATAACATCAATAGCTAACGGTCAGAGGTCGCCGTGTTCCCGGCGCTTCTACAGGGGGCTCCAAAAAGCCCATGGAAAGTGGAATTAAAAGATAAGTTTATTTTGGTGCAAAAACAAAACACTGAAATATGGGGCATGTTCAAAAAGTTCACGGAAACTGCGTATTATGAAAAGAACGTACATGGATATCACATTTGCACATCAAGTGGGTGTCTTAATTCTGCCTTCCCTAAACATTGTGAAGACCCCTCGTCCACGTGCCGAAGCCCTTACTCTTAGCAGCCCTGCGAGGTGGGCACCCAGTCCCCTCTGTGTCCAGATGAGGAGGCTGGAGCCAGAGGTGGTTGCTTGTGTAACAGTCACGGTTGATGATTGGAGGAGCCGGGCAGAGGCTTCTGGGTCCCCTCTGGCCTATAGTAGGTACTTAGTTAATGCTTTTTTTTTTTTTTTTTTAAGATTTATTTATTTATTTGAAAGTTACACAAAGAGAGGAGAGGTAGAGAGAGAGAGAAGTCTTCCAAATGCTGGTTTACTCCCCAGTTGGCTGCAATGGCTGCAGCTGCGCCGATCCGAAGCCAGGAGCCACCCACACGGGTCTCCCACGCGGGTGCAGGGGCCCAAGGACTTGGGACATCTTGTACTGCTTTCCCAGGCCATAGCTGAGAGCTAGATTAGAAATGGAGCAGCTAGGACTTGAACCCGGACAGCACCCATATGGGATGCTGGCACTGCAGGCCAGGGTGTTAACCGGCTGCACCACAGCGCCAGTCCCTAGTTAATGCTTTCTAATATTTCTTCCTGAGTAATCTCTCTCACACACACCCTGCACTGGCATGAAAGTGGGCTTACAGGGGTTGGGTCAAGGGGAGAGGCGCTGAGCAGAGGGTGGGCCAAGAATTGGGTGGAAGGCTTGCTTGACTGGTTTTATCACCTTAATTGAACTTTAGTCTTTTTATGTCCAAACCACCAAGTGGAAGAAGCACTCGTGAGTTTACGGTGCCGTTCTGTTGTAAAGGGAACCCGGAACCAGAAGGCTGCCCCTACCGTTGTGTGTAAGGTTGCCGCGGGCCGCTCAGCCTCGCCCTGTGTAGATGTGGTTACCCGAGGCCGCCTCAGACAGGGCGTGCAAGACGCGTGTTATGAAAAAGCTTGGCACGGACTTCTGGATTGTTCTGCACCACGTAAGCTGATCTGTTAACTCTGTTTCCCGTGACTCTTGTGATGTACCGTCACACACGAACCGAAGCCGGTCCTTCACATTTACTCAGTAAATACTGAATCACGTTACAGAGCCAGGTGCAGAACCTTCTCTTGTCCCATCCCAGATACGGGTGTCACCCCGGCCTCGTTAGCCACGTGGACACCTCCAGAGCCAAACCCCAGCTTGCTCTGCCCTCTGGCCCACTGGTCCTTGTTAGTTCCACCCTGGGAGTGTCCCCTGGTTCCCTCTCGTGGTTCTCCGCATCACGATTGTTCCATTTGTAAGTTAGGCTTCTCTAGCCGTGGTTACCACCCTGTCGTGTGTGGCCTGTCTTGCCGCTGTTTCTTTTCTTCTTCTTTCTTTCTTTCTTTTTTTTTTTTTTTTTTTGGATAGAGTTACACAGAGAGAGGAGAGGCAGAGAGAGAGAGAGGTTCACTCCCCAATTGGCTGCAACGGCTGGAGCTGCACCAATCCGAGCTTCTTCCTGGTCTCCCACGTGGGTGCAGGGGCCCAAGGACTTGGGCCATCTTCTACTGCTTTCCCAGGCCATAGCAGAGAGCTGGATCGGAAGTGGAGCAGCTGGGTCTCGAACCGGTGCCCATGTGGGATACCAGCACTGCAGGCGATGACTTAACCTGCTACGCCACAATGCTGGCTTCCTTCTCAAATAATTTTTTTAAAAGTTTGTGGAGGGGCTGGCGCTGTGGTGCAGCAGGTTAAAGCCCCAGCCTGCAGAATCGGCATCCCATATGGTTGCCAGTTCAAGTCTTGGCTGCATCACTTCTTCTTCTTCTTCTTTTTTTAGAAAGCATTTATTATTTATTTAATAAATATAAATTTCATGGGTACAGCTTTTGGATCATAGTGGTTCTTCCCCCCATACACACCCTCCCACCTCCAAACTGTCCCACCTCCTACTCCTTCACTCCTTCTCCCATCCCATCCTTCATTAAGATTCTTTTTTTTTTTTTTTTTGCCAGGCAGAGTTAGACAGTGAGAGAGAGAGACAGAGACAGAGAGAGAGAGAGTTATAGACAGTGAGAGACAGAGAGAGACAGAAAAAGAGGTCTTCCTTCTGTTGGTTCACTCCCCTAATGGCCGCTATGGCCGGAGCGTGCCAATCCGAAGCCAGGAACCAGGTGCTTCCTCCCAGTCTCCCATGCGGGTGCAGGGACCCAAGCACTTGGGCCATCCTCTGCTGCCCTCCCGGGCCACAGCAGAGAGCTGGGCTGGAAGAGGAACAACCGGGACTAGTACCAGGTGCCCCAACCGGGACTAGAACTTGGGGTGCTGGCACCGCAGGCGGAGGATTAGCCTAGTGAGCCGCGGCTCCTGCCAAGATTCATTTTTAATTATCTTTATGTACAGAAGAGCAACTCTATACTAAGTAAATATCTAAACAGTTTGCATCCACATAGACACACAAAGTATAAAGGACTGTTTGAAGACTAGTTTAATTCTCATAGTACAACTCATTAAGGACAGAGGTCCAGGATGGGGAGCAAGTACACAGTGACTCCTGTTGTTGATTCAACAATTGACACTCTTATTTATGATGTTAGTGATCACCCGAGCCTCTTGTCATGAGCTGCCAAGGCTATGGAAACCTCTTGAGTTCACAAACTCTAACCTTATGTAGACAAGGCCATAATCAAAGTGGAAGTTCTCTCCTCCCTTCCGAGAAAGGTACCTCCTTCTTTGGTGGCCCATTCTTTCCACCAGTATCTCACTCATGTAGGTCATGTAGGTCATTTTTTGCCACAGTGTCTTGGCTTTCCAAGCCTGAAATGCTCTCCTGGGCTTTTTAGCAGATCTGAATGCCTTAAGGGCTGATTCTGAGGCCAGAGTGCTGTTTAGGGCATTTGTCATTCTATGAGTCTGCTGTGTGGCCTGCTTCCCATGTTGGATCATTCTCTCCTTTTTAATTCTATTTATTATTATTAGCAGACACTTGGTCTTATTTATGTGATCCCTTTGAAACTTATTCCTATCTTTATGATCAATTATGAACTTAAACTGATCACTTTTACTAGTAAGATGACATTGGTACCTGCCAACTTAATGGGATTTGGAGTCCCATGGCAAGTTTTTAGCTTTACCCTTAGGAGTAAGTCCAGGCTGCTCCACTTCTGATCCAGCTCTTTGCTGTGGCCTGGAGAGCAATGGAAGATGGTCTGGGTACTTGGGCCCCTGCACCCGCGTAGGAGACCCAGAAAAAGCTCCTGGCTCCTGGCTTCGGATAGGCTCAGCTCTGGCCATTGCGGTCATTTGGGGAGTGAACCAGCATATGGAAGACCTCTCTCTCTGGCTCTGTCTTCAAAAAAAAAAAAAAAAAAGTTCTTGGAAGAGTCTGGCATTGTGGTGCAGTGGGTAAGCTGCCGCCTGCAATGCCAGCATCCCATATAGGTGCCAATTCAAATCCCAGCTGTTCCACTTCTCCAGCTCCCTGCTGATGGACTGGGAAGGCAGCATAAGATGGCCCGATTACTTGGACCACTGTACCCAATGAAGCTCTGGGCTCCTGGCTTCGGCCTGGTCCAGCCCTGGCCATTGTATCTGTTTGGAGAGTGAACTAGTGGATGGAAGATCCCTCTCTCTGCTTTCCCCTCTCTATCTGTAACTCTGTTTCAGATAAATCTTTGAAAAAAAAAAAAAAAAGTACATGGAAAAATGAGATTAAGGGGTGTTTGTATTAGTGCAAAAATTTTAAAATCTTACATAGAGGAGTCTTTTAAAAGGGCTGTTTGTATTAGTGCAAAAATTTTAAAATCTTACATAGAGGAGTCTTTTAAAAGTTCATGGAAGGCCGGTGCTGCAGCTCAATAGGCTAATCCTCCGCCTTGCGGCGCCGGCACACCGGGTTCTAGTCCCGGTCGGGGCACCGGATTCTGTCCCAGTTGCCTCTCTTACAGGCCAGCTGTCTGCTGTGGCCTGGGAGTACAGTGGAGGATGGCCCAAGTGCTTGGGCCCTGCACCCCATGGGAGACCAGGAGAAGCACCTGGCTCCTGCCATCGGATCAGCGTGGTGCGCCAGCCGCAGCGCGCCAGCCGCGGCGGCCATTGGAGGGTGAACCAACGGCAAAGGAAGACCTTTCTCTCTGTTTGTCTCACTGTCCACTCTGCCTGTCAAAAAAAAAAAAAAAAAAAAAAGTTCATGGAAGATGCATATGAAAAACGTATTCATGAATTTCAGGGTTTTTTTTGCACCAAAATAAACAAATCTGTTCCTGCCATTTCCACATCATCTTGTTAAAAATGCCCCTCGGACTGTTTCCCAGACCGACAGTGGCGGTGCTGGAGGCCTGCTCGGCATGCCACTGCTAGGAAGGGGCTTGCCAACGCTCATGTTTTCTCTTGGGTTCGCGTGGAGACCAGTGGGCTCACCCAGGCAGCTGTGCTGCCGCCTTCCAGCGTGCAGAGAGACAGAGAGAGGGGAGAGAGAGAGCTCCCATCTACTGGCCCACTCCCCAGATGCCCTGCAGCGGCTGAGACTGGGCCAGGGCAAGGCCAGGAGCCAGAAACTCAACACAGGGCTCCCATGTGCGTGGCAGGGCCCCGGTTACTGGAGCCATCCGTGCTTCCTCCCGGGTCTACGTTAGCAAGAAGCTAGAAGCAGGAGCCAGAGCCCGGGCTGGAACCCGAAACTCTGGGTACAGGATGCAGGCATTTAAGTCCGCATCTAACTGGGAGGCAGTGTGCCTGCCCCCGTTTCTTCTTTGGGAGGCCATTGTGACTTTTCTGAGCCCTTTCTTTCCCTGGCTGCTGGTCTCCCCACTCACCCCCTCTTCAGAACGCCCCTAACCGGTGTGTCCACTGCCGCCCTCATGGCCTCCCCCTCCAGTGCTTGTTTTTCCCTAGAATGTTCTGGCAGCTGGGTCTCCCACAGGGCTGCAGGGACTCAAGGACTTGCACCGTCATTGCTGCCCTACAGGGTGCACAATTGAGCAGACTTGTTACCTGAATCCAGGCATCTGGTGAGTGAACCATGATGGAAGATCTCTCTCTCTCTCTCTCTTACTCTGCCTATCAAATAAGTAAATAAAACTTTTTTAAAAATTGAGCAAAGACTCTTAGAATATACAGGACTGGGTGTTTGGCACTGTGGTTGAAATGGCGCTTGGGAAGCCCACCTCCTGGCTCTGCTTCCGGTTCCAGCTCCCTGCTAACAGGCATCTTGGGAGGCTGCACTGAGGGCCCAAGCATGTGAACCTCTGCCACCCACGGGGGGTAGGTACCCAGAGTTCTGGGCTCCTGCTCTCAGCCTGGCTCAGCCCTGGCTGTGTGGGCATGTGGGGGAATGATCCAACAGATGAAGGATCTCTGTCTCTGTCCCTCTACAGTGGATTGAAAATAAAATACGGAGGATGGGCGCAGGTCCTATGCAGTGCGACACCAGTTTATAAAGGACTTGTGCCTTTGAGGATTCTGGCATTTGCCGGAGGTCTTGGCGCCGTCCGCGAGGGTGACTGCCTGGGTAGGGCCTCGGGAGAGCAGTAGCTCGTCCTCCCCTTCCTGGTCAGAGAGAAAAGACTTTGTCACCAGCATGGTGGTGGTGTGGTACCGTGGGCTATGTGACACTGGCGTCCCATAGCAGAGCGCTTGTTCCAGTCGCAGCTGCACACACTGCTTCACATCCAGCTCCCTGCTAATGCACCTGGGAGGCAGCAGGTGATGACCCAAGTGCTTGGGTCCCTGCTCCCCGTGTGGGAGACCTGGATGGAGCTCCTGGCTCCTGGCTTTGACCTGGCCCAGCCCTGGCTGCTGTGGCCATTTTGGGGGAGAGAACCAGTGGATGGACGACCTCTCTCTTTTTCCCTCTCCTTCTCCCTCTCTCACTCTGCCTTCCAAATAAATCTTTTTTAAAATGAGCAAGACAGCTGTGAAATCCAGCTGCATAGTAAGGCCTGCAGAGGAGCCCAGGTGTGTTCTAAAGTGCGTGTCGCCGGGCTGAGAGGTGAGACCAGCGAGGAGGAGCTGGCGCCGAGAGCAGGAGGTGGGGAGGAAGGGCAGCGGCTGGCGCTTGGGGCCGTGCCGAAAGGGGAGCCAGCGCTGGCCGGGGCTGTATGTGGGGTGTGCCTAGGGGGCTGCAGGAAGCTCCACGAGGCTCAGTGCTGGCCCGCTCCTACCTCCTAGTCCCCTAAAGGCCCTCTGTGCCCTCTGCCTGCCCCCTGGTTGGCTGTGGACAGGGAGGTGAGCCGGTGTGGCAGGTGGGGGTGGGCGGCTTGAACGAACACGCCCCTCAGCCGTGTCTGGACTGCGGGATCTCGGGCTGTGTCCTCTGGTCACTTGGCCTGCGGGTCTGCAGGCGGTGGCTCAGGGAAAGCGGGGTGGGGTGGGGAAGGCGGGCACCGGCCCCCAGCAGCCCCCTCCCGTGACTCTGTTCCCCGGGCCAGGTGAAGGAGATGGGCAAGCTCGGGCTTCTGGCCATGGATGTGCCTGAGGAGCTAAGCGGGGCCGGCCTCGACTACCTGGCCTACGCCATCGCCATGGAGGAGATCAGCCGGGGCTGCGCCTCCGCCGGCGTCATCATGAGCGTCAACAACGTGAGGCCCTGCTGGGCCCCTGGGCGGGCGGGGCGGGCGGGCCCAGCACGTGGTCCTGCTGGGTGTATCCAGGCCCCAGGGCCTCCAGCTGCTCCCCTCTGTCCCCCCAGTCCCTCTACCTGGGGCCCATCCTGAAGTTTGGCTCCAAGGAGCAGAAGCAGCAGTGGATCACCCCCTTCACTGGCGGCGACAAGATCGGCTGCTTCGCCCTCAGCGAGCCAGGTACCTGCCCCGTGCCCTCCCGACCTGCCGCTGGTGGCTTCCTGAGGTCGGGGAGTGGCCGCCTCTGTGGGCTGAGCCTGGCTCCCTGTCGTGGCCAGGGAGAGTTCTGTGGCCCAGCTGAGCCGCAGGTTTGGCCTGGAGCCCCTTGGCCATGGTGATCCCCGCTCCTGCCTGCCACCCGGGCCCCAGGGTGCCTGCAGACCCGGGCTGGAGGGCGGCCCTGGGCCTGCGCGCTGCAGCCAGCACCCTGACTCTGGGTCTTCCCGCTCAGCAGCCAGGGCGGGGGGTGGGAGAGACTGGGGTCCCTGGTGCATTGGTGGCAGTGCCCTTGGCAGAGCTGGGGTCACGCGGGGTCCTGAGTCTGTGCACGGGGCAGGGAACGGCAGCGACGCTGGAGCCGCGTCCACCACAGCCCGGGCGGAGGGTGACACGTGGGTCCTCAACGGCACCAAAGCCTGGATCACCAACTCCTGGGAGGCCTCGGCCACCGTGGTCTTTGCCAGCACGGACAGAGCCCTGCAGAACAAGGTGGGGCTCCCGGCCTCAGCTTCCGTGTCGGACTCTCCTCGGCCCTGTGGGGCTGTGGCCGCTCTGGCGCTGGGGGAGGGGCTCCCCCTTTCCCTCCCTGGCACGGCTGCAGCCTGTACCTTCCTCCGAAGCCGGCGGAGTGGCTCCCCAGGGGCTTGTGTGGGGCCTGGGGGTGGCTGGAGGGCCGCTGTTCCCCTGGCCAGCTTCTGAGAAGTCGCTGGGTCTGTCTGGGGCCTCTCAGGGTATCAGTGCCTTCCTGGTGCCCATGCCAACACCTGGGCTCACCCTGGGGAAGAAGGAAGACAAGTTGGGCATCCGGGCGTCATCCACGGCCAACCTCATCTTCGAGGACTGTCACATCCCCAGGGAAAACCTGCTGGGGGAGCCAGGGATGGGCTTCAAGATAGCCATGGTGAGCCTGGCCGTGGGGGTGGGGCCCTGGGCCTGACCCCGGCCCCCGGCCGGCAGCTACTGACCAGGGCGGTCCCCACAGCAAACCCTGGACATGGGCCGCATTGGCATCGCCGCCCAGGCCTTGGGCATCGCCCAGGCTGCCCTCGACTGTGCTGTGAATTACGCCGAGAATCGCAGGGCCTTTGGGGCGCCGCTCACCAAGCTGCAGGCCATCCAGGTGAGGGGGTGCGGCCGAGGGCACCTGAGGGGGGGAGGCGCGGCCTTTTATCCTGTTGTCATTTTCTCCTCCTCCTCCCCCTCCTCGGAGCAGGGAGGGGCGGCTGCTGATGGGGTGGGGCTGGGCTGTTGCAGTTCAAGTTGGCAGACATGGCCCTGGCCCTGGAGAGCGCCCGGCTGCTGACCTGGCGCGCCGCCATGCTGAAGGATAATAAGAAGCCCTTCACCAAGGTACCCGTGGGCAGGGGCTCCCCAGGGGCCCTTTGAGGGAGAGTCGGGAGGCCTCTCCCATGGGCCCGTGGGTTTCTTGCTGCTGGGAGGGGCTTCACTCCAGGTGAAGGCGCTAACTCTGCCATCCCGTGGCTAGGAGGCAGCCATGGCCAAGCTGGCCGCATCGGAGGCAGCCACCGCCATCAGCCACCAGGTGAGTGTCTCTGTGTGGACCAGGGCTCCGCCAAGGCCCTGAGGGCGCCAGCCGCCTCCGCCCCCAGCCGCTGCTTCTGTGTGGCCGCCCCTGCCCCGTCCTTCCCACCAGTGAGGGGTCTGCTCACTTTCCGTCGTAGGCCATCCAGATCCTGGGCGGCATGGGCTACGTGTCGGAGATGCCGGCCGAACGGCACTACCGCGACGCCCGCATCACCGAGATCTACGAAGGCACCAGCGAGATCCAGAGGCTGGTCATCGCCGGGCAGCTGCTCAAGAGCTACCGGGGCTGAGCCAGCCAGCCAGCCAGGGCCGGGGGAGGGCTGGAGCCACTGGGCCTTAACCAGGACTCAGAGCCGGAGACCAGCTGGCGGCAGGGTGGGCCCCCCGGTCCCACCCCCCTCCAGATCAAACCAGGCAGAAGTAAGACTCAGGGGGAGGAGAGGCGAGGCGAGGCCAGAGGCTGTGGCCTGCGTGCCGGGACAGGCCGCCTGCAGCTGTTCTTGGGCCTGGCTGCCTCTTCTCCATTGATAACCGACCGTGCCTCATTTGCTTTACCTGTGGCCGCGGCCTCCTGGAGGAAGGACTGCGGGGAGGGGGCTGACACCATGGCACCCCCAAGCCTGCTGCTTGGCAGGAAGGCCCAGGAGGAGCAGCTCTTTGCCCTGAGGTCAGGGGTCAGGAGGAGGAGTGGGGGTGGGGCCGGAGGCTTTGGCAAAGCAGCAACAGTTGTGGTCTCGGATGCACTGGCCCCAGTCTTCAGCCGGCAGTGGGGTGGGGCCAGGGGCCAGCTATTGAAGGCCAAGTGTGTGCAGGTGTGTGGGGACGACTGTGGCTAATAAAGCGCGCCTGGCCCCGGGCCGCCGGGTCTTCCGTCTGTGCGCACCTTGTTCGACACGTCTACCCGGCTGGGTCCTTGGGGAGCAGCCCCCTGCCCTGGGAGAGCCCCCGGCTCCTGCCGGAGACAGGGCTGGCTGCTCAGGAAGACGCGGAGGCTCCCTTTGTGGGTGAGTGTCTTCGAGAGTGGCCAGCAGGGAGGGCAGCCTGCCAGGCCCTGCCCAGGAGGGCGCCAGGTGCGGGGGGAGGGGCGGCCGGCCAAGCCCTGCAGTGAGGTGAGGGGAGTGCTTGCTGTTTGAGTGCCTCAGTGGCAGCCCTGAGCCCGCCGGTGGGACAGGGACCTGCGCAGGTCCTGGTGCCCGGCAGGACGGGCTCTGGGAGAGCCGCTGCCTCTAAAGCCAGAGCTGGCGTCGGTGACCTGAAGGGCGCACCTGGAAGACAGAGCAAGCAGCACGGGAGGATTTAGAAGGGTGCGGGGCAGCTCCGCAGAGCGGGGAGGGGGGGGCACGGGCCTGTTGGCGTGGTCGGCAGGGACCTGGGCTACGCCAGCCCAGCCTTTGCTGCGTGGGGGTTGCTGTGTGAGGCCTCGGGTTCCCACGGTGGGAGAAGGAGCTTCCTGGAGAAAGTTGAGGTCCTGATCCCACACCCACCCCCCACACACGGGCGGGGCCGGGGGGCAGGCGCTCAGGACTGACAGGTGGTGTCTTCGCTGCCGAGGACTCGCACCCAAGACTCAAGAGCCGCCAGCTCCGCCTGCACTGCGGGCCTTGCCTGTCGCACAAGGGGCTCCCACGGGAGAGGCCGCTGTTGGGGAACGGGGCGGGGAGAGAACCCCTGGCCTTGCATGAGTGGGGTGGAGGCAGTGCCGCAGGTCAGGGCCTGGGCGGGCAGGGATGAACGTGCTTGTGGGGCGTCAGGCCCGCTGCCCAGGTGGGCTCTGATAGCCAGCGCGTGGTGCGCCGTGCAGGGCCCACAGGCGCCGTCTTCCTGGCGTCGCACACCTGTGGCTGCTGGGAGCAACTTCCCTGGATACTGTTGAGGTGGGCAGTGGCCTGGGCAGCTCGCAAATGTTCGGGTGTGCCTTCCTCCTGGGCTTCCTAGATCTGCCTGTTCCCACCTGGGCTAAGGGCAAGCCCAGAGTAGGGGTGGGGATGGGGCAGCTCCGCTGTGAGCCCAGGAGCAGCAGGGCGAGGTGCTCAGAGGGAACCGGGGCCCCTCCAGCCTTGGCAGCCCGGCTCCTGGCCCAGGGAGGGAGGGAGGGTCAGTTTCTGGGGTTGACGCTGTCTTGGGGCCGTTGCTGTGGGAGGGGGTGAGGCACTGAGGTTCAGAAGAGAGAGTGCAGGAGGCGCCCCCACTGAGCCGCAGGCAGTGCAGCCTGGGGGCCCAGGGCTTCTTGCTCGGGACTCTGACCCACCTGCCACGGGGAGTGTCTGGGCCTCCAAGGGCCTGGGAGGTCCGCTTTAGCCACGCCGTGTCCTCTGGGGCCAAGGGCTGGGCATGGTGGCTGAGCTGGGGCCAGGAAGTGGGCAGCGTGCCCCAAGTGGATCTCAGCTGTTCCTGCTGCTTGGAGCTGCCGCTGCCTTTCCCAGACTGTGCAGGAGAGCCCAGGGCCGCGGGCCTGTCCGAGGGCTTTGAGCCAAGGTCTAGTCTGCGCGCTCTGTCTTGGGCGCTCGGAGAAGCTGTCATGGCACGGAGGCCAGGCTCTCGCCAATGTGGGCGGAGTCTCCAGCGTAGGTGGAGTCGTGTGCACATATCCTCCGGCCTGGGAGTCAAAGCCGCTCCTGGTCCCTGCCCTGGCTCCGCGCATCCTGAGCCACGGGGAAGTGGGCTGTGGTGCCCACCTGGCTGCCCAGTCGCAGTGTGCATTTCCTGGGAACAGGACACTTGCTTAGACGGCGTCGCCTTGCTTACCAAGCCCGCAAACTCACATCTGCTGAGCCCAGAAAATCGCCTCGAGGCCCAGGACTGTGGGCTGTGTTGAGGCCTTGCCGGGCTCCTAGGATCTGGGACGCTCCCTGGTTAGAGATGGGGTTTTCACGACGTTTCCCATGTGACCGGCCCGGCTGCTGGCTTTTGTGCACTGTTGCTCCGAGATTCGTGCGGTGGTTTCTTCCTGATACGATCTGGGATCTGTTTTCTGCTATTGCCAAAATGATGTAGTAATGTCCTTCTTTTGTCTTTAGAAAGATCTACTTGAGGTAGGGGGACAGAGAAAGAGTTCGTCCTTCCTTCCATCTGCTGGGTCACTTGATAAATGACCACAACGGCCAGGGCTGGGCCAGGCTGAAGCCAGGAGCCGGGAGCTCTGGTACCGGGGCCAGCAGTGGCTGCCTCTCGGGCCATTAGCAGGAGGCTGGATTGAAGCACTGAGTGTCTGGGACTTGAACCAGGCACTCCAGTACGGGACACAAGTGTCCCCCGTGACGGCTTAACCACCCCACCCCCACCCCCCCCACCCCCACCCCCCCCACCCCCGCACACCTACCCCTGCTGGCCGCCTTTTCTTCCTGATATGGTCACTGGCTTTCCATCTTAATTAATCCCCTAAGGGCTATCAATTCTGTTAGTCCTTCCAAAGAGTCAACTTTGGGTTTTTTTGGTATTCCATATTGCTCTGAAAATCTTGACTGGCTGGCGCTGTGGTAAGGCAGATAAAGTCGCTGCCTGTGGCTCTGGCATCCCATATGGGCACCTGTTCCAGTCTGGCTGCTCCACTTTCGATCCAGCTCCCTGCTAATGCGCCTGGGAAGGCAGTAGGGGGCGCTCCAAGTCTCTGGGCCCCTGCACTCACATGGGAGAGCTGGATAAAGCTGCTGGCTTCAGCCTGGCCCCGTCCTGGCCGTTGTGACCAGGACTGAACCAGTGGATGGAAGATCAATCTCTCAGTCCCTTCCTAACTCTATCTTTCAAATAAAAAAAAAAATTTAAGGAAAAACTCTTGAGTTGTGTTTGTTTCTGCTTTTTATGGATTTAATTTGCTCTTTTTCCAGCTTCCTGGGGTGGATGTCTGCCTTATAGTAAATGAATTCAGAGCTATGCTTCTGCCTCTAACAGTGGCTCTCGTGTCTTGTAAATTTCCACGTGTCTGCTTTGTCTATCACTTGCTTTTCGGAGCCCGTCGTGATGGTGGTAACGCGGAATTTTCCTAGGGGATTACTGCGACTGATTGTTTAGAAATTGTGGGGACACTTGGCGCTCAGTGGCTTCACAGCGTGTGTTTGCTACACCTGCAGTGCTGTGCACCCCTAGAGCGCTCTCCCCACCCTGATGGGGGAGACTCCGCACCTGCTGTTACTGGCTTCCGCCTTCATATGTGGTCTCAAAACATCTTCTGCGTTAGGTGCTTTGAAGTATGTCAGGTTTGCTTCGTGTGCTCGTGCTGCTTTTCGTAGAAACCGAACGTTATCTGAGAGTCCTGGGGTCCGTGTCCGTGCGGGTCGCCGTGGTCTCTGGCTTGGATTGCCACGCGCCATCCCCCCTCGTGACTGCTGCACTTAGAAGCTTCCAGTGTTGCGCTGTTACGAACCACAGTGCAGTGAACATTCTGGAGTGTGTCTTCCCGGGAGAAATCTGAGCGTCTACCCAGTGGCCTTGCTGAGCCTTCGGCTCTTTGTTGCAGCAACTTTTAAAAGATTTCATTTATTTAAAAGGCAGAGAGACAGAGCTCTCGCATCCACTGCTTCACTCCCCCAAATGCCCACAGAGAAACTAGGAGCCAGCAACTCCATCCAGATCTCCCACGTGGGTGGCAGGGACCCAGCTGCTTGGGCCATCATTGCTGCTCCAGGTGCACAGTAGCAGGAAACTGGAGTCGGATGGGAGCTGGGGCTCATCCCAGGCGCGCTCGGTACCACTGGGCCCAACTGCCCGATCGCCCTTTGTGGAGGCCGGACCAGCAGGAACCCCCTGGTGTGTCTGGGATGCCTCATTCTCCCCAGACCTGGGTGCCATCCGATTTTACAACTGGAGGAACTGCACGCCTTTTCCCGTGTTCGTGGACCACTGTGGCTCTGGCTGGGAGCGGCCGTTTGTGTGTCTCCCCTGGGGGCAGCTTTCCCTCCCATGTGGCCGTCCGGGGCGCTAACCGCTGGTTTGTCAGCTGCATAGCTAGAAGAGCGCTCAGTGTGACTTTCTCCTTTTCAAATGGGTTTACATCTTCATATTCATTTGAAGAAAGTGTTTTAGAAGTTTTATCTGTATTCTGCAAATGTTTCAAAATCTGCTCCATGGTAGAAGTGACAAGTGACGGTCTTCTCGGGAGCAGCCTGGGGACCTCCTTCCAGATCTTTCCTGTTGCATCTGCAAACATCTCCCAAGTTCACCCCACAAATGGGGCCAGTGCAGTGTGGGACCAGACTTCCTGTCTTCCCCTTTGCAAGTTCCCACCTTAGTACGTTTGAGCACCTGTCTTCGTACCTATTTCAAAATTATTTATTGACTTGAAAGGCTGAGTGAGAGAGAAAGATCTCCCACCCACTGGCTCATTTCCCAAATGCCTGCAACAGCCAGAGCTGGGCCAGGCTGAAGCCGGGAGCCAGGAGTTTCTCAAAAGGGTGCAGGGGCACAAGCACTTGGACCATCTTCCACTGCTTTCCCAGGTAGATTAGCAGTGAGCTGGATCAGAAGTGGAGCAGGCGGGCCTGGAACCAGCGCCCATATGGAATGCCAGAATTAAAGTCGCTGCACCACACACCCAGCCCCTTTTTAACCGCTTGGAAACATTCATTTGATGGTGATGTCTCCAGTTCCCTCCCACCAGCTGTCGGGAGGTGCTCCTTCCTGCATTGCCAAGCATCCCATCCTTGCCGATCTGGGGAGAAAGTATGACCTGATTTCCTGATTAGTCATTCCCAAGAGAGTTTGAGCATCTTTTCGAATGTTTATTGGTGTTTTTTCCTTGATTAATTTTTTTAAAGATTTATTTATTTGAAAGTCAGAGTTACACAAAGAGAGAAGGAGAGGCAGAGAGGTCTCCCATCTGCTGGTTCACTCCCCAATTGGCTGCAATGGCCGGAGCTGGGCTGATCCAAAGCCAGGAGCCAGGAGCTTCTTCCAGGTCTCCCACATGGAGGCAGGGGCCCAAGGAGTTGGGCCATCTTCCATTGCTTTCCAGAGCATAGCAGAGAGCTGGATCTGAAGTGGAGCAGCCGGGACTTGAACCGGCATCCATTTGGAATGCCAGCACTTCGGGTAGAGGCTTTATTTGGTATGCCACAGCACTGGCCCCACCCCAGTGATTAATTTATATTCCATGTCCTTGACCACAAAAATTGTAGCAATCATCCAGAGTGGTCCTTTTGTGGCAGGCTTATTTCTCTTAGCATCATGACCTCAAGGTTCAGCCTTGTTGGAACAGGTGTCAAAATTACTTTTTTTGGGGGGCAGCACCGTGGCTCACTTGGCTAATCCTCTGCTTGCGGCGCCGGAATCCCATATGGGCCCTGGGTTCTAGTCCCAGTTGCTCCTCTTCCAGTCCAGCTCTCTGCTGTGGCCTGGGAAGGCAGTGGAGGATGGCCCAAGTGCTTGGGCCCCTGCAACTGCGTGGGAGTCCAGGAAGAAGCACCTGGCTCCTGGCTTCGGATCGGCGTAGCTCCAGCTGTAGCAGCCATTTGGGGGGTGAACCAACAGAAGGAAGATCTGCCTCTCCTTCTCACTGTCTGTAACTCTACCTGTCAAATAAATAAAATAAAAAAAAACTTTAAAAATTACTTTTTTTTTTAAGATTTACTTATTTATTTGAAAGAGTTAGGGAGAGACAGAGGTTTTCCATCTGCTGGTTCATTCTCCCAAATGGCTGTAGTGGCCTGATTGGGGCCAGTCAGAAGCCAGGAGCTTCTTCCAGGTCTCCCATGTGGGTACAGGGACCCAAACACTTGGGCCATCTTCTGCTGCTCTCCCAGGTGCATTAGCAGGGAACTGGATCAGAAGAGGAGCAGCCAGGACTAGAACTGGTGCCCATATGGGATGCTGGCACTGCAGGCGGTAGCTTTACCTGTATGCTAAAGCACTGGCCCCGAGAACTGCATTTCTTTTCTAGCCTGTGTGATATTCCATTTTATGGATAGACCATGCCTTTGGGATTGTGTCCAGGTTTGGTTACTGGGGACAGAGCTGCTCTGTACGTGTGAGCATCTGCTCTGTCTGTGTGTGTACACCTGCAAGTGAAGTTGCTGGACCCTAGAGTAGTTTTAATTTCGTGAGCCGCCACCTTACTGGTTTCCACAGCAGCAGCACCAGCATGTGTTCCTGCCAATAGCATGCGAGGGTTCAGATTTCTCCACATCTTTGCCACTGCTTGTCTTTTTCATTTCTCAAATGCCTGCAATAGCCAGGCAGAAGTCAGGAGCCTGGAAACCAGTTGAGTCTCTGACATGGGTGGCGGGGACCCAAGTACTGGAGCCATCACCTGCTGCCTCCCTGGGTGTGTATCAGCAGGAAACTGGAAACAGACACCAGGCGGGACTCCATCCCAGGGAGTATGGGTGCGCTCAGCAGCTTCTCGCCGACGAGGACAGGTGCCCACCCCTGCGTCCTAAATCTTAGCCCTCTGACATCTGCCATGTCACTGTATCTTGCCTTCATGCCCACTGGGTGTCATTATTGTGAGTATACAGCCCTTGTGAATTGTTGCACACAACCGTGCTAGAAGAACCACTGACCAGATTGGAATAGAAACTATTTTCCGGGCCCCACAAGGCTCCCCTGTGCCTATCGGGAGCCCCCAAGTAACCACAGTCGTAATTTCTGTCAGCATAGGTTGATGTTTGCCTGTATTTGAACGTCAGATAATGCAGTGATACAACATGCACTTAAAAAAAAATTTATTTGAAAGGCAGAGAGAGAGAGAGAGAGAGAGATCTTCCATCTGCAGGTTCAGAGAGAGAGAGAGAGAGAGAGAGATCTTCCATCTGCAGGTTCAGAGAGAGAGAGAGAGAGATCGATTTTCCATCTGCAGGTTCAGAGAGAGAGAGAGAGAGAGAGAGAGAGAGAGAGAGATCGATCTTCCATCTGCAGGTTCACTACCCAAATGGCCCCAACAGCCAGGGTTGGGCCAGGGCTGGGCCAGGGCAAAGCCAGGAGCTTCTTCAGGGTCTCCTATGTGGGTGCAGGGGCCCAAGCACTTGGACCATCTTCCGCAGTTTTCCCAGGCTACAGCAGAGAGCTGGATTAGCAATGGAGCAGCCGGACTGGAACGTGCACACATGTGGGGTGCTGGTGTTGCAGGCAGTGGCTTTACCCACTATGCCACAGCACAAAACCCACAACATGTATTTTTTTTTTTTAAAGATTTATTTATTTATCTGAAAGAGTTACAGGGAGGCAGAAAGAGATCTTCCATTTGCTGGTTCACTCCCCGAATGGCCACAACAGCCAGAGCTGGGCCAATCTGAAGCCAGGAGCTTCTTCCGGGTCTCCCATGCCGATACAGGGGCCCAAGCCCTTGGGCCATCTTCTGCTGCTTTCTCAGGCCGTAACAGAGAGCTGGATTAGAAGTGGAGCAGCTGGGATTTGAACTGGTGCCCATACAGGGTGCTGGTGCTGCAGGCGGCAGTTGTACCCGCTGCACCACAGCGCTGGCCCCCCAACACGCACTCTGGAGTGTAACTGCACTCAGCACTGTGTTTGTGCGGTCTGTTGTGTTACTCACTTGTGGCCTGTAGCTCACTTTTTCATGGCTCTGGACTCGTAGGAGTTTGCCACTGTCTTACCCACTCTGCTGCTGCCGGATTTTCATGTTTCCAATGCTTGCCTGTTACAGAGGAAGCTGTGGTGCCCAGTCCTGGCCACGGCTCTCGGTGGACACCAGTGCTGCTCTGCTGGGTGTGGGCCTGGAGGCGGAGTTGCTGGTCCTGGCCGCCCACCTGTGGAGGGTACTGGTGAGCAGTGCTCCGTGGTGCTTGTGCCAGTTCCCGCTCCCACCCACAGACTTTCAGTTGCTCTGTGTTCTTGCTGGGCTCACCGCAGGAGTCTTTTACAAGGGCAGGTTTTTTTTCTGCTGTTTTTGATTGGTGCTGGACACATCGGTCTATTTTTCTGCTTTCTCTAGGATTCATTTTTTCTAAAAGATTTATTTCTTTTGAAAGAGCTACAGAGAAAGGGGGAGAGACAGATATATTCCATCTACTGGCTCACTCCCCACATGGGTGCAACAGCCAGAGCTGGGCCAGGCTGAAGCCAGGAGCTTCTTCTGGGTCTCCCACATGGGTGCAGGGCCCAAGGACTTGTGCCATCTTCCACTGCTTTCCCAGGCCATAGCAGAGAGCTGGATTGGAATTGGAGCAGCCAGGACTTGAACCGGTGCCCATATGGGATACCGGTGTCTCAGGTGGCGGCTTTACCCACTTCGCCATACATTGACCCCTTTTGGGTTAATTTTATTAATTTTCCTGTAAAACAAACCACTTATGTGGATTCTGGATTTGTCAGAATAGGTTCTACAGGTTTGGATATGTAAATGTTTGCATTTTATTTTTCTCTTGAAGTGAAATATACAATAAAGAAATTACTTTACAACATTATAGAAAAACCATTAGCTCCCACCTCAGCCTTCTCACTAACTCAGACTCTTTTTTTAAAAAATATTTGAATTAGGGGCCACCACTGTGGCGTAGCGGGCAAAGCCGCACCTGCAGTGCCAGCATCCCATATCAGTGCCGGTTTGAGACCTGGCTGCTCCACTTCTGATCCAGCTCTCTGCTGTGGCCTGGGAAAGCTGTAGATGATGGCCCAAGTCCTTGGGCCCCTGCACCCATGTGGGAGACCTGGAGGAAGCTCCTGGCTCCTGGCTCCTGGCTTCGAATCAGCACAGCTCCGGCTGTTGCGGCCAACTGGGGAGTAAACCAGTGGATGGAAGACCTCTCTCTGCCTCTCCTTCTCTCTTTTCTCTCTATATAACTCTTTCAAATAAATGTCTTTAAAAAATATATATGAATTAACATGGAGATTTATAGATTTGTTTATTTTTTACATTTAAAAATTATTGAAGAGGCCAAGAGACGGACATACAGATGGACAGGGAGAGGGCACTCCCATCCACTGAGTCACTCCCGAAAGCTCCCAGCAGCTAGGGGTGGGCTGGGATCGTGGCCGGAGCCAGTGCCAGAAGCACGCTCTGTGGCTCTCCCGCCGGGGAAAGAACCCAATGGGGCCGCCTTCTGGGTTCTGCCTGAGCCGGAGTGGGGCTCAACGCCAGGCAGGTGCACGCCTGCCCCAGTCCTGCTCCTCGACTCTGAATGCTGGAGTCCGCATGCCGATGTCGCGGCTGCCAAGGAAGAAGTTTGAGCATCGCCCTCCTGCTCACAGAACGGTTCTTAGCGCTGACCTTGTGATGACCACGGCGGAGCCACGTAGTGGACTGCTTCCTCCTTCTATGGTTGTTTGCCCCCTAGACTTGTTCCCTAGAGTTCCGTGCCTCATTTTTCTGTCGGCTTAGTTCAGTGCACCACCAGTTCTTCCATGCTCGCAGGGAGTCTTCCAAGAGTTCATGGAAAATCTACCTTAGGAAAAAATCACACACGGGGTTTTATTGCACCAAAATAAGCTTCTGTTTTCCATGAACTTCGGGTAGTGCCCTGGGACTTGTGGGACCCAGTCCAGAGCAGGGGAGCCATCTCACCCAGTGAGACAGCGTGGGAGAGAATGTTCTAGAACTGCCATGCTGTCTAGGGAAGAGCCTGACTCTCCCAGGACTGGGCTGCCTCTGTCAGCAGTGGGGACTCGTGCTCCCTGCAGCTGGAGGTCTATGGGGCCCGTGTTGGGATCTGTTTCTCAGCGCAGGTTAGGGAGCAGCAATTCTGGGGGATCCGTGGGGAGAAGCGGAGGAGGAGGCTGGCAAAGTGAACAACGGCTTCCTCGGCGGCTGCACTTGACCTTGAGATTGGAGACCGTCCACTTCCCCTCCCCCACTGTCCATTCTGAGCGTGGCAGGTGCTGGCCGCCTGGCTTCAGAGACTTCTGAGCACACGGACAGCCAGGGGCTGCTGCACGCGGCTGTGCCCGGTGATGGTGGGGGAGGGAAGAGCCAGGCAGCGTGCTGGGGGGTCCCCTGGCTCCTGACGTGCTGCTGCTGTCCGTGCTGAGTGACAGCTGCCATGCCAGTTAGTTGTCATCAGCTTCCTCTCCCGACGTGGCCACTCTGTTTTCCTCCGGCCTGTCCTTGTCACTAGTTGTTCAAGTACACTTCTTGCAGGTCCCCATTGGCAATCAGGGCACCGACCCCGCAGGGCCCTGAGCTGTGGTCTGGGAGGCCCCAGGTGGTGAATGGAGTCTGTCTTGTTTTTATTCCTGGTTTCCATCAACACTCACGCATATGGGGTGGGCATTGTGGTACAGCAGGTTCAGCCGCCGCTTGAGTGCCAGTTCAAGTCCTGGCTCTTCCGTTCCCAATCCAGCTTCCTACTACTTAATGTGCACCCTGGGGTGGGGGTGGGGGCGGCAGGTGATGGCTCAAGAGGCTGGGCCCCCCACCACCCATGTAGGAGACCAGGTGGAGTTCCTGGCTCCTGGCTTCCGGGCTGGCCCTGGGCCTTAGGGGAATGAAGCAGCGGATCGAGGATCTCTGTCTCCCCCTCTCCTCCTGTGTCTCTCATGCTGCCTTCTCAAATGAAACTGAAACCAAGCTGGGGCAGGTGCTGTGGTGTCGCAGTTAAAACCTCCGCTTGTGACCTCCGCGTTCTGTATCGGCAGCGCCAGCGGCTCCACTTCTGGTCCAGCTCCCTGCTAATGCACCCGGGAAAGCAGCGGAAGATGGCCCAAGCGCTTGGGCTCCTGGTGTCAGCCTGGCCCAGCCCAGCCCTGGCTGTTGCAGCCACCTGGGCAGTGAATCAGCACATGGAAGATCTCTGTGTCTCTTTCTCTCCCCCCTCTCTCTGCCACTCTGCCTTGCAAAATAAATAAGTCTTTAAAAAAAAATTAAAGTTGCACAAAGGCAAACATTGTAAAAACCCAGGTCCCCCGCCTACAAGAACACAGAACTAGTGAGCGGGCTCTGATTAGCGGGAGCCTGGCGGCCTGGTGGACAGCGCCCGTCCCTCCAGGGTGTGCTGGCCGCCGGCACTTCTGTGGCACCAGCCACAAGGCCGTTCCAGTGTCCGGAGCGGGCCATGGCCCCGGCTGCTCGGCTGCTCTCCTTCCCAGTCCCACGCCAGGCTGGGTGGGCCTCTGGGGCTGCTGGGGAGCCCAGGCCTCCGTCCCCGTGGAGGAGAGCCCCTGACCCAGAACGGGAAGGCTCGCTGCTGTGGCTACCGTGCAGGGAGCCGTGTGTGCGTCCTGGCTGGTGGGAGTCCACGCCGCTGGGCCCTAGCAGCCGTTCCCTCCACACACGGGTTCTGCCGCATCTGGGCCGGCCCGCCAAGTCCTTTCGTCTCAGTCGTCCGGTGCACCTTCGTGGTGGGTGGCCGGTGTGGGTGGTTTGTGTGGATGGCTGGGGGTGGATTGTGGGTGTATATGGGGGTGCGTGTAGATGGCTGGTGTGTAGTATGTGTGTGGTATGGATATTGGTGTGTGTATGTGGTGTGGTATGTGGGTGGGTGTATGTGTGTGTGTGTGGTGGGTGTTTGGGTGTGTATGGTAGGTATTTGTGTAGTGTGTGGAATTGTGTATGGTGTGTATGTGTGGTGTGTGTAGATGGCTGGTGTGAAGTATGTGTGGTATGGGTGTGTCTGTGGTATGTATATGGGTGTGGTATGCATGTGGGTGTGGTATGGGTGTGTGGGTGTGGTACGTATACGGGTATGGTGTGGGTGTGGTGTGTGTGGTAAATGGTGTGTGTGTGTGTGGTGTGTGTGTGTGTAGGTTTGTGGAGTGTGTGTGTGGATGTGTGTGTGTGCCTGGTGTGTAGGTGTGTGTGTGTATGTGAGTGTGTAGGTTTATGTGCGTTGTGTGTGTAGTATGTGTATAGTGTGTAGGTGTGTGTGGATGTGTGTGTAGGTGTGTGTGGTGTGTGTGTGTGCATAGTGTGTAGGTTTGTGTGTGGGGTGTGTGTGTGTGAGTGTGTAGGTTTGTGTGCTGAGTGTGTAGGTTTGTGTGCTGTGTGTGTAGGTTTGTGTGGGGTGTGTGTGTGTAGGTTTGTGTGTGGTGTGTGTGCATAGTGTGTAGTTTGTGTGGTGTGCATGTGGTGTGTGTAGTGTGTAGTTTGTGTGTTTGTGTAGGTTTATGTGGGTTGTGTGTGTAGTGTGTGTATAGTGTGTAGGTTTGTGTGGGGTGTATGTGTGAGTGTGTAGGTTTGTGTGGGGTGTATGTGTGAGTGTGTAGGTTTGTGTGGTGTGTGTGTACAGTGTGTAGGTGTGTGTGTATAGTGTGTAGGTTTGTGTGGGGTGTGGTGTGTGTGTGTATAGGTGTGTGGTGTGTGTGTGTATAGTGTGTAGGTTTGTGCAGGGTGTGTGTGTGTGTGTAGGTTTGTGTGGGGTGTGTGTGTGTGTGTAGGTTTGTGCGGGGTGTGTGTGTGTGTGTGTAGGTTTGTGTGGGGTGTGGTGTGTGTGTGTGTGTGTAGGTTCGTGTGGGTGTGGCTTTCACAGGTCCCCATCACCTCTTATCCCAAGCCCAGGGGTCAGCGTGGCCATCACTTCAGCCTCCGAGGGTCTCGGTGCCAGTTAGAGGTGCGGGATTGGAGCCCTGGGGTGCCCGCGGGCTGCTGAGCCCCGGGTGACACACTGCGCCTTGGGTCGCCCTGTCCCCTCAGTGGTCCTTGACACGCCCGGCCATCGTCCGCCCCCCGTTCCCCGTCCACAGTCGCCTTCTGGGAAGGCCCAGGGTGGGGGCATTGTCAGCCCATATCCTCCCGTGGTGTTGCAGGTCCTTCCATGCAGGGACCTGGCCACTTCTCCAGGACCGGTGTCCTGGGTCACATGCAGTGTCCCCGGGCCTCCCCCACGTGTCCTCTGCCTGCTGCCATGTCCACGCTCCCCGTGGGGCTCCTCCTGCTTGGCTTCCGGCAGAGCTCAGTCCCTGCCCTCGGCCCCAGTTCACGGGGGTCCGGCGGCCACGTGAGGACCCAGCAGGGCCGAGGAGGAACGGGGCCCTGGGGAGGGCCCGCGGGGCTGGGACTTGGGGAAGGGGGCGTGGGTTCCGCTGCCCGAACTGGGGTGCGTTCCTGTGCGCAGCAGGAGCCCCGCAGCAGGGGACGGCCTGGGGGGGTCCCCTCGGGGAGAGAGGCAAGTGGGAGCGCAGGTCACTTTCCTTCCCTGGCCTTCCCGTCCTGCCTTGCTCCTCCCATTGGCACTTGTTTGAGACATCTGGAGGGAGCCGAGCATTCCACGGTGCCGGTGCCGGGAGCCCTGCGACGCTGAAAAGGAGAGGCAAGCGAAGTGTGGCAAGCGAGAGCGCTTTAGACACAACCGGCCTGGTCCTGAGCCACAGGGGAGTGGGAACAGGGAGCACAGAGGTGGCCCAGCTCCACCGTGGGAAAGAGTCGGTCTCGGTGTGTGCGCTCGCCGATCGTCTGCTGTTGGAAGAGCTCCAGCAAGGCTTGCAGTGAGCGCTTGTTTTGTTTTTCTAAGATTTATTTATATGAAAGGCAGAGTTATGGAGAGGCAGAGGGATGGAGAGAGAGGTCTTCCATCCACGGGTTCACTCCCCAAATGGCTGCAACAGCTGGAGCTGCACCAGTTCAGAGCCAGGAGTTTCTTCCGGGTCTTCCACGTGGGTGCAGAGGCCCAAGGACTTGCACCATCTTCTACTGCTTTCCTAGGCCACAACAGAGAGCTGGATGGGAAGTGGAGCAGCCGGGGCTCGAACCAGCGCCCCTATGGAGTGCAGGCATTGCATGTGGTGGATTTACCTCCTATGCCACAGCACTGGGCCCACTTGTTTTATTTATATTTGAGAAAGAGAGAGCCCACCCAGGGGCTCATCCCGCAAAGGCTGTAGCTGGGTTGGGATGAAGCTGGGAGCCAGGAACTCCATCCAGGTCTCCCACACTGGGTGTCGGAACCCAAGTACTTAAGCCATGGCCACTGCCTCCGAGGGCCTATGTAGCAGGAAGCTGGAATTAGGAGCCAGAGCGGGAAATCAAACCCAGGTAATCCAGTGTGGGACACAGGTGTCCTAACCTGTGACCTAACCAGTAGGCTGAACGCCCACGCCGGTGCTTATTTTAATTCCACTTTGCAGCCGGTAAAACTCCCTGGAGGCCACAGAGCTAGAGAGCAGCATTGTTTCTGTGATGTTTAAGGATCTTAAAGCAACACGTGGTCACTGCCTGTGCTGGTGGGGGACAGGGTGGCATCTTGGTACATGTGTGCATGCATACGGAGCAGCCCACAGTAGCTGGCAAGCCCATCACTGCAGGTGTCAGTCATTGTTTGTGTTGGCAAATTCAAAATCTCTACCAGGGGCTGGCATTGCGGCGTAGTGGCTAAGCCGCCACCTGTGACACCAGCATCCCGTGTGGGTGCCGGTTAGTCCTGGCTGCTCCACTTCCAAACTAGCTCTCTGCAAACGCGCCTGGGAAAACAGCAGAGGTGGCCCAAGTGCTTGCCTCGGGAAACCCGGAAGAAGCTCCTGGCTTCAGACTGGCTGTTGCAGCCATCTGGAGAGTGAACCAGCAGATGGAAGACGGTCTGTCTGTCTGTCTGACTCTCTCTCTCTCTTAAATAAATAAATAAATCTTTTAAAAAAATCTTCTCCACCAGCTACTTTGCAACATATAACTAAGTGTTGTCAACCAGTGCGGTGCCCGTTACAAGTTCTGCCATCCGGTTGCACCCGGTGCCCATTCACCATTCTCTCTCTCGTCCCCACCCCGACCTTCCAGGCACTGCTACCCACTATCCTGCTCGCTCTCTCTCTCTCTCTCTCTCTCTCTCTCTTTTTTTTTTTTGACAGGCAGAGTGGACAGTGAGAGAGAGAGAGAAAAACAGAGAAAGGTCTTCCTTTTCCGTTGGTTCACCCCCCCCCCCAATGGCCGCTGCGGCCAGTGTACCGCGCTGATCCGAAGCCAGGAGCCAGGTGCTTCTCCTGGTCTCCCAAGTGGATGCAGGGCCAAGCACTTGGGCCATCCTCCACTGCCTTCCTGGGCCACAGCAGAGAGCTGGACTGGGAGAGGAGCAACCAGGATAGAATCCGGCGCCCCAACTGGGACTAGAACCCGGTGTGCCGGCACCGCAGGCAGAGGATTAGCCTATTGAGCCGTGGCGCCAGCCTCCTACTCTCTCTTTCTAGAGAGATCCACTTTGTTTTACAGCTTCTCCTGCCAGTGAGAACACACAGTACTTCTTTCTGTCTTAGTCCACATGATGCCCTCCCATTCCTCTGTGATGCTGCAAACAACAGGCTCATGTTTTCACCGCTGAGTAGGGCTCCCCATGTGCACACACCGCATCTTCTCTGTCCGGTCGTCGGTTGGCGGCTCCAGGTTGGCTCTGTGGCCTGGCTGTTGAGAGCAGCACTGTGATAAACACGGGGTGCAGGCGTCTCGTTCACATGCTGATTTCACTTCCTTTGGATGAAGAACCCGAGCGGGGTTGCTGGGCCTTGGTACAGTTCCGTTTCTGACTTTTTGAGGAAACTCTACTGCTTTCCCTAACGACTGTGCTGTACATCCCGCCACAGTGTATGGGAACACCCCTTCTTCATACTCCTCCTCCATTTGGTTTTTGTCTTCTTGCCAACAAGCATTCTAACTGGGCTAAGTGATGCCTCGCTGCGATTTTGATTGGCATTTCCCTGATGATTGGTGATATTGAGGATTTTTTCATAGACTTTTGGATGTGTATGTATCTTTGAGAAACGTCTGTTCAGGTCATTGCCCATTTCTAAGTTGGATTTTTTTTTTTTTTTTTTTTTTTTTTTTTGCTGTTGGGTTCCTTATATATTCTGTGTGTGAATCCCTTGTCAGACGAATAGTTTGCAGATCCTTCCCTCCATTTGTTAATCTCTTTGTTCTGTTGATTTCTTGCTGTGTAGAAGCTTTTCAGTTTAATGCAATCACATTGTGTTTTTTGGGGTTACATCCAAAAAATCTTTGCCCAGCTCCTGTGTCCTGACAAACTGAGTTTCGTATCCAGGCAACCTGGATCCCAGAGCCATCCTGCCCAAGGATTAAGAATCCTGCGTTAAAAATGGACTGAAGGGGCTCACTCTGGCATCACCTGTATTCCACGCCAGGGTACTTGGTTCAAGTCCTGACTTTGCTTCCCCTTCCAGCTCCCTGCTAATGCACACCCTGGGAGGCTCAGTGCTTGGGTCCCTGCCGCCCACCCGGGGGACCTAGATGGAGTTGCTTGTTCCTGGCTTTGGCTTGGCCCAGCTCTGCCAGTTGCACACACATAGGGGTAAACTAGTAGATGGGACAGCTCTCTCTGTCTTTCAGATAAATAAAATGAAAAAAATCACCACGAAGGAAGAAATGACGTAGCAGCAGCAGAGCGTGTGGGCTGTGAGGAGTCGCCCAGGGAACCGTTCATGCTGGGGACAGAAATGTGGGCAGGACTCTCGGAGGATCTGCATGTCAGAGCTTTCATTTCCCCCACCGTTCTGTCTGAATATTTTTAGATCAACCACCACTACCAAAATACGCGAGCCAGCAGCACAGATACACCATAGCTCCAAAGAAGAGCTTCGCAACAATCACAACATCAGCAAGAGTCAGATCTTTTTTTTTATCAAAGATTTATTTATTTATTTGAAAGAGTTAGAGAGAGAGAGAGAGAGAGAGAAAGAGAGGGAGAGACAGAGATGCAGAGAGAGAGACCTTCCACATGTTAGTTCACCCCCCAAAAGGCCACAGCAGCTAGGGCTGGGTAAGGTCAAAGCCAGGAGCCAGGAGCTTCATCTGGGTCTCCCACATGGGTGCAGGGGCCCAGGGGCTTGGGCCATCCTCCTCTGCTTTCCTAGGCACATTATTTTGGGGCTGGATTGGAAGTGGAACAGCCAGGACTTGAACCAGCGCCTATGTGGGATACTGGCATTGCAGGCAATGGCCCCCAAAAGCCATTTTAAAAAAAAAAGATTTATTTGAAAGAGTTAGAGGAGGTTGAGGTCTTCCATCCTCTGGTTCACTCCCCAGATGGCTTTAACAGCTGGAGCTATGCCTATCAGAAGCCAGGATTGAGTGCAGGGGCCCAGAGACTTGGGCCATCCTCTGCTTTCCCAGGCACATTAGTGGGGAGCTGGATCAGAAGTGGAGCAACCAGGACTTGAACCGGTGCCCATACAGGATGCTGGCACTGCAGGCAGCGGCTTTACCCGCTATGCCACAGCGCCGGCTCCGCATCAAGCCAATCTTAAGGAAGCAGAGGCTTCTACTTCACAGCTTAGTTAAGACCCGGGGCACCAAAGACACAGGATCCTGGAGGGTGCTGTAACAGTGTCTTCCAAACTCAAGTTCAATGTCAAATAAACAAATATGGGGAAAAAAAAAGTCCCAGTCCCCCATATGAGTGGCAGGGTTCCATGCACTTGCACCATCATCTGCTGTCTCCCAGGATGGATTAGCAGGGAGCTGGATCCAAACTGAACAGCTGAGCCTGGAACCAGGCACTCCGATATGGGATGCCTGGGTCCCAGGTGGAGGCCGTACCTGTGTCCCTATTTGTCCCTTTTTTATGTTGTTGGATTCAACTTGCTAAAATTATATTTTATTTTTAAATATATATATTTTTATATTGAAGGCAGAATGACAGAGAAAGGAGGGAGAGGGAGAGAGAAGTGTTCCATCCATCTATTGGTTTACTCCCCAAATGCTCACGACAGCCAGGGCTGGGCCAGGCTGAAGCCAGGAGCCCAGAGCTCCATCCGCGTCTCCCATGTGGGTGCAGGGACCCAAGCACTTGGGCCGTCTTCAGCTCCCTTCCTGGGTGCATTAGCTGGAAGCTGGATCAGAAGTGGAGCAGCTGGGACTCCAGCTGGCGCTCTGGTATGGGATGCTGGCATTGCAGGCGACAGCTCGGCTCCTGAGCCGCTGTGGTTGCTGGGATGAGCAGGGCCGCTGCTCTGAGGTTTTCTCTCCTTGCCACGTCGTCGTCCTCTGGTTTTGGCGCTGCAGTCATGCTGCTCTCATGCAGGAAGTGTTACTTCCGCTTCGCTTTTCCGGTAGAGTTGGTGTAGAAGGGGTCGCGTTTCCTTCTTAGATGTTTGATAGCATTTATCATCTGTGCCTGGGGTTTCACCGTGGGAAGGTTTTAACGTATTCGGTGGCTTTAATGGATACGGGGCTATTCAGGTCACTGATCACCTTTTCTTTTCTTTTCTTTCTTTCTTTCTTTCTTTTTTTTTTTTTTTTTTGACAGGCAGAGTGGACGATGAGAGAGAGACAGAGAGAAAGGTCTTCCTTTTCCGTTGATTCACCCCCCAATAGCCGCTGCGGCCGACGCACCGCGCTGATCCAAAGCCAGGAGCCAGGTGCTTCTCCTGGTCTCCCATGGGGTGCAGGGCCCAAGCACTTGGGCCATCCTCCACTGCCTTCCCGGGCCACAGCAGAGAGCTGGCCTGGAAGAGGGGCAACCTGGATAGAATCTGGCGCCCCAACCCGGACTAGAACCTGGTGTGCCGGCGCCGCAGGCGGAGGATTAGCCTATTGAGCTGCGGCACCGGCCTGCTGATCACCTTTTCAATGAGCCTGCAAGCTTTTGTCTTTCAGGAAAGTTGTCTATTTCAGTTGTGAAATACGTCATCTGTTACTGTCCCTTTCCAGGGGGGCTGCGTCCCCTTGCGTTCTGATGTTAGTCATCCGTCTCTACCCCTGGCAATCTGTTTGATTCTTTTTTTTTTTTTTTTTTTGACAGGCAGAGTGGACAGTGAGAGAGAGAGAGAGAAAGGTCTTCCTTTTGCCGTTGGTTCACCCTCCAATGGCCGCTGCGGCCGGTGCACCGTGCTGATCCGAAGGCAGGAGCCAGGTGCTTCTCCTGGTCACCCATGGGGTGCAGGGCCCAAGCACTTGGGCCATCCTCCACTGCCCTCCCTGGCCACAGCAGAGAGCTGGCCTGGAAGAGGGGCAACCGGGACAGGATCGGTGCCCCGACCGGGACTAGAACCCGGTGTGCCAGTGCCACAAAGCGGAGGATTAGCCTAGTGAGCCGCAGCGCCGGCCTCTGTTTGATTCTTTAGTAGTCTTACTGGGCTTTGCAAAGAATCTCATTTTGCTTCTCAGAGAACCAGCTTTTAGTTTAATTGATTTTTCTGCATTTAATTTTTATTGGTATTTCTGTTTTTATTATTTTCCTCTTGTGCTTATGTTGGCTTACTCAGTTTAACTTGGTTTTTTTTTTTTTTTTAAAGAACTTTATTTATTTATTTATTTATTTATTTCTTAGAGAGTTAGAGTTACAGAGAGAGCGGTCTTCATCTGCTGGTTCACTTCCCAAATGGCCGCAATGGCCGGAGCTGGGCTGATCCGAAGCCAGGAGCAGGAGCCTCTTCCAGGTCTCCCACGTGGGTGCAGGGGCCCAAGGACTTGGGCCATCTTCTTCTGCTTTCCCAGGCCATAGCAGAGAGCTGGATTGGAAGTGGAGCAGCCGGGTCTCAAACTGGCGCCCATATGGGATTCCAGTGCCGCAGGCCAGGGCTTTAATCTGTGCCACAGTGCTGGCCCTGGCACTCCAGCTCTTGTGATCGGTGTTAACGTGACAGTTCTCATCTTTCACCTTAAAAAAAAAAAAGATTGATTTATTCGAAAAGCAGAGTCAGGGAGAGCGAGAGAGAGCAAGCAAGCTTCCGCCTGTTGATTCAGTCTCCAAATGGCCACAACAGGCTGGGGCGGGGCCAGGCCGGAGCCAGGACCCTGGAACTCCATCCTCTTCTTCCATGTGGATGGCAGGTTCCCAAGCACTTGGGCCGTCTTCTGCTGCTTTCCTGGGTGCATTAGCAGGGAACTGGATCAGAAGTGGAGCCGCCGGGACTTGAACCAGCGCTCCCATGGGATGCTGATGTCACATGTGGCGGCTTAACCTGCTGCATCCCAATGCCAGCCCCGCTGTTTTCAGTTTATTCATGAATCGTGGAACAAACACTGTACCTAATTCCAGAATATTTTAATCCTCCTCCCCCCAAACCCTGTCCCTGCTATCCGTCCCTCCCATCTCATCCCAGCACCACTCGCCTGTTGTCTGTGTGGAGTTGCCTGCCCTGGCACCTCACGTAAATGGAGTCACACTTTCGGAGCTGTTTCTGGCATCCTCCACTTCTTTCGCCAGCACCATGCTTCCAAGGTTCATCGCGTTGGGGCATGGGTGAACACTTCGTTCTTATCGCCAAATAACATTCCACCGCGTGGAGACGCACTCTCTGCCCACTCATCAGCGGAGGGGGACCCGAGTTGTTTCCATTTCTTAGCTATCATGAACACGCTGCCGTGGACGGTCACGTGCACCCTTCCAAAGAGGGATTGATTTTATTTACTTGAAAGGCAGACAGAGAAGCAAAGCCAAGGTCAAGCAGTTGCATCCTAATCTCCCGCGTGGGTGCAGGGGCCCAAGCACGTGGCCACCACCTGCCGCCTTCCCAGGCGCGTTGGCAGGGAGCTGGATGGGAAGCAGAGCAGAGACTCACCCCGGCACTCCCATACGGATGTTGGCTTCACCAAGTGGTGGCTTAACCTGCTGTGCCGCAGGGCCGCCCCTTGTCAGGTGTTTAAGCATATAGGCTATGAGAGGCTCGCTGGGTCACACGACGAGGTTCCTTTTTGCAGCTGATTTCCAAAGTAGCCCTACTGTTTTTGGTGCTGCCGGCACTGTATGGGCACTACAATGTTCCACCTCCTGGCTAACTCGCTACTGTCTTTTAAATTATCTTATTAGTGCGTGTGATAATGTATCTCAGTATGGTTGTGATTTGCATTTTCCTGATAATCAATGATGCTGAACCCTTTTTATGTGTATATTGGCCATTTTATATCTCTGGAGAAATTTGTGTTTTTTAGTCTTTTGCCTATTTTAATAATTGGATTATCAACAGTTGCCGTGTAAGAATGCTCTGTGTGTTCTGGATACCAATGCTTATCAGATGTGTGGTTACAGTCTTCTCTCCCTTCTCAGGGTTGCCTTTTTACTTTGTTAATTTTTGTCTTTTCAAATACAAATGTGAATGTTGATGAGGCCCAGCTAACCATCTTCTCGTGGGTGCTGTGGATTTGCCGTTACTGTCTGGGAAGCCTTCGCCTAATCCGGCACCCAGAAGGTTTACGGCCAGGGCCACATCCCTTAGCACCTAGCCGTGGAAGTCGCAGCATCACTTGTGCCCTATGCCAGGGTCACACAGACTAACCCTGATGGAATAGGGCGGGGAGGCGGCTACTTAGATGGACAGCCCATGGGTGTCGGGAAGAAAGGACCCGTGGGAATTGCCAGACTGGGCGCCTGTTCCTTCCTGTGGCCCTGAGCTCCTACTGCTGCCATCTCCCTGGAGACCAAAGGCGCCAGTGACTCCACCCCGTGGCTGGGGACGCCTGTGAGTGACCTACACGACACAGGCTGGGCTTCTGGCCCGGGCAGTCTTCTGTTCCACCCGCGCGCCACACCGCAGCCCCAGAGGCCGACACAGAGGAAGCGTGGTGGGGAGCCGCCGGGCGGGTGTAGTGCTCACCGGGCGTGCAGGAACACGGCAGCGGCCACGCGCGGTTTGCGGGATCTGACCAGCAGTTGTCCCCTTGGCCTGGAGCAGCCTGATGCAAGAGGCTGCAGCTCCCTGGGGCCGTCCCACCTGAGTGACGCGGGGGCTGGGGCAGGGCCTCCTGCAGGCCCCTGTGTGCTCTGTAGGGGGCGCGACAAACCCCTGGTGGATGCTCTGCTCAGGCTGGGTTGCAAAACAAGCAGGCCTAGGCTCCTCTTAGAGCGGCTCAGGGCAGCCCGTGCGGCTCCGGCTGGTGTGAGGCAGAGGCTGAGCCAGCAGGGGGCGCGCTCCCATCCCCGGACATGGGGTCCTGAGAGACCTCTTTACACGGGGCCCTCTGTCAGTCTTTCCATGTGACCAAGCGGTGTCAGGGAGCCGAGGCGGAGCCGAGAGCCTGGTGGGCAGTCAGAACCCAGGCTGTGGCTGAGGGCCTTACTGCACGCTCTCCCTCCACCCTGGCAGGTGCAAAACCGTTTTTTAAGGATGAATTGCAGTTGTTGTTGTAATCACTGAAGTGTGTACATCTACTTAAATCTGTTATGTTTTTAATACAATTTTAAAAAAGACGATTTGAGAGGTAGTTACAGAGAGTGGGAGAGAGAGAGAGGTCTTGCATCCACTGGTTCACTCCCCAGATGGCCACAATGGCTGGAGCTGGGCCCATCCAAAACCAGGAGCCAGGAGTGAGGAGCTTCTTCCAGGTCCCCCATGTGGGTGCAGGGGCCCAAGCACTTGGGCCATCTCCTACTGCTTCCCCAGGCCACAGCAGAGAGCTGGATGGGAAGTGGAGCAGCTGGGACTCCAACCGGTGCCCATATGGAATGCCGGTGCCGCAGGTGGTGGCTTCACCTGCTATGCTACAGCCTGGCCCCTGATTGTTATTGTTTTTAATGATTTGTTTATTTGAAAGGCAGAGTTCAGAGGGAGGTAGGGACAGGGAAGAGAGGGGAGAGAGAGGTGAGAGGGAGGGGAGAGAGAAGAGAGATAGAGACAGACATGGAGAAGGGGGAGAGAGGGTGAGAGAGATCTTCCATGTGCTGGCTCACTCCCCAAATGGCCACAACGGCCAGGGCTGGTCAGGCTGAAGCCAGGAGCTTCTTCTGGGTCTTCCACATGGGTGCAGGGGCCCAAGCACTTGGGTCATCTTCCGATGCTTTCCCAGGAGAGTAGCAGGGAGCTGGATAGGAAGTGGAGCAGCCGGGACTCTGAATCAGTGCTCACATGGGATGCTGGCAACGCAGGCGGTGGCTTACCCGGCGGCACCCGCTGCCAGCCCTAAATCTGATGGCTTTAATCGTGTTCCAACCCTGGAGATGGGGAGAGTGAGTACAGTACACGAGCAGACACTCAGCCAGCCCAGTGCCTACCGCACGGTAACCTCGGGCGCGCTCTGCAGCTCAAAGGGGCCAGGTCACTGAGCCGAAGCTCCGTGGGGCTATGCGGGGGAGATGGGGCACTTTCCCTCCTACCAGTCACGTGACCATGCGCCAGGCCTTAAATGCCACGGCTGTGCTGCCGACTCGGCTTTTGGGGCTCTATTGGTGCAAACAGAATTCCTGTTCCCTGGTTCCTTTAACCCAGTTTTGGCGATGAATGGCTTGGTCAAACACTGGGTGTCCCCTGAGTCCCCACCCTTTGCACCCCATTTGGCAGGAAACTTAATCCTCCCATGGCCAATCCCCCCACCCCACCCTGTCTGCGTTAGTGAGGGCCTGTGGGAGACCCACAGGCCACGCGGGCCTTGGGGGCTCAGGAAAGGGCCCGGGGCTCCGGGCTGCCAGGCCGCGGTCACCCAGGGGAGGGCTTGGCTGGCAGGCTGGCAGGCAGCCCAGGTCTCCAGTGGTAAAGGTGCAAGTGCTAAAGCTGTGTGTGTGTGTGCGTGCGCACACACACACGCACACCCGTACTGGCTGCGGGCAGGGTTAGGAAGCCAGGGCTGGATTCTTGGGCAAGGAACCAGCACTCGTGTCCCTGGCTCGCCATCCTGGCCATCGTCGCCCTCTTCCCGTCTTTATTGTCCATGCGGTGAGGGCCCCTCGGTCCCGGCTGCTCCCCCAGCCCCTCCTGAGGCGCTGGTGATCACGCTGCATCCATTTTGGGGCCCTCAGGGCCTGTGTGTGCCCGCAGGCCAGGCTGTGTCGCACAGCCGCTCCCACAGGGTGGTAGGAGGCCTCGGCGCAGCCCGTGTGCTCATCACGCCAAGGCCAAGCGCTGGACGGCACCGGGGCTGGAGGCCTGGCCGAGGCTCCGGGCGGGCGGGCTTCCCTCCCCTTCCGGGCTGCAGATCGGATCGGTGGTGGCCTCGCTCCCTTTGGCTGTTGTCTAGACACTGCTGAGAGGATGCCGACCCGTGTCTGCCCGGAGCCTACCCGTGTCTACACCTTCTCAGGGTTGGCACCTCCAGTCCCGCCCTGTGGGATACAGGGGCAGCCACGCATAGAAGGCTGTGGATTCCACTCTCAGTGTGGTCGCCGGTGCCACCCCAGCCTCCCCAAGAGTCAAGGGCGCTAAAGCAACCCCTGCACAGACCCTGGGAGGGTTGGTTTGCCCATGTGGGCCCAGTCCCCAGCAGAGGCACTGGAACATGACACAATGACCGATGAGCGGGAAAGCGCTCCGGGTTCCACGGGACGGCTCAAGTCGTCACAAGCAGGGGGATAAGCTGGGGGCGGGGGGCTCTGCCCACGGAGCCTTGCCGAGAGCAGGCTGCATGTGGCATGGGAACAGGAATCGGTTCTGGGTTAAGCCAAAGTCCTAGTTGGCTGATCCCTGGTTCTGGGTCTGCAGCGACGCCCACAGCTGTGTTGGGAGCGGGCGCTCCTGAAGCGGCCTCACAGCTGGAAAGGGCCAGCGAGCTCCTGCTTTGGTGAGCAGCACGGCTACACTCGTGGGCTCGGAGGTCAGTGTGCGGCTTCACGGGACAGACGTCGTCACCCAGCTCGCAGGCTAACTCGGCTATTCCACCAAAGCGCATGTTGGCCCACTACAGAAGCAACCCAGATGTGGCCTCCACCCCCAGGTCCCCTCCACGGGCTGTGTCGCCATCTTGGGCAGAAGAGGCACCTGCTGGGAGAGGGGCGGAGCGGGCGAGGCTCCGGGGAGTGTTGCGCCGTCACGTGTTCTGTGTGGGCGCCAGAGCTGCTGTGTGCCCTGGGAGGAGCCGCGCCCCTCGGGCTGGCGCTCAGCAACACCCCTACCTGGAGCCTGCAAGCTGGCAGGACAGCGTGGGTCTGTGAGGCCGGGGCTTGCACCGCAGGGCCACCCGCCCCGTCGGGACCAGCTGCTGTGGCTGGGCCAAGGCGAGGGGCGCCTGTGGTCCTTTGGCCGGCTTCCAGAGCGTGCTCCTGGTGTGGTCCCTCCCCCCAAGACCTGTCCAGATGCAGGGGTGACAGCGACGCTCCTGTCTGGATTTAATGATGTCTGAAAACAAAGAACCATCACCAGGACTACGTCCTCTGCCTGCTCCTGGCACTTGCCCTCCGTCCCAGTCACTAGGGGGCGCCCTCCCCTTCCCCATTAGCCACATGTGTCCTTGAGGCCTGAGTTCTGCAGGCTGCTGAGGGTGGTCTTGGTGTTCACGGCGTCCACACGAGCTTCCCACGGACGCCGAGCCACAGGTAACGTCTGCAGCCGGGCAGGGTCTGCCCACCCACCCACCCACCCACCCACCGGAACAGGTGGAACAGGGAGGAGGGGCCTGGGAGCTTGGTTAGGTACCAGCAACCGGAAGTAAGTGAAGATGATGTGACAAAGGCTGCAAGGAGTCTTTTATTTAAAAAAACAAAAAACAAAAAAAACCCAAACCCTCAGCAGGATTTGAAGGCGACAACAAAGGAATCGAACACCCTGACGGCATCCGGCTCCACTGGCGACACTATGTGTCAGGCTGGAGGCGGCCGCTGGGCAGGGACACTGGGGAGACACGCGGACCCTTCTGCCTCTGCTGACCAGTGTCCTCGGGCCACTTCCGGTGTCCGGCTGCCAGGCCGGGGGCTGCCATGGTGCCGCTGGGCTCACCACGACCCCAGGACAGAGCAGGGGAGAAGGCATTTGACAGGTGCTCCCGAACCCGCCGTCACCACAGGTAAACCACGACCAGAACCACAGCACGGACAGGACTGCGTTGCTTTTTTCCTTTTTTTTTTTCTTCTTAAAGGAGTGAGGGCATGGAAAATACAGCACACCAATGGAACAAAATGCCAAAAAAAAAAAAAAAAAAAATACAAAAAAATATAAAATAGAAAAATGTATTTACAAGTAGTACATTACTATGATCAGAAGCACAAAGACACCTGCTGCTATCATACATGCATTGGTTCAAGAAGAAAACTACTTAAAACCCTGCGAGGAGAAGCCTGGAAAAGAAAACAAGGGGAGGCGGGCAGGCAGCTGAACTTCTCATCCCTAATCTGCTGCGCGGACCAGAGCCACGGGAGAGTCCCTGGGGTCCCGAGTCAGTCCAGGGCAGGCCGGCGGCGGGGACATGCTCTAGCTATCTAAGCGCGTGTATATATAGGTCTGTATAAAAACCGTGCCCTGTTCAAGTGGACGTGAACTCGTTACAACACATTTCTGCGTATGCTGTAAGAAGTCACTCAACGTCTGTGGATTTAATAAGTCACTTCACACCACAGAGAATATTTAATAAATCCAAAAAAAGGAAAAGTAGAGTATAACGACAGCAGAGCTTCTGTCTAGGTCTCTGAAACGGAGTCCCCGCAGGAAGCCGGTCCCTGAAGCAGCCTCGGTCTGCTCGCTCTCCATCTGTAGTGTTCACAAGTTCCAGACCGACTCCACGCCGGGTCCGGTTTTTAGAGTCAACTCTCCGGCTCCCCCACAAGGTAAGAGTCTGGTGCAGATCCGTAAAAAGGGGGGGCGGGGAGCGCTGGGAGGGCCTGTGGCTCCCACAGGGCTCTGCCCCTCGGCGGCAGGAAGAGCAGCCCGGCGGGCTCCACCTCTCCCCGGCCACCGGGCTCCTTTCAGTGCGAAAGCCAGGCCCCGGGAGTTCCTGAAGCAGGCGTGTCTGAGTACCAGGCCAGCTCTAAGAGGAGACAAAACCACGCGCTGAGAAAAGGACTAGGGTGGCCATCTGGTCAACTTCTCTGCGACCCATCATACTTCCAGGAAGCGCGAGCTGCTGGACTTGGAGTGGAACGGCTCGGACCACATCCGCCGGAGGTCACCCTGGAAAAGAAGGGACTTACTAAGGCATGGGCGGAGCACGAGGCACCCTGGCCCTCGGGACTTCAGCGGCTGAACCCACGAGCAAGCAGCTGCTGGAACGGGCTAACTCCTCAGGATCTGCCAGTGGCACCAGGTGAGCACACAAAGGACACAGGCTAAGGTCAAGGGCTCGGCCACGCCGGGGTCGCCGGGGTTTCTGATGGCTGTTCTCACCTTCAAGTAGGCCATGGTGAGCAGCGGCAGGAGGGTAAAGGGCACCAGGTAGAGGAGGGCGGGCTGCGCGGCTCGGTGAATGCGAGACGCCACCGTGGCGGTGAGCAGACCTGGGGAGAGAGACATCGGTGAGTGCTCCGGGGACCAGCCCGAGACGGGAGCGTGACCCACTCCACTCGAGATGCCCAGCTCGAGCTGTTAGAGAAACGCGGAGCAGCACAGCTTAAAGTCCACAGCGTGAGGCCCCCGTGACCGTTCCCGGGTCAGACCTCCTCCCCTTCAGCCCGGCGTGCTGGTCTTGTCTCCTGGGCCACGCGGCACTGGACTTGGAGGTCAAAGATCAGGTTTAATCCCCACTTATAGCTATGCAGCCTTTGCTCGGGTGTCACCTCGTGCCCTGCCTGTCTGAAATGCATGCATGTGTGTAAAACGCTACAGCTGGGTCAAGTGCTGCTGATGAGCAGGACCCGTGGAGGTGAGGGGCGCACTAGACCTGTCTGCCCGTGACAGCTGGCTACAGTGCACCAAGGGCTGGTGCTGGGGCACAGTGGGTTACGCTGCTGCCTGCAATGCCAGCATCCCATATGGGCACTGGCTCACGTCCTAGATACTCCACTTGGGATCCAGCTCCCTGCTATCGTGTCTGGGAAAGCAGTGAAGATGGCTCAAATGCCTGGGCCCTTCCACCCATATGGGAGACCAGATGGAGTTCCAGGTTTTTAGATTCAGCCTGGCTCAGCCCTGGCTGTTGCAGCCATCTGGGAAGTGTACCAGCAGATGGAAAATCTATCTCTCCCTCTCTCTGTAACTCTTTATTACTACTACTACTACTATTTTTTTTTTTTTTTTTTAGATTTTTATTTATTTGAGAGTTAGAGTTACAGACAGAGAGGGAGACACAGAGAGAAAGGTCTTCCATCTGCTGGTTCACTTCCCAAATGGCTGCAATGGTTTGAGCTGGGCCAATCCGGAGCCAGGAGCCAGGAGCTTCTTCATGGTCTCCCATGCAGGTGCAGGGGCCCGAGCACTTGGGCCATCTTCTGCTTTCCCAGGTCAGAGCAGAGAACTGGGACTCAAACCAGTGCCCATATGGGATGCCGGCACTGCTAGCCCCATCTCTAACTCTTCTTCTCTCAAAAAGATTTATTAGAAAGAAGCAGAGAGACAGAGTCTTCCACCTGCTGGTTCACTCCCCAATTGGCTGCAATGGCCAGAGCTGCACCGATCCAAAGCCAGGAGCTTCCTCCAGGTCTTCCTGCGTGAGTGTAAGGGCCCAAGGATTTGGGACATCTTCCACTGCTTTCCCAGGCCACAGCAGAGAGCTGGATCAGAAGTGGAGCAGCCCGGACTCAAACCGGCGCCCATATGGGATGCCGGTACTGCAGGCAGTAGCTTTACCCACCATGTCATAGCATTGGTCCCTCTAATAAATCTAACACACAAACAAAACTCAACAGTAGCTGAGTGTAATAGGTCAGCAGTGGCAAGTATGTCAGAGCTCTGCTCATTAACGTGGGAAATACACATACATCCAACCCAGTGGCAGACGCAGTGTGTGTGGAATGCGTCCTGGCTCTGAGCCTGACCATGATTGCCTGACGGTGGGAAATGCTTGTGGAAAATGTAACAAAAAATAGTTTTGGGGCCCAGTGCTGTGGCGTAGTGGGCTAAGCCTCTGCCTGTGGTGCCTGTATCCCATATGGGCGCCAGTTCAAGTCCCAACTGCTCCTCTTCCGACCCAGCTATCTGCTATGGCCTGGGAAGGCAGTAGAAGATGGCCCAAGTGCTTGGTTCCCTGCACCTGCGTGGGAGACCCAGAAGTTCCTGATTCTTGGCTTCGGATCAGCCCAGCTCCAGCCATTGCAGCCATCTGGGGAATGAACCAGTGGACAGAAGACCTTTTTCTGTTTCTCCCTCTCTCGACATGTCTGTAACTCTACCTCCCAAATAAATCTTTACAAAAATGATTTTGGTCCAAGTAGATTTTGAAATTCATGTGGTTTTTCATAGTACACGTTTTCCACGAACTTTCTGAAGACCACCCAGTATGCATGGATTTAAAAAAAAATTTTCTTCTGCACAAGATCAACTTTCTGAAACGTCTCGTGTCTCATGGCACTGGAGAGAGGGCACCTGCCAGCCTGCGGGCCGAGGACAGTTCTTGCTATGACAGCACCAGAGCCACCACCGTCCTAACTCTGAGGGCGGGAGGACAGCCGGGGGGAGGAGTGTGTGTGTGTGTGTGTGGGGGGGTGGTCACCGGAGCCTCTCTTACCTACAAAGTAGCCGATGAGGGTGCAGTGGAAGTAGGAGACCTTCTGCATGCGCCCGGAGATGTTGGCGGGTCCCGCCGCGCTGCAGGAGTCGCCGCTCGCCTGCTTTTTGTAGTTGTCGTAGCGGAGGACGAAGCAGAGCAGGAGGCCGGGCATCACGATGTCGCCGATGCCCAACATGGAGAAGTGACTACCTGTGGAGCTGCAGTGCGGGCCGCAGGTTAGAGCAGCAGTCGCGTCTATCTCTCTAAAGCATCCTCAGGGAGAGGCAGTTTTTGTGTTTAGAGACTAGAAGCTGTACAGGTTCTGGCCCCTCAGGGTTCCAGGGCTGCACGCCCCACCCCCAGCGGGTTTGTGACAGCCACACGCGTGGCTGTACGAGTACCTGACTACCACCAGGCAGGACACGATTCTGCCAGGACTGGACCCCAGAAGTGCATGATCTGTTTACAAATGCCTCAGAAGATGCCCGAGCCAGACCCTCCTGTTAACTCCCTTCGCCAGCTTCAGAAACTGGACAATACGCTGCGGTGGCCTGAGACCCTTAGCCGCTAGTGAAGCGCAGCCCGTGCGAGCACCCAGTGTAAGTCCTGGTGAGCCGGCCAGTGTTCCCGTCTCTCCTCGTCCGCACAGCGAGGACGACGCGACCCTTTGCGGCTGTGACCGCAGTGCTGCTGACAGACGGCCCGGTCGAGCCGAGGCCTAGGCTGGGTGGTTTGTCCTACCTTGGAAAGACCAGTTTTCCAGGCAAAGACAGGCGAGGGACATCACGCCCAACGTTGGGCCCCAGATGCAGCTTCCGGGATAGAACGTCAAGAGGATTGTCGGCTGGCTGCGTGGCCACCTTCACCATGACGTTGCTATTGAAGATATAGGCTGAGAAAAACACCTGCCGGGGTGGAGAGACGCCTTTAACAGAGGCAGGTGGGAGCTAGTGGCTCTCAGCACAGCCCTCTGTTCTCGGAGCCGAGTCTCGCAGTGCCGCTCGAAGGTGCTCCGACGGCACGCTTTCAGGAGACGCGATCGTTTGCTGTCGGCATGCACTGGATTTCTGAACCCCACCCTTCCCAGCGGAGCTGCGTGTGCTCCCTGGCAGCCTGAAGACCCCCAGCACACGTGCACTTTTCAGACCGTTCATGGCTAGAGGGAGACTCTGGATACTAACAGCCAACAGTTTTTAAGAGCAAATGCTTCAATTAAAAAAGGAGAGCAGGGGCTTAGTGGGAAACAGACACTTACCCAAAACACATCATAGATGAGAAGCCCTGAGAGAAGCAGGCAGGAGACCTTGAGGCTCGGCAGGCGGACGAAGGCGATCATGGCGACACAGAGACCCATGGCCAGAGCTGGGGAGGAGACAGCACGGGCCACAGTCAGTGTGGACAACAGGCCTCTCCTCTTTGCGTGAGCTGGTCAGCTTGTCAACCTCGCAATGCTTCCAATCTCTTCAAGAGTTCAGTTTAAGACCTTATGCCCTCCAGTGGTGCAAAGTGCCCACGTCAGCCTGTTTGGAGCAGGTGTACTGGGGGAGATTCTGTTTCTCACGCTGGATACGGTGCTCAACTGTTGGAGAGACAGGGCAGGCAGCAGCGGAGCCTTAAAGCAGCAGGCCAGGCTCCTGCTGGGACCTGGCTCCGGTTTGCTGCCACCGCCTCAGAGCTGTGAATACGCTGTCCCTGCTCCAACGTCAGTGCACATACCCTAGGCCGTGTCTCCCTTGACCGGCACAGGGACACAAGCCAGCAGCGGCTTCCTCTCTACTGAATCCTCTTGTCAATCCAGGAACGAGCCGTCATTTCTACCAGGAAATACACATCTCATCTGTCCAAATGCCCACCCCCCTTCTCACTAGAGTTCTTTAATGAGTTGTGGATATAAGCTGTAACCTACTCTTCTCGTTGTCCTTTAAAAAAAAATTTTTTTTTTTAAGATTTATTTTATTTAGGCTGGCGCTGTGGCTTAACAGGCTAATCCTCCGCCTTGCGGCACTGGCACACCGGGTTCTAGTCCCGGTTGGGGCACCAATCCTGTCCCGGTTGCCCCTCTTCCAGGCCAGCTCTCTGCTGTGGCCAGGGAGTGCAGTGGAGGATGGCCCAAGTGCTTGGGCCCTGCACCCCATGGGAGACCAGGAGAAGCACCTGGCTCCTGCCATCGGATCAGCGCGGTGCGCCGGCCGCAGCGTGCCTACCGCGGCGGTCATTGGAGGGTGAACCAACGGCAAAAAGGAAGACCTTTCTCTCTGTCTCCCTCTACTGTCCACTCTGCCTGTCCAAAAAAAAAAAATTTATTTTATTTGAAAGTCAGAATTGGAGGGAGAGACAGAGAGCTTGCCATCTGCTGGTTTACTCCCTAAATGGCCACAATATGAGCACAGGCGCTTCATCCAGGTCTCCCACATGGGTGCAGGGATCCAAGACCTTGGGCCATCCTCCACTACTTGCCCAGGCGCATTAGCAGGGAGCTGGATTGGAAACACCCGGGACTTGAACTGGCGCCCATACGGGATGCCAGCACTACAGATGGCAGTTTACCAGTCCCACCGTTCAGAGACTACCACTGTTGAGTGCTTACCCACAAGCTTTTGCATATACATTTAAATATTATACATATTTTATATAACATATACAACGATTTATTTATTTGAAAGAGTTACAGAGAAAGAGATCTCTATTTGCTGGCTCCCCAGATGGCAGCAATGGCTGGGGCTAGGTCCGGCCAGAGCCAGGAGCTTCTTTTGGGTCTCCCACAGCACGTGGGGTCCCAAGCACTTGGGCCATCTTCCTTAGCAGGGAGCTGGATCAGAAGTGGAGCAGCCGGGACTCAAACTGGCACCCATTTGGGATGCTGTGCTGCAGGCCACGGCTTAACTCGCTGTGCCACAGCAACACCCTCAACTTTGCTTTTTTAAAGCCAACAATCTCCAGTTTTCATTCTGGTGAACTTATATTTGGTTTAACAAAATTTCTTTAGTAGATGTTTGTCTACGCCAGTTTCTAATCCAAGACTTATAGATCTGGGGCCAGCGCTGCGGCTCAGGGGGTTTAGCTGCTGCCTGCAGTGCTGGCATCCCCTATGGGCACCAGTTTGGGTCCCGACTGCTCCATCTTTGATCCCATTCCCTGCTAATGTGCCTGGGAAAGCTGCGGAGGATGGCTCAACTGCACCCATGTGGGAGGCCCGGAAGAAGCTCCTGTCTCCTAGTTTCGGTTTGGCCTAGCCCTGGCCGTTACGGCCATCTGAGAAGTGAACCAGTGGATGGAAGACCTCTGTCCCTCTCTCTTTCAAATAATAAATCTTTTTTTAAAAAGACATACATTTGTATTTTTACTTCTAGCCTGTATCTCTTCTTTGAATGCATGAACATACATTCAATGACATAAGGAACCAAAAACTGAGACTCTAATAGGGCCTGGAATTTATTACAAACTTTTCTCTAAGCTGGTTCCCACTCAGTCTTCCATCTCTGTTAACTTATTCTATTGTTCCAGTGGAAGGCAGTGGTATTTTGACTCCTCTCTCTCACCCAGCCTGGCACATGCCTCTACCGTCTCCTGTGTAGAAGCTGCAGTTACCTGCATGGGGTCTATTCCCTGGTTGTGCCTCTCATCTGCACAGTAGACACAAGATCTTCGCAAAGCCAAAGCTGTGTTATACTGGTCCCTGCTCAAAACCCTTCACCTTCCCATGTCACAGAGTGGCCAGCCAGTCTACCCTGGTCTACAAGGTCCTCCTGTCTGTCAGCTTTCAGGTCATCTCCTGCCATCACCCCTGAGCTGGGGACATGGGCTTTCTTGTTCTTCCTCCTATCTGCCGGCCACAGCCCGTTTCAGTGCTTTTGCAGACTGTGCCCTCTGCCTGGAATGATCATTATCACAAAATCTACCTCCGGCCGGCGCCACAGCTCAATAGGCTAATTTTCCGCCTGTGGCGCCAACACTCCGGGTTCTAGTCCGGGTTGGGGCGCCAGATTCTGTCCCGGTTGCTCCTCTTCCAGTCCCGCTCTCTGCTGTGGCCCGGGAAGGCAGTGGAGGATGGCCCAAGTCCTTGGGCCCTGCGTCCACATGGGAGACCAGGAGAAGCACCTGGCTCCTGCCATTGGATCAGCGCGATGCGCCGGCAGCAGCGCGCCTACCGCGGCAGCCATTGGAGGGTGAACCAACAGCAAAAAGGAAGACCTTTCTCTCTCTCTCACTGTCCACTCTGCCTGTCAAAAACAAACAAACAAAAACAAAAAACCCGTGTGCGATTGTGTCTGTCCAGAAGGCCCTGCTGGCCCATCTTCATCTGGAAAATTCATCTTCAAAGAGCCAGGTCAGAAAGCGCTTTCTGAAAGAGTTCTTCCTGCTCCAGCCAGAGTGCCTGGTTTCCTCTTTGTGACTGCACAGCACTTTGAATCTCTGCGCTCATCTGCCCACTCTGTGATCATGGGATTATCTGTAAGCAAGAGTGAGCTTAAACTCTACAGCAGGCGACTACGTGCTCCTGGCAGACAGGAGGCACACCTTACTCTTTCTGTGAATCCCTAGCTCTTGACAGAGCAGACACTCAACAAATCTTTGCTGAATGAATAAAAAATTATAGCCCACTAACTTCACATTGCAAACTATTCTAAGGAAAATAAGAAAAGCTGTGTGATCAGATGCATACCATGTCAATAGAACTGGTGGTAAACTGTCAAGATACGCAACAAAGGGGTTTAAATACAGCTGCTTGGAAGACTCTGGACACATCAGCTGGTATTTTAGGAGCTCCTACTATGTGTCTGGTGCTGCACAAGTGAGGCAGGAAGAAGAGCATTCCCATTCCTACAACGCGGAAGGACTGGAAAGATGGCGACAAAACCAGGAAGAACAAAACAGTCTCCCTATCATTCCTGACGCCAAGCATGCACTGAACTCTACACCATGTAATGAAGTGTGAATTTTGGAGATTTGGTCTTGACAAAATTCCTGACTTTATAGGAATCTAGGATGTTCACTATGCTATAGCCTTAAAAACAGAACCAAAGCAGCCTGTATACAAACTGAGCACGCCTGGCATGTGCCTGGTGAACTGCACCGACCAGTGCTGGTTGGCTGGGCTCTGCAATTCCAAGGGCGTCGTAAGGCGTCTGTGCCATGGTCAAGGCTTCACCACATGTTCTTGATGGTGGGAGGAGGTGACACCTGTCAGTGCTGGCTGGGGTCAGTCCATGAACACACAGTGCAAAGGAGGAAAGAAAGGCCCAAGGAGCGCAAGAGACAGGAGTGGGAGGAGGGCTGGGAGGGTCAGAGGACCAAAGAGACTCACAAGATAACCAGAGAGGGGCAGGGAACAGACTTCTAGGGATAGGATGGCTTGCCAATTCCTGAACCTTTCTATTCAACATACCACAGAATCACTGCTGAACTCGAGGAGCCTTTGAAAGCCACATGGTCTGGGCGTCAGTTGCTGCTCCAGCACTCACCTCATCCTGCCCCTGCCTCACTGGGATCTGAACTACACACGGAGTCAGCTGCCTGGGGACGGTTTTCCATGACTCCACGTCACGTCCTCCCATCCTAGTCTTCCAAGCAAGAAACTCTGGGTTCACTTTAAATCTGTCAACCTCTACCTCCTAGGTGCAATCCTTGGCCATTCTGGGAGTGCCACCCTTTATCGTTACCCCAGACCGCAGTCAGGCCTTCCCCACACTGCCTACCACGATGTATCCCCAGTCAAGATCTGTGGATGCCACTTCCTGCCTTAAGGTCTTAGGTTCCCTGCTCTGTGATGGAGCAGGTCTAATCACGAGGCTGAACGCCGAGGCTGAACGACCTTAGGGCACAACGTGTAGAGAATGCCGCTGTCCCGGTGGGGACTCGGCCTCAGGGCCTCTCTCCTCTGGCTCCTATTCCTTCTTCCTGTCAACACTAAGTTGAGCAACGTCCCTCCCCTGCACTCATACTGCCTTCCTCTTCGCACTGCGTTCTACATTTCGTGTGTGGAGCAGGACGACCTCTGGACGACCTCAGAGAAGGTTCCTAATGAAGTGTGCTGCGGGGGGGTGATTTCTGCCATGAGCCACACCGTCTCCCTGAACATCTTCCCCCTTTGCCTAACTTACCTCTTGTTATCCTCACTCTCTCATTTAAGCAACCCTTTGAAGTTTTACCTCCTTCTTATAGTCTTTTTTTTTTTTTTTTTTTTAATTAATTTATTTTTTTTGACAGGCAGAGTGGACAGTGAGAGAGAGAGACAGAGAGAAAGGTCTTCCTTTTGCCGTTGGTTCACCCTCCAATGGCCGCCGCGGTAGCGCGCTGCGGCCGGCGCACCGCGCTGTTCCGATGGCAGGAGCCAGGTGCTTATCCTGGTCTCCCATGGGGTGCAGGACCCAAGAACTTGGGCCATCCTCCACTGCACTCCCTAGCCACGGCAGAGAGCTGGCCTGGAAGAGGGGCAACCGGGACAGGATCGGTGCCCCAACCGGGACTAGAACCCGGTGTGCCGGCGCCGCAAGGCGGAGGATTAGCCTGTTGAGCCACGGCGCCGGCCTATAGTCTTTTTAATTTATTTTGTTTAAAAGACAGACACATAACTAGGCAAGAGATACGTCCCACCTGATGGCTCACTCCCCAAATGCCCTCAACGGCCAGGGTTTGGGCCAGGCCAAAGCCAGGAGCCCTGGATTCCATCCAGGCCTTCTCTGTGCGTGGCAGGGACCCGAGTACCTGAGCCCTGACCTGCTACCTCCAGGGTGCACACCTGCAGGAAGCTGGCGCTGGAAGCCAACCAGGGCTGGAACCCAGGCACTGTGATGGGATGTGGGCATCCCAAGCAGGATCTTAATCACTGAGCAAACGCTCACCGCCTCCTTAGGCTTTTCTTTTCTTTGGCTCCAGAGGTAGAGGCTTAACCTCCTATGCCACAGTGCCGGCCCCCTTTCTCTTTCTGTCACTTTGCTGTTCAAATAAATCTTTAGAAAAACAAAGTTAAATACCTGAGTAAAGCTATCTGGGAGTGTCTTAGCAGCTTCTGAGTGAGTGGGAGTCAGAGGCAGTGCCTGGGCTGGGACTCCAGTCCTGACACAGAATGTGGGCATCCCGAGTGCCATCTCAGCTGCTGTGCCAAATGCCCACCCCTTACGAGTTCTTTAGACAGTATTACAAATAGTACAAAATAATGCCTTTATCTTTTAACCTCTTTCTCTTTTATGCCACCACAACAAAGAAGAAGGTGAACAGACTTTGTGTGGCAGAGCAATCTGCTAGAAGTTTTCTGAGATTAGAAAAGCAAACTGTGCAAACAAGTACGGACTATGAAAATGGAGGTAGTGGGGCTGGAGCTGTGGTGTAGTGGGTAAAGTGGCAGCATGCTATGCCAGCATCCCAGACAGGTGCAGGTTCAAGACCTAGCTGCTCCACTTCTCATCCAGCTTCCTGCTAATGCGTCTGGGAAAGCAGCCGAGAATGGCCCAAGGCCTTGGGCCCCTGCACCAACGTGGGAGATTGTAAGAAGCTCCTGGCTTGGTCTGGCCTCGTCCTGGCTGCTGCACTCATTGGGAATGAACCAGCAGATTTCTGTCTCACCCCCTCTCTCTGTAACTCTACCTTTCAAATAAATAAACCTTAAAAAGAAAAAGGAGGTGGAGAGAGGTTACAGGGTCATCGTCGTCTTTTTTTTTAAGATTTATTTATTTATCTGAGAGGTAGAGTTATAGACAGAGAGGTCTTCCATCCTCTGGTTCACTCCCCAAATGGCTGCAATAACCGGAGCTGGGCTGATCCGAAGCCAGGAGCTTTTTCCAGGTCTTCCAAGCAGGTGCAGGGACCCGAGGATTTGGGCCATCTTCTACTGCTTTCCCAGGCCATAGCAGAGAGCTGGATTGGAAGTGGAGCAGCTGGAACTTGAGCTAGAGCCCATATGGGATACTGATGGTGGCTTTACCCACTATTCCACAGTGCTGGCCCCTACAGGTTTTTAAATGAAAAAAAGTATTCTGTTGTCTCACGGAGATATTAAAATTGTAATATGGGATTTTTGGCAATTTCCCTCCAGGATGTTTCTATCCTAAGGATGAAACATACACAGGAGTTTTCAATCTGAGTGAGTTCTTCTCTGAACCTCTGTGTACTTGTCTGCAAAATGGGAACAATGGTACCTACTTCAAATAACCATTCTAAGATAAATGAGAGAATCACTCGAGCAGCCAGCAGAGTGCCCAATACATGATAATCTTTGCCATTATCATCAATGGAGGGAAAGTCTCATAACTATAGGTAGGAACGTAACTTATATGTTTTCTGGTTTTTTTTTTTTTTTTTTTTTTTTGACAGGCAGAGTTAGAGAGAGAGAGACACACACACAGAAAGGTCTTCCTTCCGTTGGCTCACTCCCCTAATGGCCGCCATGGTCGGCGCCGCGCCGATCCGAAGCCAGGAGCCAAGTGCTTCCTCCTGGTCTCCCATGCAGGTGCAGGGCCCAAGCACTTGGGCCATCCTCCACTGCCTTCCCGGGCCATAGCAGAGAGCTGGACTGGAAGAGGAGCAACCGGGACAGAACCGGCGCCGCAGGCAGAGGGTTAGCCCAATGAGCCGCGGCACCGGCTAACTTATATCTTTTCTGAAAGACAGTATAGTAATAGATATGGAAAATTCAAATACAAAACTCCCTTGTTTTGGGAATTTCATGTTCAGGAATTCCTCCTTTGAAAATTATCTTAGTAGGGTGGATACCCAGTATAGTGTTTAAGACACCACCTGGGATCCCTACATCCCAAGTTAGATCCCACCTCTGCTTCTGGGTCGGCCTTCCTGCTAATGTGCACCCTGAGGGGGAGGGGGAGGCGGAGGCAGAGGAGATGGCTCAAATAGGGAGCTCCTGGCTTCAGCTTGGCCCAGCTCTGGCTATTGCAGGCAACTGGGGAGGGAATCAGCAGACTATCATCTAGGTCTTTCAAATAAAAAAACATGTCAGTTGGGGCCGCTGCCGTGGCGCAGTAGGGTAATCCTCTGCCTGTGGCGCTGGCATCCCATATGGGCGCTGGTTTTAGTCCTGGTTGCTCCTCTTCCAGTCCAGCTCTCTGCTAAGGCCTGGGAAAGCAGTAGAAGATGACCCAACTCCTAGGGCCCCTGCACCCACATGGGAGACTAGGAAGAAGCACCTGGCTCCTGGCTTTGGATCCAGCCATTGCAGCCATTTGGGGAGTGAACCAACTGACGGAAGACCTTTCTATCTCTCCCTCTCATTGTAACTCTATCTCTCAAGTAAATAAATAAAAAATAAAAAGCAGATATTAAAAAAGTCAGTTAAGCTGGCGCCGCGGCTCACTAGGCTAATCCTCCGCCTTGCGGCGCTGGCACACCGGGTTCTAGTCCCGGTTGGGGCACCAATCCTGTCCCGGTTGCCCCTCTTCCAGGCCAGCTCTCTGCTGTGGCCAGGGAGTGCAGTGGAGGATGGCCCAAGTGCTTGGGCCCTGCACCCCATGGGAGACCAGGATAGGCACCTGGCTCCTGCCATTGGATCAGTGTGGTGCGCCGGCCGCAGCGTGCCTACCGCGGCGGCCATTGGAGGGTGAACCAACGGCAAAAGGAAAACCTTTCTCTCTGTCTCTCTCTCACTGTCCACTCTGCCTGTCAAAAAAAAAAAAAAAAAAAAAAAAAAGTTAAGTACTCTGACATATAATACTGAGAGGTAGAAACTAAATTTTTACATCAGCCTTATTTATAGTAGAAAAAGATTTAAAAAATCTAAGGATACATCAATAGTTAAATGACATTAATACAAGGGAATATTGTGGAGCTGTAAATACCTTTATGTAATGATACAGACATGTATTTATATTATTGCATAAAAGGAGCAATTATATATCATATAAAACACATATATTATATATAACATACACTCCATAATATTAGGAGGCATTAGTATAAATCCATGTAAATAAGAAAGTATAGGGCCGGCACCGCGGCTCACTAGGCTAATCCTCTGCCTGCAGCGCCGGCACTCCGGGTTCTAGTCCTAGTCAGGGCGCCGGATTCTGTCCCGGTTGCTCCTCTTCCAGTCCAGCTCTCTGCTGTGGCCTGGGAAGGCAGTGGAGGATGGCCCAAGTGCTTGGGCCCTGCACCTGCATAGGAGACCAGGAGGAAGTACCTGGCTCCTGGCTTCGGATCAGCACAGGCACCGGCTGTAGTGGCCAATTGGAAAGTGAACCAGCAGATGGAAGATCTCGATCTCTCTCTCTCTCTCTCTCTCTCTCTCTCTCTCCACTGCTTCTCTCTCTGTGTAACTCTGACTTTCAAGTAAAATAAATAAATATATATATAAAAAAGTATAGTCTTCAGGGCTGGCACTGTGGCACAGAGGGTAAAGCCTCCGCTTGCAGTGCTGGCATCCCATATGAGAACTGGTTCAAGTCCCGGCTGCTCCACTTCTGATCCAGCTCCCTACTGATAGCATGGGAAAGTAGCAGAAGTTGGTGCAAGTGCTTGGGCCCCTGAACCCATGTGGGAGACCCGAATGAAGCTCCTGGCTCCTGGCTTTGGCTTGGCCCAGTCCTGGCCGTTGTGGCCATTTGGGGAGCGAACCAGCAGATGGATGATCTCTTTGTCTGTTTCTCCCTATCACTCTTTCAAATAAATAAATAAATCTTAAAGAAAAATATTCACAGATACATTATTTGTGATAGTTAAAAAAAAAAAAAGAGTGGAAATACCTGCTGAATAGCTAAATAAAACTGGTATATCCATATAATGGAATAACATCCAACCATAAAAAGGAACCACTACGGGTTACACAGACAATCCTTGAAAACACTGTGCTATGTGAAGAAGCCAGACATGAGGGGTCACATGATGTATGAGTCTACTTTTGTGAACTATCCAGAACAGAGATATCACAACACAAAGACCAAAAGTAACTCCTGGAAGGTATGGATTGGCAGGGCCAGCAAGGGGTAGGGGCAGGTGACAAAAATGCTCAAAAACTGTACCTGTAAAACATTAGATAAAATGACAATTTGTCTCATATTGGTTACTCACCATCCATGAGAAGCCAATGGCCAGTGAGGACCCAGATGAGGACGAGCATGACGGACAGGGAAAATGACAGCAGCTCAGCAGCAGTGAAACGCCCACAGCAACCGAAGGAAATCCTGCGAAACACAGGATGTTTACCGGACTGATGGCACATTTACAACCAAACCCTCCTTCGGTTCTTGCGATAGGAGTTCGTGATGTCCGGGTTAGAATATAGGCAATGCCTACACACCGGCAACTCCAAAAGCTCCAAGTGCCCTTCGTAAGGATGGAAAGGTCAGAGGAATTGTACTTCTGTGTCCATCTGATTACACTCTTTCTAGATTAGATCATCAATGTGGGTATTTGGAATCTTCTCGAGAAGCTAAATATAGGAGACATCTATTCTTACAAGGAAAACAACGAAAAAAGCCAACAATGCAATCCATTTAGCCAAGATGAATAAATATGTACGAGACGGTACGTCTGTCTGGCTGCACTAGCGACTGGATTCCTAAGCGCACACAGCATCTTCATTGTGCAGTTCTTTGTTTCCATGGAGCAATGGCTTCAGAAGCTACAGCACAACCCTGGCCACATGCAAGTGGCCAGCATATCTAGGTCACCACAGATGAAAGGCAAAGAATATATGAAGAATGCTTGAATTTAGCCACTGTTCTCATAGTCCCTTAGCTCGCCAGTAAAGGAACGAAAGCACTGCCTCAAAAGAAAACCTTCAGCCATCTAAGCAGGAAGCGCATCACAACGACTCTGACCTATGATCTGCGTCTATTTCATCTGCCAAGAAAAGGTCCAAAAGGAGTTGTATCTCCTAAAGATCAAACATCTCACTTCTCCAGCTTCTCGCATTAGCGTGCTCCAGTAAACACCGGAAACTGTGACCCCTGCTAATGCCATCGAGTATGAGAGGTAAACATATCCAAGTTCATAATTCAGAAGAAAGTCTCAAGTCCTTACTTGTTCTGTGGTGAGCAGGGTCTTGTTAAATACTGGCACATTGGGAGCAGAAGAAAAGCAAAAGCGATCGTTGCAAGAACTAGAGAAAGAAAACAGAGAGTTAGCTGTTGTTTTAAGAAAATGGAATGTCTTCTAGAAATGCAGTCATTTCCCAAAATACTTTTCTTTACAGGTGGATACAACTGACTTAATTAACCAGGGAGGGAAAATTCCATCATTTGGTACTGCACAGATACCCTAATTTAAAAACAAAAAAATACAAAGTGCCTGATTTGAAGTAGGGAAAAGCACAGGTTATTTTTCTCATTCAATTTAATTCAATGCTGTTTCAACATGTGGAATTTTTTTTCCCTTTAGGATTAAAAATAGAGAAATGTGGCCGGCGCCACAGCTCACTTGGCTAATCCTCAGCCTGTGGCGCCGGCAACCCGGGTTCTAGTCCAGGTCGGGGCACCAGATTCTTTCCCGGTTGCCCTTCTTCCAGGCCAGCTCTCTGCTGTGGCCCGGGAAGGCAGTGGAGGATGGCCCAAGTGGTTGGGCCCTGCACCCGCATGGGAGGCCAGAAGAAAGCACCTTGCTCCTGGCTTCAGATCAGCGCAGCGCAGCGGCCATAGCAGCCATTTGGGGGGTGAACCAATGGAAGAAAGACCTTTCTGTCTCTCTCTCACTGTCTAACTCTGCCTGTCCAAAAAAAAAAAAAAAAGAGAAATGCATTTACCTGCTGTACATATTGTAAAAACTACTTGAACTGAGTCAAAGAAGAAGAACATTACTAGAAGAGACACAGATGCTCCAATTGGAAGGAACAGAGCCTGGGTAGAATCGATGGTTTGGATACCTGAAACAGAGGAAAGGCCACATGAATAACTTACTGTGTAACAGGCCCTGTGCCCATGCCTTGTGTATCTATGTTAATGTCTTAAAATCTGGGTCAGGCCTGTGAGTCTCTCAACAAGACCACGACCTCGGTTCCTCACAGTGCTGTCCTACAGCAGGTGCTCACACAGTACTGGAACAGATTCACTCCCTATGGGTGCTGACCATCCGGATGATGGGACATGAAGAACAAATGCAATATCAGAGGTAGGAACAATTCTGGTTAGTCTATCTGACAATACTGGTGTATAGGTATGGTGAAGATGGTTAAACTCATTGACTAAAATAATTTCTCATTATCTGTGAAAATTTAATGTACTCATGTTCTCTCTTTCCCACCGCTTCTGATGGCTGAGGATTCGACGAGACATAGTTGAAAGCAGTCAATCAGAAAAATCACTTTATGGGAATATTTTAAGGTGGCAGACGAGAAATGGGAAAACCCTCTCCTGGGAGAGAGGAGGATTAAGCACAGTGGTTCTCTTCTGAGCTATTCAATAGAATCACCTGGGCAGCTCTCAAAAAATTCTGATTCCCAGGTCCAACCCAAGACCAATTAAACTGAAATTTCTCAAATTAGGACCAGCCAAAAACTCTCCCAAAATTTTATTATGCATCCAGGGTTGAGAACCACAAATAGAATATTTGGTAGAGAAGGAAAACATGGCAAAATTTGATTACCACTGAATAAAAAAAAAAAAAGTTACCATCTTGTATGCTACCTACTTCCAAATTAACCTTGTTGAAATGTCATAAAGTACATGAAAAGAACCAAAGAATCTTCAAATGATCTATTATAATGCAATATTATAAATCAAAGTCTTGCTTCATTAAATTAAGTCTATGAATAAAATACAACCAGGATGAAGATAACAAGATCAAAGGGTTGCAATGATCAACCAACATTTAAAAATCACTCTTATGTATTTCAATTTCTTTGCCTGGGGGCTGGTATTGTGGCCTAATGGTTAAGCTGCTGCCTGCAGGGCCAGCATCCCAAATGGGTGTTGGTTCAGGTCCCGGTTTGCTCCACTTCTGATCCAGCTGGGAGAGTAGCAGCAGATGGCCAAGTGCTTGCTCCCCTGCACCCATGTAGGAGATCCAGAAGATCCAGGTTCCTGGCTTTGGCCTGGACCAGCTCTCGACATTGGGGGAATGAACCAGCACATGGAAGATCTCTAATGCTGCCTTTCAAATAAATCAATCTTAAAAAATGTCTGTCTGCAAAAGAACTATTCCGAAGTTTTTGGTGAAATAAAGCATGAAATATTTCCATAAAATAAAACTGCTCCCTCGTGGTCAGGCAGATGAGCGGAATGAGCCAGTTGGGAGCAGGGCGATTTGGATTCTGAGCATCTACATGACCAACTGAAACGACCTAGGAAGCAGTCTGCCCCGAGCTCCGGCCAAACCCGTCCCACAGCTCTGGGACACCTCAGCTCCATGAGATCCCTACAAAAACCTTCACCTGGGCATTTGCTGAATTTAAGGACTCTGTGGTAGTTCAGAGGAGAACCAGAGGAACAAATTTCAGTTGCTTGTCACTACAGAAAATAATGGTTTCTCAAATAAATGATGGTTGATCCACAGAGGGGAAAAACAAACTATTTTTCAAAATCTATAAATGTTAAGACATGCCCCCACCCTCTGAAAACAAAGCATCATAGTCCACAGGTAAATTATGTTGGTTCAAAGTTCAAAGAAAAATTATAAACAGCTGGCTGCAACACAGAATGAAGGAAGTCCGTTTATTTTTTTAATAATCTCAATTTTAGATGTTTAGTCTGCAATTAAAATGCAAAACTATGAAGAACCTTGTAGAATATTATGTTGCATTCTTTATTTTTTCTAAAGCACAGATTTTAAGCCAGCAGGCAATGTCACAGGGCAAGAAAAGCTTCTTTGCTCACTGACAATATACTACCTAAAACAACAAACATGGCTTCAGTTCTGTACTTCCTGAAGGTTCCGAGATAATGGTCTTGAAGGGAAGGAGCGCATTAATTAGAAATTCTAGGCAAACTCCAGCAACTTTAAAACAAAAGAGAGCGGGGGGAGCACTGTGGCACAGCGGGCTAAGCCTCTGCCTGCGGCGTCAGCATCCCATATGGGTGCTAGTTCGTGTCCTGGCTGCTCCTCTTCTGATCCAGCTCTCTGATATAGCCTGGGAAAGCAGCAGAGGATGGCCCTAGTGCTTGGGGCCTTTTGCCCATAGGGGAGACCCAGAAGAAGCTCTTGGCTCCTGGCTTTGGATCAGCCCAGCTCCGGCCATTGTGGACATTTGGGGAGTGAACCAGTGGATGGAAGACCTTTCTGTCTCTTCCTCTCTAACTCTACCTCTCAAATAAATAAAATCTTTAAAAAAACAAACAAACAAACAAAAAAACTAAGCAAAGCGGAACAGTCATAACTGGGAAGACTTATCCAACTGCAGTTGCATTGTTTTTAAAGCCAAAATCAACATAAGAAATAGACTCAGTGATGGAATTAGTAATTCTGTATGGCACCATTATCTTCTTCAATGAACATAGCTAAAGGCTAAACATACATTTGGTTATGGAATAGGTACCGGGTACTACACCAATGTATTGTTGATACTGTTAAGAAAACTGATTTTGGGACCAATGCTGTGGCACAGCAGGTTAAGCCACTGTCTGCAGTGCCCTCAGCCCATATGGGTGGCTAGTTCAAGTCCAATCCAGCTGCCTACTAATGGCCTGGGAGAGCAGCAGCAGATGGCCCAAGTCCCTGGGTCCATATATTCACATGGGAGACCCGGGAGAAGCTCCTGGCTCCTGGCTTTGGCCTGGCCCAGCCCTGGCTGTTCCAGCCATCTGGGGAGTGAACCAGCGGATGGATGATTTCTTTTTCTCCTTCTCTAAAGTCTGCCTTTCAAACAAAATACATAAAATCTTAAAAACAAAAACACTGATTTTGCACCTCCATGTAAAAGCCATGCTCTATAGTAAGCAACAGGAGGGGTTAAAAAAGTCATTTCTGTATCTTGTGAAGTTCAAAGTCTGGGAGAAGATTAATACATGTATCTCTACGAATGAAGACAATCCCAACTGCATATTTTCATGGTTCAAAGAAATTCTATGTGAAGTTTGACTTCATGATGTCATATAATGGCAATGTATGTGGCTTTTTCTTTTTTTCTAAATATTTATTTATTTGAAAGGCAGAGTTATAGATAGTGAGCAAGAGACAGAGAGATATTCCACCTGCTGGTTTACTCTCCAAATGGCCATAACAGCTAGGGCTGCATCAGACCGAAGCCAGGAGCCAGGAGCTTCTTCCTGGTCTCCCGTGTAGGTGGCAGGGGCTCAAGCAGTTGAACCATTCTCCACTGCTTTTCCAGGTGCATTAGCAGAGAAGCCAGATCAGAAGCAGAGCAGCCGGGACTCAAACCACGGTGTCCATATGGGATGCTGACACGGCGGGCAGAGGCCCAATCCACTACGCCACAATGCTGCTGGCCCCTGGCTTTTTTTCCTTGATGCGCTTAATTTCAGTGAAATGAAGACCTGATGTGCCAGGGGAAGGCTCTATATAGGATTCTCGGGCAATGCAGGAGTCAGAAACAAGGTCAGGGGAAATCAGCGAAGATCCGGAGGAGCTCCCTACAGCACCCATTACCTTTCTTTCCCACTGTTTTCACTATGAACCATCACACAGAAAAGTACAAGATGAAGAACTCAGAGAGCTGTCACCTGTCTCACATACTCGGGTCAAGGAGCAGCCCCACTCACAGTCTCCCAGGTCCCAATCTACTCTCTTTCCCCCAGAGGTGATGATGATCCTGACTCTCATGGTGTCTTCTTTGTTTACTTTACATTTTTCCATGGAAGCACGCATCCTTCAAAAATAAAATAATGTTTACTTTTCCTGCTTTTTGAATAATACACACTGACATCTGTGGCATGTATTTTGTGTCTGGCTTCTTTCACTCTGCATTATTTGTTAAAATCATCCATTCTGTATGTGAAGCTGTAGTTCACTTTCATGGTATGAATCTAAGTACAATTCACCCATGCTATGGTTGAACACCTGGGTTGTTTCCAAGGTTTTGACTTTGAGCTTCTTTTGTTGTTGTTAATGTCTGTCTATTTACATTTACTTAAAAGGCAGAGACCGGTGTGTGTGTGTGTGTGTGTGTGTCCATCAGCTCATTCACTTCCCAAAGGCCTGCAACAGCCATGACCAGGCCAAGCCAAAGCTAGGTGCCCAGAACTGCAGCAGGTTTCCCTTATGTACTGCAGCAGTCTAACCACCTGAGCCAACATCTGTAGCCTCCCAAGATGCATTAGCAGAAATGCTGGATTGGAAACAGAGCCACTCAGACTTGAACCAAAACCCTGACATGGGATGCTGAAGTCCCGAGCAGCAGCTTAACCTGCAGTGGCACAGCGCCTGCCCCTTGAGCATTCTTGTACATGACATTTGGTGTGTATGTGCCTGTCTGCTGAGTGTGTAACTAGGAGAGACACTGACAGGTTCCATGGGTGAGCAATCGTGCCACCCTGTGGCTCTCCAGTAGCGTACAAAGGTTCCTTCTTTCTGTGCATCCTCAGTGACATTTTAGCTGTTCTGGCAGATGTACAGTGCTGTTTCCTATTTTTTAATGGGTATCACACTTCCTGGAAGGCCTGTTCCATCTGCTCCCATACCCCTCACCTCTGCTACTTCCATGTGGTTTTAAGTCATCCAGATAGGTGCAGTGTTTCTGTAACCTGGAACTGTACAGTGAGAACCATTCCGTCATTCTTCCCTGTAATCAGTCCGACACTCCCTTGCCAGAGGCTGGTATCGTGCGGGGTTAAGCCGCCGCCTCTGACACTGGCACCCTGTATCAGAGTGCCGAGTAGAGTCCCAGCTTCTCTGCTTCTGATCTAACTCCCTGCTAGTGCACCTGGGTCCAAGAGTCTAAGTACTTGGGCCCCTGCCCTCCATGTGGAGGACCCTGATGGAGTTCCTGGCTGCTGGCTTCAGCCTAGCCTGGCCCTAGCTGTTGTGGCCATTTGGGGACTGAACCAGCGGACAGAAAATCTCTTTTACTCTGCCTAAATTCATACCTTCCTTTTCTTAGAATCTTCTCCCCAATTCTTCACATTTCTAATCCTCCAGATTTCAATCTCTTTACACAATCTCGTGTTTCTGTTTATCTTTTTGGCTGTTATTATTTCTTCATTCTTGACAAATGTATCTTGTTCTCCATGCCACCCCTTCAATCTAGAATGATATTATATTCCATTATCAAGTGCCAGCCTTCTTAGCAATGGCTGCTTCTTTCTTCACACTTCTCCTGATTATGTGGAGCTGGACTGTATTCTATTCCAATCTGTCCTTATCTCTTTTGGTTATCTGTGGCTCAGAGTAGGCACTAAAGAAATATGTTGTTGAATATAATTAAGTATAATATAGGAAAACATATTTAAGAAAACATCTATATAAGAAGTTTTTCTAGTGGTTTAAGCTACCTGTGTCCCACATCAGAGGACCTGGGTTCAGTATCTGGTTCCAGCTTCCTGCTAATGCAAACTCTGGAGAGCAGCAGTGACGTCTCAGGAAATGGGTTCCTGGCCGGTGCCGTGGCTTAACAGGCTAATCCTCCGCCTTGTGGCACCGGCACACCGGGTTCTAGTCCCAGTTGGGGCGCCAGATTCTATCCCAGTTGCCCCTCTTCCAGGCCAGCTCTCTGCTATGGCCCGGGAAGGCAGTGGAGGATGGCCCAAGTCCTTGGGCCCTGCACCCACATGGGAGACCGGGAGAAGCACCTGGCTCCTGGCTTCGGATCAGTGAGATGCGCAGCGGCCATTGGAGGGTGAACCAACGGCAAAAAGGAAGACCTTTCTCTCTCACTATCCACTCTGCCTGTCAAAAAGAAAGAATTAAAAAAAAAAAAAAAAGAAGAAGAAGAAGAAGAAGAAGAAATGGGTTCCTGACACCCACGTTGGAGATCTGGACTGCATTACCAGCTGCTGGCTTCAGCCCCAGCCACTGCAGACATTTGGGACGTAAACCAGCAGATGCAAGCTGTCTCTCACATAAATTAAAAAGAGGCATTACACTACATTTTTATTTTACTTATTTGAAAGCAGAGTTGTATATAGAGAGGGAGAGTCAGAGAGAGAGAGAGAGAGAGAGAGAGGGAGGAGGGAGAAAGGGGGAAGAAGGGATCTTCCGTTCGCTGGTTCACTACTCCCCAAATGGCCACAACGGCCACAGCCAGGCCAGGCCAAAGTCAGGAGCCCAGAGCTCCATCTGGATCTCCCACATGGGTAGTAGGGGCCCAAGCACTTGGACCATCATCTGCTGCTTTACCAGGTGCATTAGTAGAGAGGTGGAGCAGCCAAGACTCAAACTAGCACTCATACAGGATGCCGGTGTTACTGGCAGCAGCTTAACTGTGCTAAAACACCAACCCCTACACAATTTTTTTAAAAAAGATTTACCCTATTTATCTGAAAGACAGAGAGGGAGGGAGGGGGAGGAGGGGGGGAGGGGGGGAGAGAGAGAGAGTGTGTGTGTGTGTGTGTGTGTCAATCTTCTACCCGCTGGTTCACTCCCCAAATGGCCACAACGGCCATAGCTGGGCCAGATGGAAGCCAGGAGCCAGGAGCTTCATCTGGGTCTCCCACTCGGGTGCACGGACCCAAGGACTTGGGCCATTTTCTGCTGCTTTCCCAAGTGCATTAGTAGAGAGCTGGACTGGAAGTGGAGCAGCTGGGACACAAACCAGTGCCCAAATGGGATGTCAGCATTGCAAGGCAATGGCTTAATTGGTTACATCACAATGCCAGCCCCACCCTATATACCTTTTTTTTTTTTTAATATTTATTTATTTACTTGAGAGGTAGAGTTACAGAGAGTGGGAGAAACAAAGAGAGGTCTTCCATCCACTAGTTCACTCTCCAAATGGCAATGGCTGGAGCTTTGCGGATCCAAAACCAGGAGCCAGGAGCTTCTTCCAGGTCTTCCATGAGGATGTAGGGGACCAAGCACTTGGGCCATCTTCCACTGCTTTCCCAGGCCATAGCAGAGAGTTGGATCAGAAGAGGAACAGCCAGGACTAGAACCAGCAGAGGATTAACCTACTGCGCCACAGCACTGGCCTCGCTACTATTCTTTAAACTCTGATTAATAACAAGAAATAGAACTGATGGGCTGATATAATCACTTATATCATTTGAGAAAAAAATTGTACTGAGATACACACTATACCTTTCTCGGATGTTTTGTGATGCAATGTATAGATGTATAATTTGTATTAAGAAGTAGATCTGCATATATACTACATATCAAGGGACTTTAAAAAACATTTTCAAGAGTAATGGAAGTGATTTGATGAAAATCTTTATAAAAAGTGAGCTATATAATAGTCTAATGTGAAAATAATATTTAGTACTGAGTTTTAAGTGGTTCCTAATAAGTTATCAGTATGAAATTTTATATCACACAAGGATCTATGTCATAAGTTTAAGAAAAGGCTCATTATATTTAAATGATTCTTTTATGGTCTTTATCATGTGTACTTTGCATGGCTGGGGACAATGAGACATATTTAGCTGAGTGAAAACTGGTTTGCAGGGTATTATAATAACTAGAAAAAATATGAAATGATTAAATGATCTTCTCCAGCTTCATATCCCTGGTCCTCTATCACCATTTCATCCAAGGTTTGATTAGAGCCTTGGTATTTCGTTCTCACTAGATGGCGACTTCAACCTGTCCTAACAGGGCTCGTTCACTTGGCCCTGTGTGTTACAACACGGTCTCCTCTCCTTCTGAGATGACTTCCTCTCCACCCATTTGAGTTCACATTTCAAGTCCAATTCCACTCATTGCTGCTCACCGGCCTTGCCTTTCTCTTTGTGCATGGGTGTTGAAATGACATCATCTTTAGAGCTTACTCTGATCCACTGGTAGCAGCTGCTTGTTCAGAAGGATTCTGATGCTATAGTGAGGGTCAGCGAAAGAGCAAAAGTACCTGGCCAGGTATGGGAGGTGAAGGGATGCCTGCCGTCTCTGTCTTAGCACCTTTTAACACCTCAGAAAGAATTGTTCTCATACTTTTGTAACTTTAAAAATATCTAACAGGCTAGCAAGATTTGATTCAATACTATTTCTAATTCAACTATTTCCATAACAAGCACTACAAATTTTCTACAACTCTCATTTTTTGGGGGAGGGGGCAGGTAAATTTACCAAGTGTGAAGCTATCACTATACCACAGAGTTTTAGGTAACTGTCATCACCCCAACATAATTCTTCTTCCCATCCCTAGTCCCAACAACCATTAACTACCTCTTCTCTGATATGTTTGCTTTTTTGTAATTTTCATACAATATGTGGTTTCGGGACAGGTGTTGGGCCTGTTCAAACCCCAGCTGTTCCACTTCTGATCCACCTCCCTGCTTCCCAGCTCTGCTGCCTGGGAAAGCAGCAGAAGATGGCCTAAGTGCTTGGGCTCCTGCACTCGTATGAGACACCTGGAAGAAGCTCCTGGCTCCTGGCTCTGGCCTGCCCAGCCCCAGCCGATGTGGCCATGTGGGGAGTGAACAAGCAGATGGAAGACCTTTCTCTGTCTCTCTCTCTGTAGCTCTTTCAAATAAAACAAACCATTAAACAAACAACAAATAATGCGTAGTACTGAGCTTCTCTCACTCAGCATGTTTTCAGGTTTGCCCACACGGTGGCATCTGACAGTACGTCATTCCTTTTAATGCTATGTAACGCTCCCCTGTAGGAATGCACATGTTTTCTTTATAAATTCATACATTTATGGGCCTTTGTGTTTCTACTTCTTGACTCTTAACAAATGACACTGCTAAACATTTTGCCATATAGCACACTTTTTTTTTTTTTTTTTAAGAATTCTTTTAACAGCTTAACATCTGGAGAGACTTATACTGCTTAGTTCTATACGTACTTCAGGTAGCTCTTTTAAGTTACAGGATGAATTTATTATCAACACTCTCAAAATTATCAACCTTAGCCAAGTACCAAACTGAAGCCCCAGACTGGCAAACACGAATCTTGCTGCTCTTTAAGAAATAATCTCAGGAGCAAGCTTTGAGGACACAAGAACTCAGTAGTTCAGACTCAACATAAAAATGTAACTACACTAAACATAGTCCTTGAACCTATGAATTAACTAGGGGTATAGAAGGAACCAATGAAGACAACTGTATGTATGAAAGTTAACTGGCACAAAATGTCTTACTATTGTTGGTGCTGTTGCCATTAAAAGACCCAGAAGAACTGTTACTGTCTTTCTCTTTATCTTGATTTTCAAAGTCCATATTAAGAGACCTGTGGGAGAAAAAAATTACAGGTAAGTCTTACTTTTGCTTCAGAAAGCAGCAGGTCAGACAGCTGAGTCATGAGACAGTATTTTAAAGCGCGAAGACACTGGGAAGGAAGGTCTCTTTCTGAATAACTCGGGAAAGCCTCTCGCTGTCACACCAGGAAACAATCTCTGTCCCTTCTGACATCACAAGAGTGCAGGTGAAAGCACCCCCATGAATCCTTAATTACTTCAAGATTCACAAGTTTTGCTCACTTAAGGAACTTTACATTTTTTAACTAATTTATCTGACAGGCAGAGTTAGACACACACACACACACACAGATGTCTTCTATCCGCTGGTTCACTCCCCACATGGTCACATCTACTGGGGCTGGGCCAGGCTAAAGCCAGGAGCCAGGAGTTTCACCCAATCTCCCACATGTGTGTAGGGGCCCAAACACTTGGGCCATCCTCTGGTGCTCTCCCAGGTGCATTAGCAGGGAGCCGAATCAGAAGTGGAACAGGCAGGATTTGAACCAGCGCCCACATGGGATGCCAGTGTCATAGGCAGTGGCTTTACCCGCTATGCCACAATGCTGGCCCTTTTAATTATTTCCTCATGGTAAAAACCTAGAAGGAGAAACGTGGGCCAAAGGGTAAGCACATTTTGAGACTTTTACACACCACACAACTATTTACAGAAAGGCTGTACCAATACACTCTGACAGCAGTGCAGCAGAGTGCTGGTCCTCTCCACCACGTCAGCTCCGCTTCCTCAACAACAGATGTTTGAGTTCTTTCTATATCTGAATTACCCCAGGTACCAGAGGGACAATAAATAGTGAGCCAAACTCCAGCGGATTTTACACACATGGATTTTCAAGGGTGGGGAGTGGGGTGGCAGCTGGTGTACCCATACTGGGGCACCTAGCTCGTGTCCCAACGATTCCACTTCTGATCTAGCTTTCCGCTAATACGCACCCTGGAAGGCAGCAGGTGATGACTAAGGTACTTTGGTCCCTGCCACCCACTTGGGAGCCCTTGACTTAGTTCTGGGTTCTTGGCTTTGGACTGTCCCAGCCCTGGCTGTTGGGGCATCTGGGGAGTGAACCAGCAGGTGGAAGATGTCTCTGTCTCTCAAGTAAATAATAACAACAACAACAACAATAAAAAATGTGAAAGGGCAGCCCAACAGATGAAATATTTATAAACCATAAATTTGATGTGAGACTTTTATCTAGAATATATAAAAAATCTTTAACCATTCAATAATAAAAAAGAAAACCTGATTTAAAAACAAAAGAATACGAACAGACATTTCTACAATGATACACAAATGAACACATGGAAAGACATTCAATGTCATTACCCATCAGGGAAATACAAATCACAATCACAATTAGATACCACTTCACACTACAATTAAGAAGGTAGATAATAAGCAACTGTTGGCAAGGATAGAAAAACTAGAGCCTTCATACATTGCCTGTGGGACTGTAAATGGGTGCAGCTGCTCTGAAAACAGAATTCACCCACGCTGACACCTTGATCTTGGACTCCTGAGAAAATGAACTTCTTGTTTAAGCTAGCCAATCTATGGTATTTTGTTATGGCAACCTGAGCTAATTAACAGATCAGAGATCATACTTTATATGCCATGAATCTTTTAAATTGAGACTTATTTTACATACTAAGATATAATTTATATTAGGAAATATTCCATGTGCACTTGAGAAGAGTGTGTTTTCTTACTGGATGGAGTGTTCTCTAAATGTTAATTAGGTCAAACGGATCAAGAATATTAGTCAAGGGGTGGGTACTGTGGTGTGGTAGGATAAAGTCGCTGCTTCAGCGATGCCCACATCCCATACTGGAGCACGGTTCGAGTCCCAGTTATCCCACTTCTGATCCAATTCCCTGCTAACACACCAGGGAAGCAGCAAATGATGGCTCAAATGCTTGGGCCCCTGTTACCCATGGGGGAGATATGGATGGAGTTCTGGGCTCCTGGCTTTGGCCTGGAGCTGTTGTAGCCATCTGAGGAGTGAGCCAGCAGATGGAAAATTCCTCCCTCACCCAACCTCTCCCCTTCACTCTGCCTTTCAAATAAGTAATAAATATTTATTATTATTTTTTTGGACAGGCAGAGTGGACAGTGAGAGAGACAGAGAGAAAGGTCTTCCTTTTTCCGTTGGTTCACCTCCCAATGGCCGCTGTGGCCAGCACGCTGCGTCCGGTGCATCATGCTGATCCGAAGCCAGGAGCCAGGCGCCTCTCCTGGTCTCCCACACGGGTGCAGGGCCCAACCACTTGGGCCATCCTCCACTGCCTTCCCGGGCCACAGCAGGGAGCTGGACTGGAAAAGGACCAACCAGGACAGAATCCGGTGACCTGACCAGAGTGCCAGCGCCGCAGGCGGAGAATTAGCCTAGTGAGCCGCGGTGTCGGCCCAAATAAGTAATAAATATTTAAAATGTTGGAAGGGAGGAACAAGTATTGCATAGCAGTTTAAGCTGTGGCCTGGGATGCCTGCATCCCCTATCAGAGCGCCAGTTTGAGTCTTGGCCACTCTGCTTCTAATCCAGCTTCCTGCTACTACACCTGAGAGGCAGCAGATAAAGGCTCAGGTGCTTGGACCCTCCCACCCTTGTTAGAGACTTAGATGGAGCTCCAGGCTGGCTCTGTCCTGGCTGTTGTGAGCATTTGGGGAGTGAAAACAGTGTATGGAAGATCTGTTACTTTGCCATTCAAGTATGTGAAAATAAATAAATATATTCTTTAAGAAAAGACTATTTTTCAAGTCTGTTGTACCCTTGCTGATTTTGTCTACTTGTTCTATCCATTACTGAAGTCTTCAGCTGTATCTGTGGGCTTATTTCTCCTTGAAGTCCTACCAGTTTTTATTTCATGTACTTAAAGTTGGTTTATTGGATGTATAAGCATTCAGGACTGTTATGTCCTCTTGTTTAATTGACCCTTTGTCATCTTCTTTGATATTAACATAGCCGTTCAAGGTTTCTGTTGATGCGTATAAGCAACATATATATTCTTCCACCCTTTAATTTTTAACTCTTTTGGCTTTATAATGTGTTTTTTTGTAGGCAAAAATATAACTGGGTCTTGCTTTTTTATTCAATCTGACAATCGCTCTCTTAAATATTGAGACCGATTCATTTCCATTTAATGTGATTATGACAGAGTTAGGCTGGACATCACCTTGCTTTTTGTTTTCTGCTTGTGACATCTTGTTATTCTTTACTTGCTCTTTGGATGAATACAGATTTTGATTCTTTTACCTCCTTATTTCAGTCACTGCTGTACCATTTATAGTATATGAAAGTACTTCAAAAAGTTTGTGGAAGATGGAATTAAAAGGTGCTTGCTTATTTGGGTGCAAATTTTCTTTTGAAATCTATGTATATGAGGGGTCTTCAAAAAGTTCATAAATATGTATGCTACGGGGAAACTGCATGGATTTCAAAGAGTTTTTGCACCAGAACATCTTTTAACTCCATTGTCCAGCAACTTTTTGAAGTATCCTTGAACACTGTGAATTAACAGTGTATGTTTTTTTTTATTCATCCACTTATGTCTTAAAAGTTTAAAAATTTAAAAATTTATTTGAAAGGCAGAGTAACAGGGGTAGGGAGAGGGAAAAGAAGAGGGAAGAAATATCCTCCAGCTGCCGGTTCCACACCCCAAATGGCTGCAACAGCCCGTGCTGGGCCAGACTGAAGCCAGGAATCAGAAACTCCATTTAGGTTTCCCATGTGGCTGTGCAGGGGCCCAACTGCTTGGGCCGTCTTCCACTGCCTTCCCAGGTGCACTGGCAGAGCTGCATCAGAGCGGAGCAGCCAGGACTCAAACCAGAGCTCTGATGCTTGTACTGCAAGCTGTGGCTTCACCCGCTGTGCCACAAGGCTGGTCCCATTTTACAGTTTTAAATACGAAAAAAAAATATTATCAATGTATTTACCACTTCTGGTTATCTTCATAATTTCTTTGCATAGATAAAGATTTCCAATTGGTACCATTTTTAAATTCTGTCTGAAGGATTTGAACATTTCTTGTGGTATAAGTTGGCTGGTGATGAATTCTTTCATCTTGTATATGTCTGAAAACATCTTTATTTTGCCTTTATTTTTGAGTGATGTTTTTTCTATAGTATTCTATAATGACTGATTTGTGAGCCACTGTTTTCATGAGTGTTGGGAAAATCTGGCCATTATTCCTTTTAATATTTTTCTGTCTTTCGTATTCTATTTCAGGGACTCCAATTACTGATACATAAAGTCACTGGAGGTTTCTCTGTGATGTTCACTTGATAGCTCAATTATGTTCTTTAATGTTGATGGGCATTTAGGTTGATTCCAAGTCTTAGCTATTGTGAATTGACCTAAATGCCCATCAACAGTAGACTGGATAAAGAAATTATAGGATATGTACTCTATAGAATACTATACAGCAGTAAAAAACAATGAAATCCAGTCATTTGCAACAAAATGGAGGAATCTGGAAAACATCATGCTGAGTGAAATAAGCCAGTCCCAAAGGGATAAATATCAAATGTTCTCCCTGATCAGTGACAACTAACCGAGAACAAAAAAGGAAACCTGTTGAAGTGAAATGGACAGTATGAGAAACAGTGACTTGATCAGCCCTTGTCCTGAATGTTGATGAACAACTTAATACTTTATCCCTTTTAGTATTTTTTTGGTTGTTGTTCTACTTAATACTATTGGTTGAACTCTTTAATTAACACACAATTATTCTTAGGTGTTTAAATTTAACTGAAAAGTGATCCCTGTTAAATATAAGAGTAGGAATAAGAGAGGGAGGAGATGTACAATTTGGGACATGCTCAATCGGACTTGCCCCAAACGGTAGAGTTAGAAACATGGCAGAAGGCCGGCGCCGTGGCTTAACAGGCTAATCCTCCGCCTTGCAGCGCCGGCACACCGCATTCTAGTCCCGGTTGGGGTGCCGGATTGAGTCCCGGTTGCCCCTCTTCCAGGCCAGCTCTCTGCTATGGCCCGGGAAGGCAGTGGAGGATGGCCCAAGTCCTTGGGCCCTGCACCTGCATGGGACACCAGGAGAAGCACCTGGCTCCTGGCTTCGGATTAGCGCGATGCACCAGCCACAGTGGCCATTGGAGGGTGAACCAACGGCAAAAAGGAAGACCTTTCTCTCTGTCTCTCTCACTATCCACTCTGCCTGTCAAAAAAAGAAAAAAAAAAAAGAAAAAAGAAACATGCCAGGGAATTCAATCCCATCACGGTGGCATGTACCAATGCCATCTCACTAGCCAAAGTAATCAGTTTCAGTTCACAGCTGATCATAATGATAGGATTAAGACTCAAAGGGGGCCTGCGGGGTGGCTCACTTGGCTAATCCTCTGCCTGCAGTGCCGGCACTCTGGGTTCTAGTCCCAGTTGGGGCATCAGATTCTGTCCCGGTTGTTCCTTTTCCAGTCCAGCTCTACGCTGTGGCCCGGGAAGGCAGTAGAGGATGGCCAAGTGCTTGGGCCCTGCACCCAATTGGGAGACTAGGAGGAAGCACCTGGCTCCTGGCTTTGGATTGGCACAGTGTGCTGGTCATAGCAACCATTGGGGGGTGAACCAATGGAAGGAAGACCTTTCTCTCTGTCTCTCTTTCTGTCTAACTCTGCCTGTCAAAAGAAAAAAAAGAATTAAAAAGGAGAGAACGATCTAACATGGGAAGTGGGATACACAGCAGACTCATAGAATGGCAGATGTCATAAACAGCACTCTGGCCTCAGAATCAGCCCTTAAGGCATTCAGATCTGGCTAAAAAGCTCATGAGAGTAGTTTAGGCATGGAAAGCCAAGACACACTGGCAAAAAACAAACAAACAAACAAAAAAACAACTAAATGAAAGATCTCTGCAAATGAGATCCCAGTGGAAAGAACGGGCCATCAAAGAAGGAGGTACCTTTCTCTGAAAGGAGGAGAGAACTTCCACTTTGACTATAACCTTGTCTAAATAAGATCGGAGTTGGCGAACTCAAAAGGCTTCCACAACCTTGGCAACTCATGACAAGAGCCTAGGGTGATTACTGACGCCACAAACAGTGTCAATTGTTAAGTCAACAACAGGAGTCACTGTGTACTTACTCCCCATGTAGGATCTCTGTCCTTAATGTGTTGTAAAATGTGAATTAATGCTATAACTAGTACTCAAATAGTACTTCACATTTTGTGTTTCTGTATGGATGCAAACTGTTGAAATCTTTACTTAATATATACTAAATTGATCTTCTGTATATAAAGATAATTGAAAATGAATCTTGATGTGAATGGAATGGGAGAGGGAGCGGGAGATGGGAGGGTTGCAGGTGGGAGTTATGGGGGGGGGGAGGGAAGCCACTGTAATCCAAAACTGTACTTTGGAAATTTATATTTATTAAAGTTAAAAAAAAAAAAACACAAAATTCTTAGGACCAAAAAAAAAAAAAGTTCTTTACATGATTAAAAGACATGCAGTCTCTTATTTCACTCTGGATGTTCTCTACTGCTGTACCTGCAAGGTCACTCATGTTTCCTTCGTTAGTATCTGATTGCTACTAATCCAATCCAGTCTCTTAAAAAAAAAAAAAATTTTTTTTTTCTAGAAGCTTTAAATATTTTGCTATCTTCTGTGTATTTATCTAATTTGTACATTGGTAATACAGTTATAAAATCTATTTTGATGTGCTTCTCTGCTAATTCTAACATCTGTGTCAGTTCTCTTAATTATTCTCTCATCATTGGTCATGTTTTCCTTCCTTTTTTGCCTGTCTGCTCTTTGCTTGTATGCTAGACGTTCTGAATTTTACCCTTAGTGTTTTTATTACTAATGATTGCTCAGTACTTTTATATGCCTACAGGTTTTGAGCTTTGATCTGGGATGCTGTTACTTGGAAACAGTGTAATACCTCTTGTTTTCAGAATTCATTAGGTGGGTCTGAAGCAATGCACTGTCTAGAGTACTTATTTTCTATCACTGAGGCAAGATCTTTCTTTCTGCTTTGTTGAAATTTATTTATCTATTTGAGAGACATACAGATGGAGTGCGAGTGAGCACTCCCATCTGCTGGTTCACTCCCCAAGTGCTCAAAATGTCTAGGACAGAGGCAGGGAAAAGCCACAATCCAGGTCTCCCATGTGGGTGGCAAGAACCCAATTACTTGAGCCATGAGTGCTACCCTCCCAGGGTCTGCATTCCATCCCAGAGCTAGGGCTCAAAGCCAGGTACTCTGACTCTGCAGGTGGGCTCTTACTGCCAGGTGAATCGCCTGCTCCAGCAAGATCTCACCCAATGCCATGTGAATCCGAAGATTTTTCAAACTGGCTGGAGATCAGGTCCTCTGCCCACTAACCCCTTCATGGGATTCTTTCCTCGGCCTCAGGTTATTTTCGCACACACTTGTACTGACCAGCATCCGATGCGCAAAAAGGGCCGCCTGTAGACCCGTGGAGTTTTCACAGTCCTCTTTTCTCTGTCTTATCAATTCTAACTGCCTCAGTCTCTGAACTCTCAGCTCCATCTCCACGACGGAGGGAAGCTGCCGACCTCTCTACGGCCTGCAAACTGTCTTGGGACAATAAGACAGGGAACTGCTCATCATTCTTAGGATCAGTGACCTCTGTTGTCTGATGAACTCCATCTTGAAAATCACTTTATTAGTGGCTTTTCAGGTCGTTTCAAGGGGAATGGTAACATAGTCCCTGTCACTCCATCTTGGCTAGAGGCCTAAGTCCCCCCCAGGTAGGTCTTTTCACTCGTCAGTTCTGTAAAGTAAACGACAGGCCTCTCTTCATCTCTTGTTCATGTTTTCAATAGTCTCTTGGGATACTGGCACCCTAGGAGTTTCGTCTCTTTTTACAGAAGAGTACAGGATGCTATTTTCAACAGGTCATAGTCCTCTCTGGAAGGGACTCAGGTCACACTAACAATGCTCTTGACTTCCGAAATTCCCACCCCTCTGACTGAGTCTCATGCTGGATTTAAGAGATTTCCCCTCTACAACAACCTATCCTGCCTCTTAGTGACACACCTCACCCACTGTGGGAAATTCCCTCAGCAGATTCCAGTGCGGAAGCCTCAGTTGGCTCTATCTTGATTAGAATGGGTGACCCGCGGCACACAGACTGGTAGGTACACCTCACCCTGAGCCCCAAGAAATTTGGCTAGTGGCTTAGCAAACTGTTTTACTGAGGGCAGCCCAATAGGTTATAATTTCCTAGTAAGATCAAAGGATAACTATTTTTAGATGGGGTATACTCCCTCCAACACTCTCCTGAAATATGACCAGGACTCTGATGTGCTAGCTTTACTGGCTGGATGTGATTAATTAAAAAACAACAACAATAAACCCTTGGATTTTAGTTATGTATTTGAAAGGCAGAGAGGCAGAGAAAAACAGAGAGGTCCCATCTGCTGGTTCATTCCCCAAATGCCCACAACAGCTGGGGCTGTGCCAGGCCAAAGGTGGGAGTTAGGAGCTCAATCTGGGTTTCCTATGTGGGTGGCAGGGACCCAACTATTTGAGCAATCACCTACCTATTCCCAGGATGTGCAGTAGGAGGAAGCTGGAATTGGAAGTGTAACTTGGACCTGAACCAAGACGCTCTGATGGGGGATGCAGGAGTCTCAAGTGCTATCTGAACCAGTGCACCACATGTTCCCAAACCCAGGATTTTAGAACATTCTTCTTCTTTTTTTTTTTTTTTTTTTTTAAAGATTGACTTATTTATTTGAAAGACAGAGTTACACAGAGAGAGGAGAGGCAGAGAGAGAGGTATTCCATCTGATGGTTCACTCCCCAATTAGCCGCAATGGCTGGAGCTGCGCTGATCTAAAGCCAGGAGCCAGGAGCTTCTTCCGGGTCTCCCATGCAGGTGCAGGGGCCCAAGACTGGGCCATCTTCTACTACTTTCCCAGGCCATAGCAGAGAGCTGGATCAGAAGTGGAGGCCAGGGCGTTAACCTGCTGTGCCACAGCGTTGGCTCCTTCTTTTTCTTTTTTAAAAGATTTATCCACTTCTTTGAAAGTCAGAGTCACACAGAGAGAGGTCTTCCACCACCCCCTAGATGGCTACAACAGCTGGGGTGGGCCAGGCTGAAGCTGGGAGCCAGGAGCCTCATCTGGGCTTCCCATGTGGGCGGTAGGGGGCCCACACACTTGGACCATCCTCCTATGCTCTCCCAGGCATGTGAGCAGGAAGCTGGATCAGAAGTGGAGCATGGGCTGGCACTGTGGTGTAGCAGGTAAGGCTGCCGCCTGCAGTGCAGGCATATCATATGGGCACCAGTTCGAGTTGCGGTTGTTCTACTTCCAATCCAGCTCTCTGCTGTGGCCTTGGAAAGCAGCAGCAGATGGCCCAAGTGCTTGGGCTCCTGCACTGGTGTGGGAGACCTGGAAGAAGTTCCTGGATCCTGGCTTTGGATCAGCGCAGTTCCGGCCATTGCAGCCATCTGGGGAGTGAATCAGAGGATGGAAAACCTCTCTCTCTCTCTGCCTCTCCTTCTCTCTCTGTGTAACTCTTTCAAATAAATAAATAAATCTTAAAAAAAAAAAAAAAGAAAGAAAGAAAGAAATGGAACAGCTGGACTTGAACTGGTGCCCACATGGGATGCTGGTGCTGTAGACGGCAGCTTGACCCACTAAGCTACGGCACTGGCCTGTCTTCTTCATATGCATATAAAACATCTGGGGCCTTGTATTTCTCCAGCCACTGGAAGAAGACACTTTGACAGAGGTTGGCAAAGTCCATTAACTTTGCTGCCTCAGTCAGCCTTACAGGAACTATCACAGTGCCTGGCTCCCAAGACACATGTTTTCCTGGGCGTTCTGAGTTATATAACAAACCAGTGTTTAAACTTTACTTCATGTTTTTTCGTGGCAGAGTTCATCATCTGGGAGGAACTGAGCTCTAGGCCTGGTACAGTGCGTTTCTTGGGAACCTGTCACAAGTCAGTGGAATGTGACGGCTGATTCTTCTCATGGGAATGCTCCGGAAAGACATATTAATTTGAGTTTTTCACAATCACTTAGGAATGCAGTAATAATAAGTACAACTGTTATGCTGCTCTGCTCTCAGAATCTGGTGGCTGCGGGATGCACTGAGAGGCAGCTTTATCACATCTCTCCCTGGGGACGAGCTACTCAAGATGGTGAGCTTCTGTTCTTTTGGAGGGCACTGTATTGGTAGCCTGGACTGGAAAGCTGACAGTCATCTTTTTGGTTTACTCCTACCACAGCTGTTAGAGAGTGGCAATCGTAAGACTGGGTGCTGCCAACACTGCTGCATAGGTTCAAGGGTTATAGAATTCCATTTCAATCTGGATTAGCTGAGGACTATCTGAAACCCCACCCTCAGGGCAGAGTGGCCCAAGGGTTAACTGCTTGGGATATCAGTATCCCATATTGGAGTGCCTGGCTCTGAGTTCCAGCTGCCAGCTCATGTGTACGCTGGGAGGCAGTACAGGATGGCTCAAGTACTTGGGTCCCTGCCACCCAGGAGGGAGACCTGGATTGAGTTCCCAGTTCTAGGCTTTGGCCTGGCCCAGTCCCAGCTGTTGTGGGCATCTGGGGAGTGAACCAGTGGATGGAAGACCTCTCTGTGTTTCTGTCCCTCTGTCTCTCTGCCTTTTAAATAAATACAAATTTAAAAAACAAAACACTGTCTGTTTTGAGGCAAGGCTTTTCCTTCTTTTCAAGTATTAGTAGGTCATGGTTAACCTAAAACCAGTTTTAGCTTGTCCATTTTCTTAGAACCTCCTTGATAAGAATTGCTAAACAGACCGGAACATCTCGGGCCGGGTAACGGTGGACTATGAGGAGGGGCAGAGTCAAACCAAGCACACTGCTCAGGTCCTGATGTCCCTGGAAGCTGACTGAATTTTTATGATAGGGCAAATTTAGCTAAAATCAAGCCTGGTCTGGTCATCAGAAGCAGACCAGGAGGCACCAGTGCCCAAAACGGAATCTGGCTGAATGAGGTAAGAGGTCCCACACACTAGTTCAAGCTGGGAAGACTCTTCTTTCTCTCTTTAAAATATTTATTTTATTTGAAATTCAGAGTTAGAGAGGGACAGGTAGAGTGAGAGAGGAAGAGAGAGAGGGGACAGGCAGACAGAGAGAGAAAGAGAGAGAGAGAAGAAAGTGAGAGAGTGAGAGAGAGAGAGATCTTCTATCCTCTGGTTAACTCCCGAAATGGCTACAATGGCCAGGGCTGGTCCAGGCCAAAGCCAGGAGCCAGGAGCTTCATTCCAGTATTCCACATGGGTGCAGGGGCCCAAGCACTTGGGTCAGCTTTCACTGCTTTCCCAGGAACATTAGCAGGGAGTTGGAGCAGAAGTAAAGCAGCCAGGACTCAAACTGGCACCTATATGGGATGCTGGCAGCAACTTTACCCACTACACCTAAAGTGCCATCTCCCTCCCCTCTATGCCACCTTTTAAAGATCTGTTTATTTATTTGAACAGCAGAGTTACCGAGAGACAATAACAGATCTTCTATCTACTGGTTCACTCCCTAAGTGGCTGCAACAGCCAGGGCTGGGCAAGGCTGAAGTTAGGAATTCCATTTGGGTCTCCCATGTGGGTGGAGGGGCCCAAAGACTTGGGCCATCTTCCTCTACTTTCCCAGGCACATTAGCAGGGAGCTAGACCAGAAACAGAGCAACTAGGACTGGAATCAGTGCTCATATGGGATATACTGGCACTACATGCAGTGGCTTAACTTGTTGCACAACACTGGTCCCAAGATTCACACCTTTTAGCAAACAAGATGGGCCTGGGTGTAGCAGGTTGCGGGGCACTGTGACTGGGATCCAGTAACAGTCACCCTCATTGCACCACGACAATATACATAAGCTGTTTAAACATAAGCTTTCAGAAGACTGCCTCCCAAGTCACCCAGACCACTTTGCAATAAGAGCCTTTATCCCAACTTACCAGGGCATTTATTTTTATTTATTCATTTATTTTTGACAGGCAGAGTGGACAGTGAGAGAGAGAGAGAGAGACAGAGAGAAAGGTCTTCCTTTTTGCCGTTGGTTCACCCTCCAATGGCCACTGTGGCTGGCGCATCGCGCTGATCCAAAGCCAGGAGCCAGGTGCTTCTCCTGGTCTCCCATGCAGGTGCAGGGCCCAAGCACTTGGGCCATCCTCCACTGCCTTCCCGGGCCATAGCAGAGAGCTGGCCTGGAAGAGGGGCAACTGGGATAGAATCCGGTGCCCTAACCGGGACTAGAACCTGGTGTGCCGGCACTGCAAGGCGGAGGATTAGCCTGTTAAGCCATGGTGCTGGCCATTTATTTTTTTGAAATAAATAATATTTTATTTATTTGAAAGGCAGAGTTAGAGAGAGAGAGAGAGAGAGAGAGAGAGAGAGAGAGAACGAACGAACTACTATCTGGTAGTTCACTCCTCAAATGGCCACAATGGCCAGGGTCTCACATAGGTGCAGGGGCCCAAGCACTTGGGCTACCCTCTGCTGCCTTCGCAGGCACATTAACAGGGAGCTAGATCAAAAGTAGAGTAGCCAGCATTTGAAGCGGTGCCCACATAGGACGCTGGTGCCACAGGCGGTGGCTTTACCCACTAGGCCACAGCGCACACCCTGACCTGGGTGAGTTATTAACTCTACAGACATCACATGGCCTCACTGGACCTTGTCCTCCTCCTTCCCACCCACCCAGCTCTGTCGTCGCAATCTGTCAGACATTCTATCCAAACCCTGGCTGTCTACTTAACAAACAGCAAGCCTGGATTCCTGAAATCGATGTTTAATGACAGCAGAAGGACTTGAGCTACTACTGTTTAGCATTGCAGGAAAACCTCATCTAAATTACAGCACCTTCTATACTGTTTCTGCATTTCATCAACTATGTCTAACTTGAATGCAGCTGTGGGTCAAGCTGTAGGAGGCAAACGGATTTCCAGTTACTGGTGCTTCCACAGTGCGGCCAGACCAGGAAGGAGCTGGGTAGGAAGATGGTTTGTGACTGAGCAGCTGAAGCATCCTGGCTGCTACAAGTGACAACTGCTAGCCTCTACTGAAGGCATACTGTCTGGCACTGGGATGCTAGGTGCTTTACAGCCAATATTTCTTTTAAGTTACTGAATAACCCTGAGCATGGTGATACAATAGCACAAATCCCAGTTTGTACTTGCTGTCCTGGCAGGATTAACAGTGCCCTGCCTGCTCCCCTTCAGAAGCACTGAAGGACATTAAGTTATGTGATGACTGTACCTACGGGCTGGACTGTGGCCTCTCCAAATTCCTACGTTCAAGTACTAACCCTCAATGCACTTCAGAATGGGGCTGTACTCCAAGACAGAGCCTTCAAAGAGGTAATTTAGGTAAAATGAGTCAACAGGTAGACCAGAACCCAGTCCGACAGGTGTCCATAGAAGAGGAGATTGGCCGGCGCTGTGGCTCAACAGGCTAATGCTCCGCCTTGTGGCGCCAGCACACCGGGTTCTAGTCCCGGTCGGGGCGCCGGATTCTGTCCTGGTTACCCCTCTTCCAGGCCAGCTCTCTGCTGTGGCCAGGGAGTGCAGTGGAGGATGGCCCAAGTGCTTGGGCCCTGCACCCACATGGGAGACCAGGAGAAGCACCTGGCTCCTGCCTTCGGATCAGCGCAGTGCGCCGGCCGCAGCGTGCCAACCGCGGCGGCCATTGGAGGGTGAACCAACAGCAAAGGAAGGCCTTTCTCTCTCTCTCTCACTGTCCACTCTGCCTGTCAAAAAAAAAAATAAATAAAAAGAAATAAAAAAAAAAAAGAAGAAGAGGAGATTACACAGAGAGAAACTGACCAACCAAACACATGCATGTGAGCCCATGTGAAGGCACCATGCGGAAGGCTGGGTGAGAGGCATCAGAATGAAACCAACTCAGCCAACTCCGCTGACAACTTGGCCTTGGACTCGAGCCCCTTACTTCCTTAGTGTGTGGGACTTCGTTAGAGCAGCCCTAGCAGCCTGGGACAGAGCTGCTGTGCTGTCATCCCTGTACAGAAAGGACACCAAGGCTCTTACACTACCCTGCCTTAGCTGGTATTCTCTCCCTTTCCAAAAACAAGCAATTTCTGGCCTTTTTCTCTTTTTACAGAAAAAAAAAAGTAATAATTATAATATATAGCAATGTATACATTAAAAACTTAAACAATAAAGAATGGCAAACAGACTCTCATAATCTCTGTTTTCCAGAGATATATGATACTGACTTGCCTTAAAAAATGAAGATTAACAAATGAGGCCCCCCCCCCCATTTTTTTATTTGACAGGTAGAGCTATAGACAGTGAGAGAGAGAGAGAGAGAGAGAGAGAGAGAGAAAAGGTCTTCCTTCCGTCGGTTCACTCCCCTAATGGCCACCACGGCCGGCGCTGTGCCAATCAGAAGCCAGGAGCTGGGAGCCGGGTGTTTCCTCCTGGTCTCCCATGCAGGTGCAGGGGCCCAAGCGCTTGGGCCATCCTCTGCTGCCCTCCCAGGCCACAGCAGAGAGCTGGACTGGAAGGGAAGCAACCAGGACTAGTACCCGGCACCCCAACTGGGACTAACACCCAGGGTGCCAGTGCCGCAGATGGAGGATTAGCCAAGTGAGCCATGGTGCCGGCCTGACAAATAACCCCTTAAAAACTAATTTTTCGGGGACCAGTGCTGCCGCCTGCAGTGCCATAATCACATATGGGTACTGGTTCAAGTCCTGGCTGCTACACTTCTGATCCAGCTCCCTGCTATGGCCTGGGAAAGCAGTGGAAGATGGCCCAACTCCTTGGGCCCCTGCAGAGGTGTGGGAGACCCGGAAGAAACTCCTGGCTTCAGACTGGTTCAGTTCTGGCCATTGCAGCCAACTGGGGAGTGAACCAGCGGATGGAAGACCTTTCTCTCTCTCTGTGTGTGTAACTCAATCAAGTAAATTGGACATCTTTCCACATCAGTACATTAACTGCTTCTTCTCATAAAAAAAAAGAAATCAGGGGCCAGCTTTGTGATGCAGTGAGTTAATCATCCTATACAACTCTGGATCAAGTCCTGACTGCTTTCCATCCAGTTCCCTGCCAATGAACTTGGAAGGCAGGAGGTGGTGGTCCAAGTACTTGGGCCCCTGCCAACTATGTGGGAGATCAGGATGGAGTTCTTGGCTCCTGTCTTCAGCACAGCCTGGCCCAGCCCTGGGTGTTATAGCCATTTGGGAGTGAACCACTGGACAGAAGATCTTTCTATGTCTCTCCCGTTAACATGGCCTTTCAAATAAACAAATCTTAAAAAGAAGAAAAGGACTAGCTGCACAGTCCCTGTCTCTTGAGTTGAGCTGATCCAACAGGATTTTTAGATGAGCTGGATACACGCTGCCTCACTACAGGTAAACAGGAACCCCAGCAACGCTTCACAGCCACATGATGTGGTTCACTTCATCTTCGACTGGGTGGACAGAAATGATCCTGACAGCTAATCAGTGTCAGAGTGCTGACAACCAACCTTCAACTTTAACTGAGTGTAAGTGTAAATCCTAGGGATTTATACTAGGGGGAGGGGGGAGGGGAGAGAGGAGAGGGAGGAGATCTTCCATCCACTGGTTCACTCCCCAAATGGCTGCAACAGCAAGGGCTGAGCTAAGTGCCTGGAGCTTCTTCTAGGTCTCCCACATGGGTACAGGGGCTCAAGGACTTGGGCCATCCTCCACTGCGTTCCCAGGCACATTAGGAAGGAGCTGGATCGGGCGTGGAGCAGCCGGGACTTGAATTGGCATCCATATGGGATGCTGGCACTGCAGGCAGTAGCTTTATTCACCATGCTGGCCCGTTTTTTTTTTTTTGTTTTGTTTTGTTTTTTTTTTTAATAAATTGAACATTTAAAAATAAACTGAGGGGCAGGTATTTAGCCTAGTGGTTAACAGGTCAGTTAGGACACCTACATCCCACATCAAAATGTCTGGGTTCCATACTTGGTTGTGTTACAGGCAAAAATGGACTAGGTTTGTGAGCTGGAAGACCACGCCTTCACCTCGCCCCCTGTGTGATCGCATCCCCCTACCTGACCCCACCTGTGTGCCCACCTGCCAAGCAGGCTAACTAGCCACTCCTTTGGAAGTGGATTAAAGGCCTGGATCACCATCTTTATTCTCCTTGCTGCCCTGCACCTCCGGGGCGCGTGGCCTTCATGCCACTGGCCCCGTGCTTTCTGGTCTGCATGCTCCTCCACGGGCTGGCTCCTGGTGCTCGGTCTGAATCCAGATTTCCCTCTTTCTCAGATAGGGCCCTCACTCTCCTAAGCATTCCTCTCTCTGAATAAAAAGCTTAAAACTTATCATGCTGCCTCGTTCGTTTGTGCCAGTATTCAGAATTCTTCTCTGAATATGAGGCAAGAGCCCACACAGCTTATTAATTTTGATTTATTAATAGGCACCCAGTAACATAAATGGCACCCCAGATGGGACCTTTAAGGGGTATGTTACCAATATTAGTTCCTGCTCCTGCCTCCATCTTCTTTCCAGTGCAGAATCTAGGAGGCAGCAGTGATGGCTCAGGTAGTTGCATTCCTGCTTCTCACATGGGAGATCTGGATTGAGTTACCAGCTCCCGACTTCGGCTTGGCCCAGTCCCAGCAATTGTGGGCATGTGGGGAGTGAACCAGTGGATGGGAGATTTTTCTTTTCCTGCCTCTCAAATAAAGAACTTGTCCACAAATATTATAATGTCCATAACCACTCCCTATGTTATTTAACATGTTCAAGCTTCTGTACTTGTTAAGATATGACTGGTTACAGAATGACAAAAAGTACAGCTCCAAAGATAATAAACACGTTGCACACCATTAGAACATCATGACAGGTGAGACTTGATTTGGTAACCTGGTTTAACTACAATGATAGGCATTTCAGTACGAAGGGAAACAGAGTCACACAAAATGCAGTTTTTCTCTCTGCAGTACAACTGACCTGATGAAACTGCCTTCCTACATTACGTTTGGGTTAAGCAAATAAACTGACCTCATCATTAAATAAAGAACAGGCAGGTGTGTGCCTTAAAAACCATAGTTGTTACTCTACAGTCACAAAAGTCCTATCATTTCTTTACACAGCAACTGAAAATATGATTCTATATCTGGAGAATGAGAGTGTGTACACGCACACAAGCATTAGTCTATCTTCCTTGGGATTTCTTTGGAGATTTATTCCAAACCTGTTATCTTTTTGTCCACAACTCCTGATGCAATAGAACTTCAAGTGTCTTGTCAGTAACAAGCTAATTCTAAACCAGCATCATATTGCAATTCCCAAATCTACTTGTTCATTAGAATAGTCCCTTTCTATTGCTTTCATTTTTCTGTCGTTAGTTTTTTGTTTCTCATCCTCTTTATGCCCTCCTGGGACATACTGATTAGACAAGTGACCATGCTACTTCTTTTTTCTGGTCAGCTGGAAAGAGAAAGTAAGGAGAGATAGGTGTCATCATTAAGTAATACAGGAAGGCCAGCAAAGCTTACCCAAGGGATAGCAAACAACAAAATTTATGGAATACAGCCAAGTGGTGCTGAGAGGGAAATGGGCATGGTACAGTGGGTTCATCTGCCATTGGGGATTCCCACATCCCATACCAGTGTGCTGGTTTGAGTCCCAGCTACTCTTCTTCCAATCCAGCTTCCTGCTAACGCATCCCTGGAGGCAGCAGATGACGGCTCGAGTGCCTCAGGCCCTGCCATCTATATGGGAGACCAGGAAGGAGCTCTGTGCTCCTGGTTTCAGCCTGGCCCCTTGCTGGCTTGCTTGCTCTCTCTCCCTGTTGCTCTGCCTTTCAAGTAGGTGAAAATGATAATAAAATAAGCATTTAAAAAAGAAGTTTTAAAAGGTTTCAAATCAGTAAGTTGAAAGGCACACTAAAGCCAAAGCAAGCACAGGAAGGAAGTAATAAAGATTAGGGTAAGATCCAATGAAGGGGCTGCTGCTGTAGCATAGGGGGTAAAGCCGCCACCTGCAGTGCTGGCATCCCATATGGGCACTGGTTCGAGTCCCAGCTGCTCCTCTGCCTATCCAGCTCTCTGCTATGGCCTGGCAAAGCAGAAGGTGGTCAAGTCCTTGGGCCCCAATACCCGTGTGGGAGACCTGGAGGAAGCTCCTGGCTCCTGGCTTCAGATCGGCACAGCTCTGGCCGTTGCAGCCATCTGGGGAGTGAGTCAGCGGATTAAAGAAATCTCTGTCTCTACTTCTCTAACTCTGACTTTCAAATAAATAAAATATTTTTTTTTAAAGTGGCATTTATGTTAAACATAAGAGTTAGCATAGCATCCAGCAATTCTGCTACTAGGTGTCTACTCAACAGAAACAAAAACATTTGTCCACAGAAATGTGTACCTTTATAGTCATAGTCACATTATTCAGAAAAGCAAAAAAAGTCCAAACAATCCAAATACCCATCAACTGACAAATGGGTAAAGAGGACAGAGCAAAAAGGAATTACTTAAATACTGACAAGAAGCTACTTTGTGGACGAACTTCAAAAACACTATGGTAAGGAAAACAGCCAATCATAAAAGGCCGTATGTTGTATGACTTTATATGAATAGGTACGTCTATGGAGACAGAAAGCAGATTAGTGGTTGCCTAGGATGAGGTATGGGGAGAGAAGAATGGGGAACAGCTGTTAAGTGTATGAAGTTTCTTCTGGGATGATGACAATATGTTGAATCTGGATTATAGTCATGGTCACACAACTTTGTAAATATGCTAAAACCACTGAACTGTATACTTGTATACAGTGGACAAAAGCCACATGAACATCTCAACAGATACATAAAAACATGACAAAAGTCCAATGTCCTTACAAAATAAAAACATTCCACACACTAGAAATAAACTGACCCAGTACAGGGCATTTATGAAAACCATACAGCTGACAAGATTCTTAATGGGAATCTTCCCTTCAGATCAGGAGCAAAGCAAGGAAGGACGTGTGCTCTTGGAACTTTTACTTACACTGTACCAGAGGCACTAACCTACACAAGGAGGGAAAGACAAAGGGAGAAGGGGAGATGAAAGGCTTTCAGATTGGAAAGGAGGAAGCAAAACTAACTACTGACCACATGATCCTCTATGTAGAGAAACATAAGGAATTCACACACAAAAACTATGGACTCTAATTAGTTCAGCAACATACTATACAGGATCAATTGTAGGTGGTGCATACGTGGCAATGAACAATCAAAAATGAAATCAAGACAAAAGTTCTACCAAAAATAACATCAAAGCGTAAAGTACATGGGAATAGATTTAACACACACAGTGACTGAAATTTATACACTGGAAATTATAAAATGCTACTACTAAGAGAAATTAAAGATCAAAATTGGGGAGATATTCCAGGTTAACAGACTGAAGAGTTAACATTAAGACAGCACTTCTCCCCAGACTGATCCACAGATCCTCAACAGGGTTTTATTTTTTTGGTCCTTTTTTTCAGGTGGGTGGGGGGGTCAGAAATCGATCAGCTAAACCTAAACTTTACATGGAAAATGGAAGAATCCAGAGTAGCAAGACAAATTTAAAAAAGAACCAAGCTGTAGGATTCACACTACTCAATTTCAACCTTTTACACATTGATTGGTACTAGCATAAAAGACAGACCAGCAGAGAAGTCAGAGCCTGGTGACTAACCCTTACATTGATGTTCAGTTGATTTCTGACAATGGTGTCAAGGCAATCCAAAGGCCAAATGGAATAAAAGATAATCTTCTGAATAAACAGTGCTGGGACTACTGGATACCCATTCATAAAGATGAATTTAGATCTGTATCTCAGGCTACCCACAGAAATGAACTCAAAATGAATCAGTACATTAAAACTACAAAATCTCTTACAGAAGGCACAGCAAAAAATGTTTATGCCTGGGGCCGGCGCTGTGGTGTGGCACAGTGCCAGCATCTCATATGGGCACCGATTTGAGTCCCAGCTGCTCCACTTCTGATCCAGCTCTCTGCTACTGCCTGGGAAAGCAGTAGAAGATGGCCCAAGTGCTTGGGCCCCTGCACTCATGTGGGAGACCTGGAAGAAGCTCCTGGCTCCAGCCGTCACGACCATCTGGGGAGTGAACCAGCAGATCAAAGATCCCTCTCTCTCTAACGCTGCCTTTCAAATCAATCTTTTATTTTTATTTATTATTTTTTTAAAGATTTATTTATTTATTTGAAAGTCTGAGTTACTCAGAGAGAGAAGGAGAGGGAGAGGGAGAGAGAGGTCTTTCATCCGATGGTTCATTCCCCAGATGGCTGCAATGGCCCAAGCTGTGTCAATCCAAAAGCAGGAGCCAGGAGCTTCCCCTGGGTCTCCCACGTGGGTGCAGGGGCCCAAGGGCTTGGGCCATCTTGTATTGCTTTCCCAGGCAATAGCAGAGAGCTGGATGGGAAGAGGAGCAGCCAGGACTAGAACCAGCGCCCACATGGGATGCCGGCGCTTCAGGCCAGGGAGGGCGTTAACCCACTGTGCCACAGTGCCGGCCCCTCAAATAAATAAATTTTAACAACAGCAACAACAACAAAATGTTTGTGCCTATAGATTAGGCAAAGAGTTCTGTGATACACCACCAAGAATGATCCATAAAAAATTGCTAAGTAGGATTTTATCAAAACTAAAAAATGTGCACACTTGAAAGGTACCATTAAAAAGATGAAAAGGCAAACCAGAGACTGGGAGAAAATATTTGCGAAACAGGAGAGGGGCAGAACTTTTGAACAGATATTTCACCCAGGAAGATAAACAAATGGCCAACAGGCACAGCAACAGATGCCCATGTCTTTAATCCTTATCTCAGGGAAATACAATCAACACTGCTCACAGATACCACTCTAAAAAGACAAATAATGACATGTGTTTAAGAAAGCCCTTATATGCCACGAAACTGTACATTTTATGTTATATATATTTAGCCACAATAAAAGGAAATAGCCCTTACCTATTAAAAAAAAAAAAAAGTGGTAAACCAAGCAGGAACAAAACAAAAACAAAAATCTTCTCACAAAGAAAAGCCTACCTTTAGATGGCTTCACTGGTGAATTCTATCAATATTTAATTTTTACATAATCTCTTTCAGAAAACAGAAGAGGAAGAAACATTTACTAATATATTCAATTTAAATGTATAATTAAAGGCATCATGATGATTTACTTTTTCTAGACAATGGATCACTAAAGTATACAAGGCACGGGGTACTGGACTAGAAGGCTCGAGAACCATACCAACCCAGACTTTCTTACTGTCTCGATGTGAAATCTTTAAGTCGTATCATATTGTTGGGCTTAAGCCCCTTAATCTGAAAACAGAGAGGTTCACCAGAAATCTTTTCCACCTATGTGGTTTAAATCTTTGGTCTATTTACCACATGAAGTTTTACTTAAAACGTGCCCAATCCTAAACTGGTAGAATCCTTCAGGAAAACAACATGATAATACGTACTAAGAGCCAGACCATATTCTCTAGCAATGTAGTTCAAGATATTTGACTGAAGAATATAAATGAAACAAAAGAAAAAGAATACATAAGATAGTCACTCTAACAATCCACACATCCAGTAAAAGTGGAATATGATAACACAAAGAAACACCAAATTTTAGTATGCAAAGATGACTGCAGAAAATATCTTCACTAGAAAAGAATTAGACTAAGGGGCCAGCGCTGTGGCTCACTGGCTAATCCTCCGCCTGCGGTGCCAGCATCCCATATGGGTGCTGGGTTCTCGTCCCGGTTGCTCCTCTTCCAGTCCAGCTCTCTGCTGCGGCCTGGGAAGGCAGTGGAGGATGGCCCAGGTGCTTGGGCCCCTGCATCTGCGTGGGAGACCAGGAGGAAGCATCTGGCTCCTGGCTTCAGATCAGCGCAGCACGCCAGCCGTAGCAGCCATTTGCGGGGTGAACCAACGGAAGGAAGACCTTTCTCTGTCTCTCTCTCTCACTGTCTATAACTCTGTCTAATAATAATAAAAAGGAGTAAAGAATTAGACTAAAGTGATTTCAACAACAAAATGTATACGGTACACAAGGGTACTTCAAAAAGTTCATGGAATGACAGAATTAAAAGTATGAGCTTATTTTGGTCCAAAACAATTCTAAAATTCAAGCATAGGTATTTCACAACATGCATTTTCACACACTATGAAAACAACTTTGAATAAAAATAAATGCATACCTAAAGAAACTACAGAGATAGACAGAGAGCTCCCATATTCTGGTTCAGTGTTCAAATGTTTGCCACAACTAGGGCTGGGCCACATCGAAGCCAGGAGCTAGGAACTCAACCCAGGTCCCACATGTGGGTAGCAGAAACCCAACTACATGAATCATCGTCTGCTGTCTTCCGGGGTACTCATCAGCAAGAAGCTAGGGTCAGGAGTGAGGGGGGACCCAAATCCAGGCACTCTGACATGGGATGTCTTGACTGCTAGTCAAATGCCTGCCCCTCACCTCATACGTTTAATTCCATTTTCCAAAACCATTCTGAAGTATCTACTGAACAAGTGGAAATCTTCAGCAATGAAAGTAATATTTAGGTGGTGGATCTAAAGATGGCTTTTTTTGCTTTCATATCTTTAAAGATTCATTATTTATTTGAACTTTATATGCACCAAGTTATGTGGCATGTATTTTGTCTGGCTTCTTTCACTCAGCATTATTTGTGAGAATCATCCAGACTGTATGTGAAGCTGTAGTTCACTCACTTTCATTGTATGAATATAATTATAATTTACCCATGCTTATCTGGGTTGTTTCCAAAGTTCTGATTGTGAGAAATAATTATTCTTTTTTAAAAATGTCTGTTTATTTTCATTTACTTAAAGGGTTGGAGGTGGGGAGTGGTGCATGTGCCACATAAGACAAATATGAAGAGTAGAGATTCAAAATATCAAGGTTATTTGGATGAGCTTCTAACTGCTCTGGTTTGATTGATACTTCCCAAGAGTTGTTACGAATTGCAAGGCTCTCCAGATGCATCTCAGTACTTCACACTACTAACAGCTACACTACACGTGCTGTAGTATTTTACTTGTTCTACTCAGTGTTGGAGTAAAGGATGAAAAGTATCTCCCAAATCCAGGCCCAGACTGTGCATCCCTAATTTGAAATCTGAAACTTTTTGAGTGCCAACACTGATACTCAGAAAGTTTCTGTTTTGGGGGCTGGCTCTGTCACATAGCAGGTAGAGCTGCTGTCAGTAGTGCTGGCATCCCAGGGCATCAGTTCGAATCCCAGTTGTTCTACTTCTGATCTAGTTCCCTGCTAATGTGCCTGAGAAAGCAGTGGGAGATGGCCCAAGAACTTGGGCCCCTGTACCCACATGGGAGACTCAGATGAAGCTCCTGGCTTCTGACTGCAGCCTGGCCCACCTAGCAAATGGAGGCTCCCTCTCTCTCTGCCTCTGTTCTTTGTAACTCTTTCAAATAAATAAGTAAATTTTGGGGGGAAAAAAAAAAAAAGCTTCCATTTTAGAGTGCTGTGGGTTTCCTGATTAGTGATGTCTAACTGGTAAAATGTACACAAATATTCTAAAACCCAGTATCTCTAAAATATAAAACATGTCTGATCTTTTTTTTAAAAATATTTTTATTTATTTATTTGAGAGGTAGAGTTACAGACAGTGAGAGGGAGAGACAGAGAGAAAGGCCTTCCTTCTGCTGGTTCACTCCCCAAATGGCCGCAACGGCTGCAGCTGTGCCAATCCAAAGCCAGGATCCAGGTGCTTCGTCCTGGTCTCCCACGCTGGTGCAGGGGCCCAAGCACTTGGGTCATCTTCTACCGCTTTCCCAGGCCACAGCAAAGAGCTGGATTGGAAGAGGGGCAGCCTGGACTAGAACCGGTGCCCATATGGGATGTCAGCGCTGCAGGTGGAGGATTAACCTACTGTGCCATGGCGCCGGCTGCAACATGTCTGGTCTTAAACATTTCAAGTAAGAGATACTCAACTCATATAATAGTGGATAGTTAAAAATCCTTATGCCTATTTCATTTATTATCATCACTCCCTTTCAAGTTTTCAATTTAAATTTTCTCATGCAGCCTTCATTTTTTTAAAAAAAGATTTATTTTTTATTTATTTGAAAGCCAGAGTCACAGAGAGAGACCAAGACAGAGAGATCCTCCATTCACTGGTTCACTCCCCAAATGGCTGCAACAGCCAAGGGCTGGGTCAGACCAAAGCGAGGAGCCAGGAGTTTCTTCCAGGTCTCCAACATGGGTGCAGGGCCCAAGACCTTGGGCCACCCTCCACTGCTTTCCCAGGTGGATTAGCAGGGAGCTGGATCGAAGTGAAGTAGCCAGGTTTCCAAGTGGCTCCCATATGAGATGTGGGTGTCGCGGGTGGTGGCTTAATCCGCCACACCACAACACTGGCTTCCCAGCCTTCGTGCTTAAGTGGATCAGCCACGTCACACTCCTCTCAGCTACAGAGTACAAGTAGACGGCAGTGGATCTCCAGCTCTTCGATTCTCCTTCCTAGGTCTGTGGCTGCCTGCCAAGAAAGAGACTTCCACCAGGATCCAGTCTCAGCATTCCCACGGTCAGCAAGGAGAATACGCGGTCGTGCTACCATACACGACGCTAGTAATAGTAGGGTGAAGTGTAGGAAATTGTTTCCGTAAGTCAAAAAAGCTGACCATCAGTAATATCATGTTTTCAGCCTATGTTAATGCCTTCATTTTAAGAAAAATATAAATTTCCTTAAGAATATGCCTATTTTTAAAAGTATTTTATGATAACATAAAGAACTTCATTAACTTCTTGGACACAATTTTATTGTAGTTTCTCTGGTTTTTGTGTATCTACTAAAACTTTGCTGATATACTTTACTGGGGAAAAACCAAAACATGAAATTCTCTATTTATTACATAAATTTTTAGTAATTTTATTTTAAATTAACATAAATTTTACTAATACTTCACCACATGTATATTTAGTAATTTTTAAAAAATTTCAAGTCAGCCTTCCATCTGACCTTGCTCCCTCTGAGGCTCTAGAATCACTATCAAAGTCCCTCTGAACCTTCTCAGCAATGAGCACTTGGAGCGAAGTTATTTTCAGGCCAGGATTTTAAACAACTAGTTTATGCATGTTTGCATTTACATGCTAAAGTAGTAAGTAAAACCAAGTCGTGCTTACCAGCAACCAACTAAAGAACAAATATTAAAGTTATCCCATTCTATTTCAATTTCCTGCCAAAGTCCTGTGTCTCTTCACAGATTAAGATGTTTTGATGCCAGGTGTTTCAGAGAAGTGAGTCTTCCACTTTTAGCAGAAATCGACCGCACTTTGAGAACATCTTACCTGAAACTACCGTAGACTATAAGAAGAATGGATATCAGAAATGTGGACACTTGACTGGAATCCACCAGGGAATAGGCCCTAGAGAAACAAAAGGAGAAACATTTAGATCACACAGCACAGCCTCATGGAGCCTACAGTCAGGCTAATGGAGCTTGGCATCCTCCCCCACCAAGTTTTGTTTTTGTCTTTAACAAGAAAAAAAAGTATAAAATGTCATTACTAGAGTAATGTAATTAAAATGAAATTTGCTAGTTTAACAAGAAGAATAAATTGATAGGTTTCAGCTATTTGCAGTTATTAAGATATTAAGTCAGTGCAAAAATCCCATCTCCGTGACATTCAAGAACAACAAATGTTTATAACATCTACCTCCCATATAAAAAGTATCCAAGTATCTACCAAATCTGCCCCAATGACAAAATGTCTCAGTGAGCAGAAGTTCACTGCTTTACAATCGAACCATCAACAGTGTCTCACAGGCCCAGCCCAGTGATCCCGTGATGACGCAAAGTGTGCATGTCTCTCTTGGATCCCGTTTTCATCCTTCTGACTGCCTGTGGATTATCTCCGTGTGCATGTACTCCATTAGGTCTTCGAAGTCAAGAGGCCCAAAACTGAAGGCATTCCCTGCATACATGGTCCCCTCAAGGTGCATCGCCTCTTATCACCACCCTCTTCGATGCCAAAACCAGAAATCAAGTGCATTCCTTCCAAGGCCTGCAATGTTCACATCATTAAGTATCTATAGCTTCCAAACCCACTGCCAAGTCCTTGGTTCCTGTCTATGGCTTGACTACTGGAAATCCTGTTTTCAAGTCTGTCTCCCTGCAGATACTCAGCTGCTTGTTCTGAATGCTGACTAGAAACTGTCCTATGCACAGGGAAGGAATAGTGACTGCAGAGTTTCCTTCTTAAGACATACTCAGGGGGCTGGTACTGTGGCATAGTGGGTAAAGCCATCGCCTGCAGTGCCAGCATCCCATATGGGTCCGGTTCAGAACTCGGCTGTTTCACTTACAATCCAGCTCTCTGCTATGACCTGGGAGAGCAGCAGAAGATGGCCCAAGTGCTTGGGTCCCTGCACCCACATGAGAGATCTGGAAGAAGTTCCTCGCTCTTGTTTCAGCCTGGTCCAGTCCTGGTCATTGTGGCCATTTGGGGGAGTAAACTGGTGGATGGAAGAGCTCCGTCTCTCTTCTTTTCTAACTTTTCCTTTCAAATAAATAAATAAATCTTAAATCGGGGAAAAAAGGTGGGAGAGATTAACAAACAATAAAAAAAGAGGCAAAATTTTTAAAAAATTCTTAACTTGGTACTATATAGATGGATACTGGGTTGCTTCTAACACTTCTGCTGTGATGGACAATTTTGTAATAAACAGCCTTGTAAATTGCACTCTAACTGCACGCTCTTTAAGTGCGTATCTGTGTAAAGTCCTTGTTCCTCAGTTGCATAAAGCCCAACCGCTCAACAGCTGGTGGGAACTGCTGACGGCCGGAGGAGCAGCACCGCATCACTGTGGGAAGGGCTGGCGGACTGCACTGACTCCATCTCTGTTGCTAAACTGGGATTCTGGTGTGTGGTGGTGGTAACACCAACATTTAACATGTCATTGAGCATTTAATCTTCATACCATTCCACAATGTTAGTACTACTCTTTCATTAACTCCTTATCAAAAACCAAAAACACCTTGAGAACAGAGTTCCAGATTTGACAAAGAAAACACTGACAATAGGGTCTGAAGCAGTAATCTGAAACCAAATACTAATATTTCTGTCAAGCAATATATCAAGATTTACGCTAAGCAGGATCAATAAAGGTTATAAGTAGCCTTGTTATCAATTTATGCCACATCTTGATACAAAATAAATTATAGGAAAACTGGATTTTCACAGTTTTGGATTTGCAGAACTGTGGACCTCTGTGATTATCATCAACCTGTAGAGATCACAGGTCAGGTGCATTTTTTTTTTTAAAGATATTTATTTATTTGAAAGGCAGAGTAATGGGGTATCTTTCATCTACTGGTTCATTCCCCAAATGCCTGCAATAGCTGAGGTTGGGCTAGGCCAAGGCTATGAGCCAGGAACTCTATCCAGGTTCCTCACATGGCTAGTAGGAACTCAGGAAACTGGGACATCATCTGCTGCCTCCCAGAAGCAAGGGCAGGAAGCTGGTTCAAAGCAGCGGCTGGGGTTTTTTAAAAATTTTTTTTAAAAGATTTATTTGAAAGACAGAGATATAGAGAGAAGTAGAGACACAGAGAGAGGTCTTTCATCTGCTGGTTCACTCCCCAGATGGCTGCAATGGCCAGAGCTGCGCCGATCCGAAGCCAGAAACCAGGAGCCTTTTCCAGGTCTCCCACGTGGGTGCAGGGGCCCAAGGACTTGGGCCATCTTCTACTGCTTTCTCAGGCTACAGCAGAGAGCTGGATAGGGAGAGGAGCAGCCTAGTCTACAACCAGTGGCCATATGGGATGCTGGTGCTTCAGGCCAGGGCTTTAACCCGCGGCGCTACAGCAACGGCTCCAAGGCTGGGATTTGATTCCAAGCACTCCAATATGATATATGGACAGCCCAAGTGGTGACTCAACACGCTGTGTCACAATGCCCACCAGTCTTTATTTTTTTTTTTAATTAAAATAAAATTTATTTTGTTTATTTTAAAGACAGACAGAGACAGACAGAAACCTCTCACCTGCTGGTTCACTCCCCAAATGCCTGCAGCAGCCTAGAACTTCACGTGAGTCTCTGCCAATTAGAATGTCCATATTCCATACTGGAGTACCTGGGTTTGAGTTCTGGTTCCCCCTCAACTCCCAGCCTTCTGCTAATACACTCCCTGGTAGGCAGCATGTGATGGATGGTTCAAGTAGTTGGGTCCCTGCCATCTACATGGGAGACCTGGATGGAGTTCAGCCTAGGGTAGCTGCAGCCTTTGTGGGCATGTAAGGATGTGAGTCACTTCATGGGGTGCTCCCTTTGTCTGGCTCTTTCAAATAAAATAAAAAAATAATAAAGGCTTATATAAAACCTAGGCTATACTAGCAGAGACCGATGAAGGTAACCATCATCTTATCTTCAGGTAGTCTTCTGGTTCATTTATTCAACCAATGGGAAATTTTTCTTGAGTCACTTTTTTAAAAATTGGCAAGCTCTAGGATCTAATCCACAGACCTGTTTTCCTCCTCTGTCAAATACACTGCTGTGTCTGGTGTTTGTGTGCAGATGCCATTGGTCTCCTACAATAGGCTCATCATCACCTACTTTATAAGTCCATTAAACAATCACAGAGCAGTTTCCAAAATGTCTAAGGGTCTTCCCTGCTGGCAATGAAGGGAGGAAAAGGGTCCCTCCTGAGCCTTTCTCTGTATTCTGTTCTTTACCCACACAAAGAAGCAAAGTAAGATTAGGATTTTATTGTTAAGAATTGGGGTCTGGAGTTGAGATCTAGGGTAAAACTAAGATAGATGGGATAAGGATGGAGGGAAAAAGAGGTATTGCAGGGCAAAGTCTGGCTGATTCTAGGAAACTAGAATTTGAGCTGTCATTTCACAGCCTCTAACTTTGCTATTACTTCAGATTCTACCAAAACATCAACAGGTTGTCGTGCCTCTCAGGCCCTCCTACTCAAGTGTCTGCTTCTACAGACTCTGGATGGACAGTAAAGACACGAACTACCCATTATTTGAAATTAAAGAAACTGAAACACAAGAAGAACACTAAATATATGCATTTGAGACCTGTCAAAACCAGGTTAGCCAAATGTACTGAAAGCAGACTTGAAGACTTTGCCAAGTGATGTATTTGTGTAGGTCAACTGCCGAGCTGAAAGTATTTTATATGGTTATTATGAAAACCACTAATTCTATAACTGTACTCCTCCAAGTAATAAAGAACTACCAGAAAGTCCTCTCATCTATAAGGTATACACCCTAAGATGTTTAGAACCATGCTGGATTTTAGGAACTGCTCTACAAACATCTATTTCTAGCCGCTTTACCGGCAAGTGCTTATAACACATACCCTGCTAAAAAGTCATGCCAAATGGAGACACAGAGAGCACTGTTCCTGGTATGCTGTGTGTGTCCGCCTCCCAGCTATACAATGAAAGCATTCTCATCCACCCAGCAAGCCGAGCAGCCATTATGCCAACCCGCACAGGCTCTGCCTTGGGCCAGCACGTTTCAAACTTTTGGGTTGTGAGACCATTTACACTCTTGAAATTGACTACTCTGAAGAGCTGTTGTTCATGTGGATTATAATTAGTGATATTTATTATATTTGTATCAGAAATTTAAACTGAGAAAAGTTAAAAATATGTATTAATATATGTAAAACCGTTACATGCTAACAAACATTTTTAAAGGAAAAATAATTGTATTTTCCAAAAGTTTAGTGAGAAAGGGGGTTCTTTTACATTTTTGCAAACTACTGTAATGTCTGGCTTAAATAGAAGACAGCTGGATTCTCTTGCCTGATTCTGCAGCTCTACTGCCATATGTTGCTTGGGTTAATTCCACAGGGGGAAAAATCTGCTTTACACAGAGGGGTAGCTGGAAGAGGGAGGAGTTATTTTAATAACTTTTTCAAATAATCAAGGATATTCTCCCTTGATACTATCACTGAAATTCAACAAGTTATAATTTCTCAAAAGTTCTCTGCAATGTGGAATCTGAAATGGTATCAGCAGATTATTTTTACTGTTTTACGTTAAAATCCTCTGGATAGTCTTATACTTTGGATGTATCTTTTATTCACAGGTAATTCTGTGACCTTAGGCACTGTAATCTGAAAGGTACTGGCACAGAGTTACACAGCTCTTCCAGATGTTGTCACTTTTCATTACACAGTATCCGAAAAAGTTATACCTGTCCATATCATTCCTGAGACTCACTGTAACAGATACACATTTTCTAAAATTCTAATTTTCACTTGAGAGCTCAAATTATCAGACAAAAACATCATGCTGTTTATTTTGTCTTGACGTGATAGACTCACTTTATCCATTTTTTGAGAAACCACCAATAAGTCTGAGGATCTCCAGTCTGTCAGTCATTCTTCCTAGTGAAGATGGTGCTCTAGTTCAGCCAGCAGCTCAAATGACAGCACAAGTGTTTTCTCGAGAACAATGGTCCTTCCATATTTAGCAGAAGCACTTTGTGTAAACTTTCCATTTTATCATAATTTTTATAAAAAAACTTTTTTAAACAAAGATTTATTTTAAAGGCAGAGTGACAGAATGGAGAAAAATAAAAGAGAGAAAAAGATCCTCCTCTGACTGCTGGTTCAATTCCCAAAATGGCTACAATGGCTAGAGCTGGGTTAGACCAAAGCCAGGAGCCAGGAACTCCATCTGGATCTCCCTTATGGGTAGCAGGAGCCCTATCAGGCAATCCTCTGCTTCTTTCCGAGGCGCACTAGCAGGGAGCTGGATCTGAAGTGGAGCAGCTGGGACTCAAACCAGCACTCATATGGGACACCTGCATCATTGGCATCGGCTTAACCCACTGTACCACATGCTGATCCTAAATGTAAAATTTTCACATACATATAACATAACACCAAATAAGTAGTTACATTTTTTTTCTGAGCTCAAATTTTTTTTTCTTTAAAGATTTATTTTACTTGAAAGTCAGAGTTACACAGAGAGAGGACAGGGAGGGAGGGAGAGAGAGAGGTCTTCCATCTGCTGGTTCACTCCCCAATTGGCCACAATGGGCGGAGCTGCTCCGATCCGAAGCCAGGTGCCAGGAGCTTCCTCCGGGTCTCCCAGGCAGATGCAAGGGCCCAAGGACTTGGGCCATCTTCCACTGCTTTCCTAGGCCATAGCAGAGAGCTGGATCAGAAGTGGAGCAGCCTGGTCTCGAACCGGTGCTCATATGGGATGCCAACACTGCAGGCTGTGGCTTTACCCACTATGCCACAGCGCTGGTCCCGAGCTCAAATATTATATGTGGAAAATGACTTGCATTCCAGGACTTACTAAGATGCTACAAACTTTCCCTTTATGGGAAAGAAAAAATTAGGAAGTATTAGGGATGCCACATTTGGTTATATTCTCTACTTATTTTTAATAAAAACACAAACATATAATTACATACATACTTTACAATTTATCTAGTTACATAATCACATTGAGATCTTGATTCAGCACTAAATGCTACTTACGAGTAAATGCTAATGACTGACACTGCTCCTCACACAGCAAACCGTAAACTCCTATAAGCTATTCATTTGAAAAAGCAGCCTAAAACATTTAAGTAGCAACTCTGAACATATTTCCAGGAACATTTTAATTTTTTAATTTATTTTTTGAAACATTTTTTCAAAGCATAACTGAAGATGGAACAACACAGAGTAAACAGCCCTCAGTCCCCTTCTCCTAGTGAATCCTTTCCTAGATGACGGAAATCTATTAAATAGTTACCACATTTAGTAACACAAATGCATCTTAATTACTAAAGGCTTAAACTCGTTTTTGTAAACAGACATAACCATAAGGTCAATTTGATCCAGAACAATTTTCACAAATGTTTAACTCATTAAGTTCAAAATGAAGTTTTATGAAATTAATAATTGAAAAATCACATAATCCAGGCCATTAATTTAGTTTGAAAAAGCAATTGGGGGCCGGTGCTGTGGCGTAGCAGGTAAAGCTGCCGCCTACAGTGCTGGCATCCCTTACGGGTGCCGGTTCAACTCTTGGCTGTTCATCTTCCGATCCAGCTCTCTGCTATGGCCCGGGAAAGCAGCAGAGGATGGCTCAAGTTTTGGGCCCCACGTGGGAGACCTAGAAGCTCCTGGATCCTGAATTCGGATCAGCTGAGCTCCAGCAGTTGTGGCCATTTGGGGAGTGAATCAGTGGTGGAAGACCTCTCTTTCTCTGCCTTTCTGTAACTCTGCCTCTCAAATAAATCTTTAAAAAAAAAAAAAAAAAAAAAAAAGCCTCAATACACTGAAAATTAATTTGTGACAAAAGCAGCCTTCAATTCAGTAAACTGGATTTGCAATAAAACAGACCTGACAGATTTGGGGGAAACATTTTCTGTGAGTCATAAATTTTTAAAAAGATCTATTTATTTATTTTTAAAGGCAGAAAGAGAGGGGGGGGAGGGAGGGAGGGAGGGAGGGAAGTCTTCCATCCGCTGGTTCACTTGAACGTGGGTGTAGGGGCCCAAATACTTGGGCCATCTTCCACAGCTTTCCCAGGCACATTAGCAGAGAGCTAAGAGGTGATAACATTGAGGTGTAAGAATCAGAAACAGAGGAGGTGATATAGCTACAAGCTGTATTTTTGAAGGAAGAATCGACAGGACTTGGTAGATTGGAAGCGGAGTAGCCAGGACAGAACCAGCACCCATATGGGATGCTGGCCCCGCAGGCGGAGGCTTAACCTCCATATCACAGCACTGGCCTGAGTCATAAAATATTAAATAGCATCTATTTATTGAGCGCCTCTCACAGAAGTTCAGTTTGGGAGGAGGAAGAGAGAATGGAGAAGGAAAAAGAGTGAAGGTCACAATCTCAGCCCTCTGGGAGGGAAGACTGTCATCAGGAACAAACGCCTGTGTATGAATAACAGAAGCGTGGAGATAGCTGAAAGATCAGCTTCTGTTTAATGAGTGGGTTAAAATGGGGTACCAGCAGTCTAAGTTGGTCAGCAAGATTTTATCTGCACTCCTAACCTCTCTAGAAATACTACTTTTTTTAAATCAGAGGAGTAAAATCCCAAGAGTAATACAGTAATATTTCTGGGAAATTAATCAGGTAGAAATATCCAGAGTTGATGGAAGAAGAAGTGACTAGAACCAGTGAGACCAATTGGGGCTCTTAAAATAATCTAGGCAAGAGGTGATAAAACTTTCAGTCATAAGAAGTAGAAACAGAGGAGGTGAGATATAGCTACAAGCTGTATTTTTGAAGGAATAATCAATAGGACTTGGTAAATATACTGGAGGAAAGGAACAAAAGAGGGGCAAAAGTTAAAATTTTTTTTAAAAGGAACAGGGACTTGAACTGGTGGGATGCTGCAGACCAGGGCTTGAACCTGCTGTGCCACAGCCCTGGCTCTAAGAGTTAAAGTTTCTGTGGGTGATAACAAATCCTGACCTGACCACCTAGGCTGCTGTCAGCAGTGAACACCTGACTGGACACCAAAGTCCTAATTTTGGAGCCTCACACACGTGGTAACGCCAGCTGGACACAACTCTGAATACACATCAGCTCCCTCTGGCCCAGTGATCACCTAATCAGTGAGCCCAGACAGCACCAGCAATCAGCAACACTCAGACACCACACCTTCGTTGAGTGGAGTGCTCTGCCTCCTCGAGCCTTTGGAAGACCTATCCCATTTCCCTCCTTCAAGGCTCGTCACCAAGAGCCATGACTCTAAGCTCGATCAGGCTCTTTCTGATAGTAAAACATTTCTACTCAACATTCAGTCTTTGGTTTCATTATTCCTGAATAGCTGCACAATGGAAATTAGGAGTTACTACAGGGAGGGCTGAGCATTGAGAAAAGATTTTGGAATGCAACAAGGTGGAATTACACCTGCTGAGCAAACTGGGGTGGCAGGAAGCAGAAATTTGCCCAAGATTACATGGATTGAAAGCATTTGAAACAGGATGGCTCTAAAGGTCTAGGCTTCCAACTATCATACCATACTCTCTTGACATAAGGCATGACGGTGGAGAGTAGGACGTTTAACTTGATTAAGAGATTACAGATATGTATGTATGCATTTATAGCACAGTGATAGAGAAGGAGATCTTCCATCTGCTAGTTCACTCCCTTGGCCCATAACAGCCAAGGCTGGGCCAAAGCTTGGAGCTAAAACTCTATTTGGGTCTCTCACATGGGTTACAGGGACTCAAGTACTTCAGCCATCATCTACTGCTTCCCAAGCACAGTAGCAGGGAGCTGGATCAGAAGTGGAGTAGCTGGGACTTGAACCAGGCACTCTGATATGGGATGCAGGTGTCCCAAGTGGTGGCTTAATCTTCACCCTGTGCCACAACATCCACACACAAGTGATTTCCATAGCAATTTCAACAGAACTGGGGGTAAGAGAAGTAGGGAGTTTATGTAATTTCCTTAGGGCACTGCCCTAGCACTAGAAGCTAGGAATGAAACTGGTAATGTGGAAGGTCTAGACAGTGACTGTTCATTCATTCATATATATATATATATGATTTTGTTTATTTGAGAGGTAGAGTTACAGACAGAGAGAGGGAGAGAGGGAGAGAAAAGTCTTCCATCCACTGGTTCACTCCCCAAATGGCTGCAATGGCCAGAGCCGAGCTGATCTGAAGCCAGGAGCCAGGAGCTTCTTCTGGGTCTCCCACTTGGGTGCAGGGACCCAAGGACTTGGGCCATCTTCTACTGCTTTCCCAGGCCATAGCAGAGAGCTAGATCAGAAGAGGAGCAGCTGGAACTCGAACCAGCGCCCATATGGGATGTGGGCACCGCAGGCAGAAGCTTAGCCTACTATGCTACAGTGCCGGCCCCTGTTTATTCATTTTGTAGGGACAGTGGAGACCTGTGCTACCCTCAAGACAGGAAACAGAAATTCTTGGAGAAGGAAAGATGAATGATAACTAGAAAAGAAGGGAAATGACCATGGACAAGATTATAGAGGGAAAAAAAGGTTAGCTAGCTTTGCTTTCTAGATGGAAAGAACACTTTCTTTACTGAGATCAGAAAGGTCAGAGAAGCGATAATGGAATGCAGCAGTGATGGTTTTATGAAAGAGCTCATGCCAGAGGGACTCAGTCATCTCCACACAACAATTCACAGGGCCATTCAGTACAAAATGAGGTTGGTAGGTCAGGTTCAAAGAAAAGGGAGGGCTCAAGAGGATGCTAAGCGGAAATATTCTTAAATTCAGAGATTGGTTTCCTAAAGTAAGATAATCACTTACTTTTATAAAATTCATATGGTATAAATTTTTGATACTGATTAATATATAAAAAGGCACATGAATTTTCTTCAAATAATGAACGTGCTATGGAAATGAGCCAAGTAAAGATGCTAAAGAAAGACATCAAGAGGTCTGCACTGTGACTAGTAGGCTAAGTCTCTGCCTGTGGTGCCAGATCCTAAATGGGTACGGTTCTAGTCCTGGCTGCTTCTCTTCAGATCCAGCTCTCTGCTGTGGCCTGGGAAAGCAGCAGCAGATGGCCCAGGTGCTTGAGCTCTTGCACCTGTGTGAGAGACCTAGAAGAAGCTCCTGACTCCTGATTGGCCCAGCTCCAGCCATTATGGCCATTTGGAGAGTGAACCAGTGCATGGAAGACCTTTCTCTTTGTCTCTCCCTCTCTCTGTAACTCTCTCAAATGAATGAATGAATAAGCAAATCTTTTTCTTAAAAACAAAACAAAACAAAACAGACATCAAGAGCTTGGAAAGGTAAACTGTGGCAGGTTTCCCAGAAGACTGGTTGAAAAAACAGAGGCTTTTATTTTCCTCCCAAGATTTATTCTTCATTTATTTGAAAGGCAGAGTTACTGAGAGAGGAGGAAAGACACACAGAGAGATATCTTCCATCCACTGGTTCACTCCCCAAATGGTCCAACAGCCACAGCAGGGGCAGGTGAAAGCCAGGAACCCGGAGCTTCTTCCAGGTCTCCCATGTGGGTGCAGGGGCCAAAGCACTTGAGCCATCCATCCTCCACTGCTTTCCCTGGCACAGTAGCAGGGAGTTGGATCAGAACTGGAGCAGCTTGAACTGGCAGCTATATGGGATGCCAGCATCACAGGCAGAGGCTTAACCTGCCACACCACAATACTGCCCCAGTTTAAGCAGTTTAAGCAGAAGAAATGGCTTATATAAGGGCAAAAGTGGAAATGGACCAAATTAACTCAGCTTGAGGAGAAAGAATCTCAATAATGAGAACAGGGCCAAGGAAACACTGAGTTGCTACCGAAATACCTTGTGATGCCACCTGCTGCAGAACAGGTAAGAACACAGGCTCTGCAGGCAGACAGTCCAGGTTCAAATCCTGGCTCTGTCCTGTGCCAACTGTATGACACTAGGCAAGTTACTTAACCTCTCTAGTCTTCAATGTTCCTATCTGTAAAATGAGGTAATAATACATATCTCACAGTTTTAATGAATGCTATCTGGCAGATGGAGTATTAAAAACCAATGTTATTGTTATATTATGGCATTCACAGGAATCACTATGTTTTCAGCCAAGGGATGATGAAATAAAGAAAATTTTAGTAATTTTATAAGGTAATAGTTAACAGTTATTCAAACAACTGGCCTACTCTGAAGTATCTCATATTTAATCCTCATGATCACGGTAATTAATATTACCCCTCATTTACATACAAGAAAACTGAGGAAGAGAGAGGAGATACATCTCGCACAAGGTTATAAAGGTGGTAAGTGGGGTCGGCGCTGTGGTACAGTGGGTTAAAGCCCTGGCCTGAAGCACCAGCATCCCATATGGGCACCAGTTCAAGTCCCGGCTGCTCCTCTTCCGATCCAGCTCTCTGCTATGGCCTGGGAAAGCAGTAGAAGATGGCCCAAGTCCTTGGGTCCCTGCACCCACGTGGGAGACCCAGAAGCTCCTGGCTCCTGGCTTCAGATCGGCGTAGCTCTGGCTGTTGTGGCCATCTGGAGAGTGAACCAGTGGATGGAAGACCTCTCTTCTGTCTCTATCTCTGTAACTCTATCAAATAAATAAAAACAAATCTTTAAAAAAAAAAAGCCTTAATATCATCTTAATTTTAAAAAAGGTAGTAAGTGATAAACTCAAATATACACTGTTTAGCCCAGAAGCTAAAGTATTCTGCTTACTCTGAGTATCTGCCATTTTGTTTGTACCAAGTAAATACTTCTATTAGCAAAAAGAAGCAGAGATGGAAAGTCATTAGTCATTTTCCAGAAGAGAAACAAAATCAAGGTCATTCTCAGGGCCCCATTGTTTCCAGTCCCAAAGCTACACAGAATGACTGCAGTGAAGTTGGGCTGTTTGCAGGAGGGAGCGGTGGACAATATTAACCTCTTTGCAGTTAAACTCTTACATCTCCCAATGGGACGTGGGGTCCCATTTAGCTACTTAGCCCCCCCATTCTCTTTCCACCTTTATGATTACAGTTGCCAATGTTAGTATTTGTTTCAGTATTGACCCCCAGCCTACCTACACTTGGTACAGCAGATGCCAGGACTAGTTGTAGATGGAAGCCCATGCTAGAAAGCACAAACTTGGTTTTACAACTCTACTGAAGGTAATCCACAACTGCCTCCAAATCAGTGGTAAAGCACAAGGTTTCCAAATAACATACTCAACAGCAAAGCTTTTAGAATTCTAAATGTTTTTTTTTTTTTTTTTTTTTTTTTGGACAGGCAGAGTGGATAGTGAGAGAGTGAGAGTGAGAGAGAGAGAGAGACAGAGAGAAAAGTCTTCCTTTTTCTATTGGTTCACCCTCCAATGGCCGCTGCGGCCAGCGCATCGCGCTGATCCGAAGCCAGGAGCCAGGTGCTTCTCCTGGTCTCCCATGCGGGTGCAGGGCCCAAGGACTTGGGCCATCCTCCACTGCACTCCCAGGCCACAGCTGGCCTGGAAGAGGGGCAACCGGGATAGAATCCGGCGCCCCAACCGGGACTAGAACCCAGTGTGCCGGCGCCGCAAGGCAGAGGATTAGCCTGTTGAGCCACGGCGCCGGCCAGAATTCTAAATGTTTTAACACTATCTTTTATACATTTATAATATATAGACTTACTATACAGATTTTACTTTTCAAAAATTTTTGAGGGGGCAGATGTTGTGGTACAGTGGGTTAAGCCATTGCCTGCAAGGCCAGCATCTCATATCAGAATGCCAGTTCAAGTCCAGATGGCTCTGTTTCCAATCCAGCTCCCTGCTAATGTGCTTGGGGAAGCAGCGCAAGATGGCCCAAATGCTTGGGCCTCAACCCCCATGTGGGAGACCCAGATGAAGTTGCTGGCTCCTAGCTTTGGCCTGTCCCTGCCCTGGCTGTCACAGCCATTTGAGGAGTAAACCACCTGATAGAAGATATCTTTTTCTGGCTCCCCCCCCCCCCCTTTTTTTGTCACTTTGCCTTTCAAATAAATAAAAATAAATCTTAAGAAAGTTTTTTTCTGAGCAGCAGAGAGTGAGAAAGCTCCCATCTGCCAGTCTGACGGCCCCAGCCAGAAACCAGAAGTTGGGAGCCAATATGGATCTCCCACGTGGGTGGCAGGAACCCAGTCACTTCAGCTATCAGCACAGCCTCTTGCAGTCCGCATCAGAAGAAAGCTGGGGTTGGGAGGCAGAGCAGGGATGGAACCCATGCACTCTGATGCAGAACATGAGTATCCTGACCACTAGGCTTAATACTCACTTTCACACACGTAATGAATCCAAGATCATGGGTACATTCGGACCTACTTCCGAATCTGCAGTGTTCTAGGTACAGCATGTTAAACAGCTAACATTCACCAACTCAATGTAAAAGGTAATTTACTGTGTAGCTTTGTTGTTGTTTTCTGTTGACATTATAAATATGTGTTTATGTTAAGCTCATCTTTGAATTCCAAGTTCTCCTTGGCCCATCCACCCTCATTTAAAAAGCAGCCCAACTTCCTCCTCTCAGCTTCACCGCACAACCCCTTGTAGAGAGAAATGCGGTGTCTATTTGACAGTGTGTGGTGAGGATTTAGTTACCCCATGGGAACAGAAATGGTGAGACTCCACTTTCCTAAAACCCCAGTCACAGCAGGGCTAATGTCTTATGACAAAAATAAGGGTGACACACAGGGGAGACCAGGAGGAATCACTTGGTTCCTGGCTTTGGATCGGCGGAGCTCTGGCCATTGTGGTTACTTGGGGAGTGAACCAGCAGATGGAAGACCTTTCTCTCTGTCTCTTTCTCTCACTGTCTGTAACTCTACCTGTCAAATAAATAAATAAAAATCTTAAAAAAAAAAAAAAAAGGGTTACAACAGGCAAATATCAACATCACACAAAAACTCTTAAATAGCATTTCTCAGAGCAGATTTCAGGAGATAAAGGTTTCCTAGATAATATAACTGATTTACATGACTCAAAGCGATGATGGACAAGTCAGTTTGGTAAATATTGAGTTAAACACAACTAATGGGACCACCAGATGTTTTCGTTTTTTGGCCTTCTTTTTTTAGAAGACAGCCCCTGCAGCTCAGAACACTTTCCCACAAAACCCATCCCCTTCTCCTTTCTCTCCTTAGTGCACCTAACAAGCTTTATGTTCCATAGAACATGTGCTGGGGAGCCCTGTACTATAGTAAAGAATCTTAGCTCAACACAAGGCCAGGCAATTAAGTCTTGATTCAGAAACTGCATACAAATAGTAACAAGAGAAAATAATATCTGGGGGCCGGTGCCGTGGCTCACTTGGTTAATCCTCCGCCTGCGGCACCAGCATTCCATATGGGCGCTGGGTTCCAGTCCCGGTTGCTCCTCTTCCAGTCCAGCTCTCTGCTGTGGCCCGGGAAGGAAGTGGGCCCCTTGGGCCCCTGCACCCGCATGGGAGACCAGGAAGAAGCATCTGGCTCCTGGCTTCAGATCAGTGCAGCGCCAGCTGTAGCAGCCATTTGGGGGGTGAACCAATGGAAGGAAGATCTTTTTCTCTGTCTCTCTCTCACTGTCTATAACTCTACCTGTCAAATAAAAAAAAAAAAAAGAAAAAAGAAAAAAAGAAAATAACATCTGTGAAACATTTACTATGTGCCAAATACCATCATACGGAATGTTCATTTTATTATTTCTCATTAGCACCCTATGACAGCATAACTCTCTAAGTTATACACGAGAGGTGAAACTTTTGCAATGTTTCAGTCAGTCAGTGAGAATCTGTACTCAGATGCAGACAGAGCAGAATGCTCAGGTCTTATGTGCTGAGTGTCTCCCAAGAGCTGACACACAGCAGCCTTTAAAGAGGATTCTTCTGCCCACAGCCATAACAACAATATTTAATACCCCTAGTATTTTAGAGGTACAAAGGGCCATTGAGTGGCATCTTTAGCTGGAATTAATCCACTTTTACTTCTTTAAAAAGATTCTGATGAAACAACTGCTATCCAGAACTCCAGGAGGAAAATCAACAATAGAAATATACTGTTAGAGGGCCGGCGCCGAGGCTCAATAGGCTAATCCTCCGCCTGCGGGGCCGGCACACCGGGTTCTAGTCCCGGTCGGGGCGCCAGATTCTGTCCTGGTTGCCCCTCCTCCAGTCTAGCTCTCTGCTGTGGCCTGGGAGGGCAGTGGAGGATGGCCCAAGTGCTTGGGCCCTGCACCCGCATGGGAGACCAGGAGAAGCACCTGGCTCCTGGCTTTGGATCAGCACGGTGCACTGGCCGCAGCGCGCTGGCCGTAGCAGCCATTTGGAGGGGGTGTGTGTGAACCAACGGAAGGAAGACCTTTCTCTCTGTCTCTAACTCTGCCTGTCAAAAAAAAAAAAAAAAAAAGAAAGAAAGAAAGAAAGAAAGATACTGTTAGAAACTGAAGGAAGAATGAGAAGCCCTTGGTGATTTATTTATGGATTTTAAGTCAATCTTGACAAAAGTGAGATATTCATAAAAATCAATAAATCCTGAAAGTCACACTCAGGAAAAATACTTTTAGTTGGTAGCTATAAAGGTGCTGGACTCTACAGTTGAAGAGTTCTGCCATTCTTGAGGATGTTTTCTGAGAAAATTTGAAATAGCAAGAGACAGACTCCTGATTAGAGCTTAAGCTACAGTATTTTTTAAAAAAGATTTATTAATTTGAAAGCCAGAATTACAGAGAGAGAAAGAGAGACACAGAAAGAGGGACATATCTTCTGTCTGCTGGTTTACTCCCTAAATGCTTGGAACAGCCAGTGCTGAGCCAAGCCCAAGTCAGAAGACAGGAACTCCATCCAGCTCTCCTACATGAATGGCAGGAACACATGAAGTTGAGCTATCTTCCCAGCTTTCCCAGGAACATTAGGGAGCAAGTGGAGCTGGAGCTGCCGGGACTTGAAATGGCACCCATATGGGATGTCGGTGTTGCAGGCAGCAGGCAGCCTTACCAACTATACCACAATGCTTCCCCCAAGCTACAGTATTTTTTTTTTTTTAAAGATTTAGTTATTTATTTGAAAGTAAGAGTTACACAAAGAAAAGGAGAGGTAGAGAGGTAGAGAGAGAGAGAGGTCTTCCATCTGCTGGTTCACTCCCCAAACTGGCCACAATGGTTACAGCTGCACTGATCCGAAGCCAGGAGCCAGGAGCTTCTTCCAGGTCTCCCACGTGGGTACAGGGGACCAAGGACTTGGACCATCCTCTACGGCTTTCCCAGGCTATAGCAAAGAGCTGGATTGGAAGTGGAGCAGCCAGGACTTGAACCGGTGCCCATATGGAATGCCGGCACTGCAGGCAGTGGCTTTACCCGCTATGCCACAGCGTCAGTCCCAGCTACAGTATTTTTAAAGCTTGAGTTACAGATTTTCTAAACTTTGCTTTCCTCCACATACGAAAGCCACCAATACTGAAACAAATGCTATCTGCCCCCTATATATGATAATAAACATGAAGAAAAACTTATAAAAGGATGTATTTCTTTATAAAGTATCCAAGCATCCAAAGCCTTGCCTGAAATCTATGAGACCAAGAAATTAAACTGTGGTTATAATAACAACAATAATAACAGCTAATACAATGGGGCTCTTACTATAAACTCGGCATTGCACAGGCTACTGCCACCGACCTGCTTCATCTTCATCTCCAACAACATGCCTTCCACTGTCAGCCAGAGATGCGGATGCTGAGGCAGAAAGGGACCAATGACTTTGCCCCAGGTCATACAACTGCCCCACCCAGATGCACAGGCAGTGCTCTAAGCCACTTCACAATTCCTCTCTCTGCTTGTCCCAACCTCAGCCTGGATTGTTCAATTGTAGCATGGATCAAAATGCAACCTCCAAGAGCTAATGGTAAACAACACACACACACACACACACACGGACCATTTTCTGGGCTAGGTCATATGCTACGCCATAAAGACAGTCCTGATGAATTTAAAGGGGCTAAAATCATGCCAAACATGCTCTCCAACTACAGAATTAACTTAGAAATCATCCACAGAAAGAAATCTGAAATCCCCAAATATCTGGAAATTAAACAACACATTTTTTAAAAAATTTGACAGGTAGAGTTATAGACAGAGAGACAGAGAGAAAGGTCTTCCTTCTGTTGGTTCACCTCCCAAATGGCCACTATAGCCGGCGCTGATCCGAAGCCAGGAGCTTCTTCCTGGTCTCCCATGCAGGTGCAGGGCCCAAGCACTTGGGCCATCCTCCACTGCCTTTCCAGGCCACAGCAGAGAGCTGGACTGGAAGAGGAGCAACCGGGATTAGAACCCGGCACTCAAATGGGATGCCGGTGTCGCAGGCAGAGGATTAACCAAGCACGCCACTGCGCCAGCCCCACAACACACTTCTAAATAACCCATCTTGAACTGAATGAGGAAACACAACAAATCAGTCTGTGCAATGCAGCAGAAGCATTACCGTTAGAGGGAAATACACAGTACTAAGTGACTATATTAAAAGAGAAAAAAATTTAAAATAAATAATCTAAGCTTCCATCTTCAAAAAAAAAAAAAAGAACCAGAAAAAGAATAAATTACACTCAAAGCAAACGGAAGGCAATACTCAGCAGAAATCAATGCAACTGCAAACTATAAAGTTTCTTTCTGAAGAAATATCAAGCCAATTTTAACATCTGTGTGGAAGCAAAGAAACTAGAATACCCACAGCAACTGTAGGGGTGGGGAAAGAATCCGGGGTCCCACATGAACTGATTAAACATTTACTATGGAGCTAGCACATGACACTGGGAGAGAACACACATACTGAGCAATGGAAGCAGTGGAATTTCCAGGAGCCCACAAATCTGTGATCAGCTGATTTCTGACAAAAGTGTACGGAGGAAAGAGTCTTCTGAGCACTGGATATCCACAGGCAAAATAAATAAAAAAAACCTCATCTGCAGGGCTGGCTGTGGTGGCATAAGTTAACCTGCTGCATGGGGTGCCCTGTTCCCCTATCGGAGTGCCAGTCTGAGTCCTGGCTACTCTTCTTAGCCAGCTCCCTGGTAATATGCCTGGGAAGCAGCAAATAATGCTGATGAGTTCCTGCCATCCACATGGGAACCTAGATGGAGCTCCTAGCCTCTGGTTTCAGCCTGGGCCAGCCCTGGCTGTTGTAGACATTTGGGAAGTGAACCCAGCAGATGAAGTGCTCTCTCTTCCCCTCCCTCCACACACATACACTTTTCTTCCTCTCTCCATCCCTATCACTCTGCCGTTCAAATAAATACACCTTTTAAAAAACCTCATATGTATGGCCGGTGCTGCAGCTCAATAGGCTAATCCTCCGCCTTGCGGCGCCGGCACACCGGGTTCTAGTCCCGGTCGGGGTGCCAGATTCTATCCCGGTTGCCCCTCTTTCAGGCCAGCTCTCTGCTGTGGCCCGGGAGTGCAGTGGAGGATGACCCAAGTGCTTGGGCCCTGCACCCCATGGGAGACCAGGAGAAGCACCTGGCTCCTGCCTTCGGATCAGCGTGGTGCGCCGACCGCAACACGCCAGCCGCGCCAGCCATTGGAGGGTGAACCAACAGCAAAGGAAGACCTCTCTGTCTCTCTCTCTCTCACTGTCCACTCTGCCTGTAAAAAATTTAAAAAAAAAAAAAACTCATATGTATATAAAAATTAATTCAAGAAGAATCATACCCTTAAATATAAAACTGAAAGCCATAAAATTTCTAGAAGTAGAAAATCTTTGTGTTAACACTAACACTGGGTGAAGATTTCTCAAGACATAAAACACACAAATTGGGTAAGAAAAATTCACAAGCAGGACTTCTTTATAATAAAAATTACTCTTTGAAAGACACTGACAAGAAAAGGAAAAGGAAGCCCCAGACGGGGAGTAATTCTGCAAAATACATGTCATATTTCTAACTCCACCATTTGGGGCAAGTCCGATTGAGCATGTCCCAAATTGTACATCTCCTCCCTCTCTTTTTCCACTTTTATATTTAACAGGGATCACTTTTCAGTTAAAATTTAAACACCTAAGAATAATTGTGTGTTAATTACAGAGTTCAACCACTAGTACTAGAACAACAACAACAAATACTAAAAAGGATAAAGTATTACATTGTACGTCTAGAGTCAGGACAAGAGCTGATCAGGTCATTGTTTCTTATAGTGTCCATTTCACTTCAACAGGTTTCCCCTTTGGTGCTCAGTTGTCACCGATCAGGGAAAACAAATGATATTTGTCTCTTTGGGACTGGCTTAATTCACTCAGCATGATGTTTTCCAGATTCCTCCATCTTGTTGCAAATGACTGGGTTTCATTGTTTCTTACTGCTGTATAGTATTCTATGGAGTACATGGAGTTAGAAATGTGCCAGGGGATTCCAATACAATCCCATCAAGGTGGCATGTACCAATGCCATTTCACTAGTCCAAGTGATCAATTTCAGTTCACAATTGATGGCTCTGATAGGTCTAAGAGTCAAAGGGATCACACAAACAAGACAAGTGTCTGCTAATACTAACTGATAGAATCAAAAAGGGAGAGAAGGATCCAACATGGGAAGTGGGATACACAGTAGACTCATAGAATGGCAGATGTCCTAAACAACACTCTGGCCTCAGAATCAGCCCTTAAGGCGTTCAGATCTGGCTGAAGAGCCCATGAGAGTATTTTAGGCATGGAAAGCCAAGATACCATGGAAAAGAAAAAAAAGAAGACCTAAATGAAAGATCTCTGTTAGTGAGATCCCAGTGGAAAGAACGGGGCCATCAAAGAAGGAGGTACCTTTCTCTGAAGGGAGGAGAGAACTTCCACTTTGACTATGACCCTATCGGAATAAGATCAAAGTCAGCGAACTCTAAAGGCTTCCATAGCCCTGGCAACTCATGACTAGAGCCTAGGGAGATTACTGATGCCATGAACAGGAGTGTCAAATTGCTAAGTCAGCAACATGAGTCACTGTGTACTTACATCCCATGTGGGATCTGTCCTTAATGTGTTGTCTAATGTGCAGTGATGCTATAACTAGTACTGAAACAGTATTTTTACACTTTGTGTTTCTGTGTGGGTACAAACTGATGAGATCTTTACTAATTATATACTGAATCGATCTTCTGTATATAAAGATAATTGGAAATGAAAAAAAAAAAAACCTGGTGTTAAATTGGAAATGGCATAGAAAATTAATTTTTCTAAAAAAAGATTATGTAGGATCTCTGTCTTTAATGTGCTGTACACTGTTATTTAATGCTATAACTAGTACTCCAACAGTATTTTTTTCACTTTGTGTTGCTATATGGGGGCAAACTGTTGAAATCTTTACCTAATATATACTAAACTGATCTTCTGTATATAAAGAGAATTGAAAATGAATCTTGATGTGAATGGAAGGGGAGAGGGAGCGGGAAAGGGGAGGGTTGCAGGTGGGAGGGAAGTTATGGGAGGGGGGAAGCCATTGTAACCCATAAGCTGTACTTTGGAAATTTATATTCATTAAATAAAAGTTTAATAAATGAAAAAAAAAAAAAACATGTCATAGACAAGACTGGTACCCAGAAAACAAATGACTTTCCCAACTCTGTAAGAAAACAAGCCAATTTTTAAAATGAACCAAAGATATTAATAGATATTTCACCAAAGAAGAGATACAGATGACAATTACATCTGCAAGGAGACACTGAACCATCATCAGTCATTAAGAAAATGAAAATGAAAGCTACCTTTGAGACACGACTCACTCATGGATCTATTAGAATGGTTCAAATTAAACCACAAGAACAAAAAATGACCATAACAAGAGCTGATGAGGAAACAGAGCTACTGGAAAATTTCAAACATTGTTGGTAGGAATCTAAAACCCCTTCAGAAAAGTTTGGCAGCTTCATATAAAGTTAAACATACCAGTATCATATGACTCAAGAAAATGAAAATATATGTCCCCAGAAAATCCTGAATGATGGGACCAGTGTTGTGGTGCAGCAGGTAAAGCCAATAACTGGACACCAGCATCCCATATGGGCGCTGGTTCGTATTCCAGTTACTCCACTTCCAATCCAGCTCCCTGTTAATGGCCTGGGGAAAGCAGTAGAAGATGGCCCAAGTGCTTGGGCCTCTGCCACCCGTGTGGGAGACCTGGAAGCAGCTCCTGGCTCTTGGCTTTGGTCTGGCCCAGCCCCAACTATTGTAGCCATCACAGGTGTGAACCAGCAGATGGAAGATTTCTCTCTCTTCCCACACACACACACACACACACACACACCCCTCTGCAGCTCTTTCACATAAATACACAAACCTTATTAAAAAAAGAGAAGAAAAAAGAAAATCCTGAATGAGAAGGTAGAAAGTAGCTTTCTTCAGAATTGCCAAAACCTTGCCAGCACCGTGGCTCACTAGGCTAACCCTCTGCCTGCAGTGCCAGCACCCCGGGGTTCTAGTCCTGGTTGGGGCACCGGATTCTGTCCCAGTTGCCCCTCTTCCAGTCCAGCTCTCTGCTGTGGCCCGGGAAGGCAGTGGAGGATGGCCCAAGTGCTTGGGCCCTGCACCCGCGTGGGAGACCGGGAGGAGGCACCTGGCACCTGGCTTTGGATCAGCACAGCACCAGCTGTAGCGGCCATTTAGGGGGTGAACCAATGGAAGGAAGACTTTTCTCTCTGTCTCTCTATCACTGTCTACAGAAACAACTGCCAAAACCTGGAAACAAGGCCGAATGTCTCATCAATTAGTGACCACTGAGACAAATTTATACAATGGAGTGCTACTTAGCAATAAAAGGATATGAACTACTAATAGATTGGACATGGAAGACACTCAAATATCATTAAGCTACATAAAAGAAACCAAACTAAAAAAATTACCAACAGGATTCCACGTATATAACATTCTGGAACAAGGAAAGTGGAGCCCAAAACTGAGGCTAGGGCCCAGTCTTATGTAGTATATATATTCTTTATACCTACATACCTATGATAAAGTTCAGTTTGCAAACTAGGCAGTTAGAGATCAACAATAATAACTGGTAATAAAATGGAACAACTGTTAACAATTTACCATGACAAAAGTTTCATGAATGTGGCCTCTTCCCTCCCCTAAACATCTTACTGTACTATTTCACACGCTTACCTCTGACCACGGGAAACTGAAACCACAGAATGTGAAACCATAAATGGCGGCGGGGGCGGGGGGGAAGGGGCGGAGACAGTGACTACTGTATGTTTGTAAAATTGGTAATCAGAAAGGAACTCTTAGCTAAGTAACACTGTTCTAAATCTGAAGTAAAAATTCACTCATATAACCATTTAGTGCTCACTGAACAATAGCTTTTTGGTTATTACTCATTCCAGAAATCTGTGAAAGCTTATTTGCTACAATGTAAAAGATTTCTGCAAATGAGGCCTGCACTGTGGCCCAGAAGGTTGATCCTTCACCTGCAGCGCTGGCATCCCTTTATGGGCACTGGTTCTAGTCCTGGCTGCTCCTCTTCTGATTCAGCTCTCAGCTGTGGCCTGGGAAGGCAGCAGAAGATGGCCCATGTGTTTGGGCCCTTGTACCCGCGTCGGAGACCCAGAAGAAGCTCCTGGCACCTGGCTTCGGATCAGCTCAGCTCCAGCTGTTGCGGCCATTTGAGGAGTGAACCAGTGGATGGAAGACCTTTCTTTCTGTCTTTCCCTCTGTCTGTAACTTTCTCTCTCAAAAACAAATTAAAAAAAAAAAAAATTCTGCCAATGATGTCCATGACCTGACCTTTGACCAACACTGCTACAATAAAACAATTTCATAGTTGGGAAATCTTAAGAGAAAATGCTCTCCTGGTATCAATTCGTCAGCTGGGAAGAATATCTCCTTCCTTCTTAAAAAAATCTCTTCTATACAGTTGAAAATATCTTGAAAAATAATGTCCTTAAACCTTACCTAAAAGTCTATAGCTATGCACACAGCCCCTGCTATTTTAAGAGCACAAGAAACAGCCAGCATGGGAAAATGAAAAGACGGCGAACCATTCCAAAAATCTGAACAGCCACTTCAAGTAACCACTTGTTCCGCCAATACCACAGACCTCTTGGGAATCCTTAGATTTGGTTGATAACTTGAATTCTGGCAACTTGCCTTACAACAGGACTGTTTCTTCTGAAATGGGCATTAGCAGCAGAAAACTGCATAACTTGAATCTGGGCTATCCTTGTGATCTGCTCCAACCAACATGTTGCTCCAGAAACAAGTCTATACCAGTTCTGGGTCCAAACTGAAAGACATCTGAGCTCCCATGGATACAAATCCCACCCAGCTCTCCTGCTGGAACAAGAGGCAGCCTGGAGAGAGAAGGGGCCCTGCAGCAGACTACATGGCCATGGCGAGGAGCACCTACACACCCCAACCAGAAGACAGTACCAAGGCTGCAGGAATGTGAATCAGACCACCTCAGATCTTCCTGTTCAAGTCCAGCCCAGCAGATACCACACGCAAGCAAGACAAGCTGCTCCCAAAGAGCCCTGCCCCTGCGGCAGAGCCACAGAACTACACTTCTGGAGTGATGGCAGAAAGACAAGTGGCTAAGGGTTAGCAAGTGAGAATGCAGAGTCAGCACAGGGATGCAGGTGGGGGCGGGGTGTTGCTTACAAAATGGCAACCCAAAGGGTATTTCAGTGTTAATTCGCCTATTTTTTAAAAAAAAGATTTATTTTATTTATTTGAGAGTCCAAAATACACAGAGAAAGAGAAAGGTCTTTCATCTGCTGGTTCACTCCCCAATTGGCTGCAACGGCCGGAGCTGTGCCGATCTGAAGCCAGGAGCAAGGAGCTTCTTCCAGGTCTCCCATGCGGGTGCAGGGGCCCAAGGACTTGGGCCATCTTCTACTGCTTTCCCAGGCCATAGCAGAGAGCTGGATTGGAAGTGGAGCAGCTGGGACTCGAACCGGTGCCCATGTGGGATGCTGGCCCTGCAGGCGGCAGCTTTACCTGCTGTGCCACAGAGCCAGGCCCCCCTTCACTATCTTGACTGTGGCAGTGCATATACAGACAGGTAATAAAACTGTATGCCTCTTAAGAGTTCAAGTAATTGGGGAAATCTGAGTAAGCCCAGTGGATTGTATCAAAGCAAAATTCTAGTTGTGATACTACCACTGGGACTATCTGGGCAAAGGGCACATGGGATGTGTGTGTGTGTGTGTTTCCAACTACATGGGAATCTAAAATTATCTCAATAAACAATCTGCAATAATCTCAATAATCATTTCAACTTAAAATACTTACTTTGAGCTAACAGGTTTTGAAATAATCTGTTACATAGTAATAGGTAACTGAAACAAAAAAAATAGTTATATTTTAACATGTTACCTCAGCTTTATAAGAGAGGAGAGACTAGGGACCCGCATTGTGGCACAGGGCAGGTGAAGCTCATGATACCAGCAACCCACATCAGAGCACCAGTTCAAGTCTGGGGCCAGGCTGTTCTGCTTCTGATCCAGCTTTCTGTTAAGGCACTGGGGAAGGCAACATTTTATGACCCAAGTATTTGGGCCCCTACCACCAATGTGGAAGACCAGGATGGAGTTCCTGGTGGCTCTTGGCTCCTGGCTTTGGTCTGGCCCAGACCTGGATAGTCTTGCCATTTGGGTAGTGAATCAGCAGACGGAAGCTCTTACTCTCCCTCCCTGTCATTCTGCCTTTCAAATAAATAAATTAAAAAAAAAAAGGGGAAAGACTGAGTATATGATGGCACTTTGAAAAGCTCATGGGAAATGAAATTAGGAAAAAACTACACATGGAGTTTGAAGCTTTTCGGGGAGCTGGCACTGTGCTGTAGCAGGTAATCCTGCCATCTGCAATGCCGGCATCTCATTAGAGCGCCACTAGGACCCAGCTGCTCCACTTCTGATCCAGCTCCAGGCTAACTGCCTGGGAAAAGGAGCAGAAGATGGGCCAAGTGTTTGGGCCCCTGTCACCTGTGTGGGAGACCCAGATGAAACTCCCAGCTTCAGCCTGGCCCAGAACTAGCCACTGCAGCCATCTAGGGAGTGAACCAGGAGATGGAAGATCTCTCTATCCCAATATCTCTCTAACTCTGACTTTCAAAGTCTTTAATAAACAAAAATGGGATGCAGGCACCCTAACTAGTGTCTTAAGCCATCATCTGCTACCTCCCAGGGTCTGCACTGCAGGAAATCTGGAATAGGGAGCTGGAACCCATATTGAATCCAAGCATGCTGATATGGGCTATATGCTTTTAAAAAATATATTTATTTTTATTTTATTTGAAAGGCAGAGTTACAGAGAGGGAGAGAGGCAGAGGTAGAGAGAAAGAGAGATCTTCCATCTGCTGGTTCACTCCCAAATGGCTGCAACAGCCACAGCTGGGCCAGATGGAAGTCAGGAGCCAGAGCTCCATCCAGGTCTCCCACATGGGTGTAGAGGCCCAAGTATTTGAGCCATCTTCCATTGTTTTTCTAGGTACCTCAGCAGGGAAGGAGCTGGATCAAAAGTGGAGCAGCCAGGGACGCTAGTGCTGCAGACACTGGCTTATTAACCCATTATGCCACAGCGCTGGCCCCTGGATGTACCAACTAAAATGTCTTTTTTTTTTTTTTTTTTGACAGGCAGAGTTAGACAGTGAGAGAGAGGAGAAAGGTCTTCCTTCTGTTGGTTCACCCCCCAAATGGCCGCTACAGCCGGCGTGCTGTGCCGATCTGAAGCCAGGAGCCAGGTGCTTCCTCCTGGTCTCCCACGCAGATGCAGGGGCCCAAAGCACCTGGGCCATCCTCCACTGCCTTCCCGGGCCACAGCAGAGAGCTGGACTGGAAGAGGAGCAACTGGGACAGAATCTGGTGCCCCAACCGGGACTAGAATCTGGGGTGTTGGCGCCGCAGGCGGAGGATTAGCCTAGCGAGCTGCGGTGCCAGCTAAAATGTCATCTTAACCAGGCCAAATGCCTGCTCCTTCTCCACTGCCACAGTCCATTATATATTAATGGTCTTCAATTAGCTAAACACATATTAAAACCCAAGTTCTTTTTGAGTACAAACATGTATTTAACTGCATTTCAAAACAGAAATGTTGGGGCCTGCATTGTGGTGTAGCAAGTAAAGCCATTGCTACATTTGGATGTCAGTTCATGTCCATTTGGATGTCAGTTCATGTCCATTTGGATGTCAGTTCATGTCCTGGCTGCTTCACTTCTGATCCAGATCCTTGTTAATAGCCTGGGAAAAGCAGCAAAAAGATGACCCAAATACTTGGGTCCTGCCACCCACACAGAAGACCCAGATGAAGCTCCTGGCTTCATTCTGGCCCAGTCCCAGCTGTTGCAGTCATCTGGGAAGTGAACCAGCGGATAGAAGATCTTTGTCTTTCCTCTTCACTATAGCTCTGCCTTTTAAATAAATAAATTTAAAAAATTTTTTTAAAAAAAAGCACAAATATTTAAACCTTTTCTATAATTCTTTCTTGTGGAATCATTTAAAGCAGGAAATCAACACTATATTTGTACTCCCTCTTATTATCTTTTTAAGATTTATCTATTTTATTTGAAAGGCAGAGTTAGAGAGAGGGAGGGAGGGAGAGACGAGGTCTTCCATCCACTGGTTCACTCCCCAAACAGCCACAACGGCTGGAGCTGGGCCAATCTGAAGCCAGGAGCCAGGAGCTTCTTCCAGGTCTCCCTCATGGGTACAGGGGCTCAAGTCCTCTGCCAATTCCAAGCTGAAGCCTTGAGTGATGCAGCATGTTTTTGCTCATCTTTCTCATACTCCTACGATCCTACATGAAAACACAAAGCCACTGCCTCTCACTGAAACTCCAGGATTAAAAATTCAGAAATAGACCGAAACCTGGCCAAAGTTTAAAGTCCAGGCTGGCCTCACTTAGCAAAGCCTAGATCAGTGGAACTGCACAATCTGCAGATTCAGAATGTAATTAACTACTGGCTGTAATTCATGAGATCCTGAGGTTGTCTGATATGCAAGAGGAAAACAATACTAGTAACAAAGTTCCTAAATGGGATCACCCTTATGGTTGTGTTACATGCAGAAACCAACAGAATGGCTGCTAGCATTCTCCTTGGAGCCCAGAGGGGTGTGTTTAAACCACCCTTATCCATTCCTCTGCTCTGTGACTTGTTAGAATTAGCTGAAAAAGTCATACAGTGATGCTGCTCCAGACAAAATCCAGGCAGCACTAAAAACTCAACCCTTTTAAATAAAACATTGTTAATTGTGACAGGTCACTTTAATATTAAAACACAGTGATTATAAATGCAGTCTACACATTACTTGAAACAAAGGAAATACTTTAACACTATAAACTATTTTATCAAAACAAATACTTAAGAATAAAAGACATAGTAGGCACATTAAGGAGCTTCAGGAAAGGACTGGTCTCTAGAGGAACACTTCAGAAGAGAAGGTAATTAGATACAGACGTAAGGCAGTGAATAGATTATCTGTTCCTTGTGAGCTCCACAGAAGGAGAGGTGAGACTCCACAGTGGACCCACAGGGTATCTCTCCAATACACACGCTTCCCTCCTCTCCTAGCACAACCCTGACTTGCACAGCACCCATTCTCAGCTCTGGATAAATCAAACCGGAACCAAATATGAGCAGGGCAGCAGGGCCAAGAAGATATGATACGGGGACTTGTGTTTAAGACAGCAGAGAACTCCATGCTAGTCAGAGTAGATGATCAAGTCTTCCTTGAGTAGAACTGCTGTGACCTGGACCTTTCAGTTATTCAAGGGAAAAGCCTCATTATCATCTAAGCCTGTTATCTGCATCCAAACTTGCAAATGATAAAATGTTTAGAGTAATCAGGGCCTGCGCTGTGGCTCAGTGGGTTAACACCCCGGCTTGAGGTGCTGGCATCCAATATGGGTGCTGGTTCGAGTCCCAGCTGCTCCTCTTCTGATCCAGCTCTTTGCTATGGCCTGGGAAAGCAGCAGAAGATGGCCCAAGTCTGTGGGTCCCTGCACCCGCGTGGGAGACCCGCAGGAAGCTCCTGGCTCCTGGCTTCGGACTGGTGCAGTTCTGGCCGTTGAAGCCAATTGGGGGCGGGGGGAACCACTGGATGGAAGACCCCCCCCCCCTCTCTCTCTTGGCCTCCCCTCTCTGTGTAACTCTTTCAAATAAATAAATAAATCTTTTAAAAAATATTTAGAGTAATCAAGGAGCAAACATGAAATTAGAATTAGGGACATTATTAAAGTATACAGCCATCAAGCCAAGGGCTGACTCAAAAAAACCTGATGAGCTGTCCCCAAATCAAATTTAAATCTTTGTCCTTAAACAAGCAAAGGTAGAAAATGGCGCATTAAAATTCCCAGCTTGTGGCTAATGATTCTTTTAGTACGTAGACCGATACATCTTACTCACTGGACTAGTCAGCAACTATGCTATTTAAGAAGCAACCTATCCGTCATTTTGGAAAACAGCTCATCAATTCCTTAAAATAGGAGACACAGAGGGGCCAGTGTTGTGGTGCAGAGGGTTACAACACCTCTTGTAACACCAGCATCCTATATGAGTGCTGGTTCGCATCCTGACTGATCCAGTTCCCTGCTAATGTGCCTGGGAAAGTACCATAAGATGGCCCAAGTACCTGGGCCTCTGCCACCCACTTGGGAGATCTGGATGAAGTTCTAGGCTCCTAGCTTTGGCCTGGCTCAGTCTTGGCTGTTGTGGCCATTTGGAAGTGGATGGAAGCTCGTTCTCTCTTGCTCTAACTCTTTCAAATAAATAAATCTTTTTTAAAAATATGAAATACAGGGGCTGGCACTCTGGCATAGTGGATTAAGCCACCTGTGATGCCAGCATCCCATGTAGGTTCTAGTCTCGGCTGCTCCACTTCCAATCTAGCTCATTGCTAATGTGCCTGGGAAAGCAGTGGATGATGGCCAAAGTCTTTGGGCCCCTGTCCCCACATGGGAGACCTGGATGAAAATCCTGGCTCCTGGCTTTGGCCTAACCCAGCCCTGGCTGTTGCAGCCATTTGGGGAGTGAACAGATGGAAGATATATCATATATGCTCTGTCTTTCAAATAAATAAATATTTAAAGAAATATGAAATAGCTACCATACAACCCAAGAAAATTCTACTCTTAGGTATACAGTAAAAAAAAAAAAAAAAATCAAAAACATGTTCACTCACACACAAAAATACATGTATAAAAAAGTTTAAAGTAGCAGTACTCATGATAACCCAAAGGTACACACAACTCATATGTCTTCCACTGTACAATGGATAGGCAAACTGGTTACATCCATCCATGGGAACTTCTGGACCATAAAAAAGGAATGAAATACTGATACGTTACAACATGGGTAAAACCTGGAAATGTCACATTAAGTGAAAGAAGTCAGCCACAAAAGGTCACAGATTGTCCATTTATTATGAAATGTTCAGAACAGGCAAACTGACAGAAAGCAGATGAGTGGTTGCTCAGGGTTGGGGTCAGAGGAGAGAGGAATGCAAAGTGACTGTTAGTGCAAATGGATTTCTCTTGTGGTAATGAAAATAGGTGGTGATGATGCTGGACAATGAAAAACCAAAGGCTAATAGTATGAAAGAATGGATTTTATGGCATGTGAAAAGCTATTTGTTACAAAAGGAAGTAATACAACAAAAGCTTTGAACTTTTCAAATCTTCATTTTTCACTGACTTTGAAGTGGAAGGAACAGCTTATATACAAATACCTGGATTGTCTCCCCATGCCAACTCAACTTTTCGTTATTATAGATTCCCAAAACCTTTGTTTCATAGGAGATGAAAAATAATATGCCATGTTACATATTTTCCATAAAACAGTGAAAAGAGAAACTAATTCCATCATTCATGTTAATTAGGTTAAATTACTCGACCTTGTAAGTCAGAAGTTCTGGAATATTAGACAAAATGTACTAACAGGGCAAACCCCCTTGGGGCCGGCGCTGTGGTGCAGCAGGTTACGCTCTGGCCTGAAGCGCTGGCATCCCATATGGGCACCAGTTCAAGGCCTGGCTGCTCCACTTCCTGTCCAGGTCTTTGCTATGGCCCAGGAAAGCAGCAGAGGATGGCCCACGTCCTTGGGCCCCTGCACCCACGTGGGAGACCCGGAAGAAGCTCCTGGCTTCAGTTTGGTGCAGCTCCAGCTGTTGCAGCCAATTGAAGAGTGAACCAGCGGATGGAAGAGCTCTCTCTCTGTTTCTCCTCTCTCTGTGTAACTCTTTCAAATAAATAAATAAATAAATAAATAAATCTTAAAAAAAAAAAAAACCCCACAGGGCAAGCTCCACTGTGTGCTTTGTACAATTTAGCCTAGTGTGTATCCCTTGTTAACCAAATCTGTTCATTTTCTGAGTTTGGAAAGTGAAAGGTCACACAGAGTGAGAACTGAATTTTCCTTTTGTCAAAAAGGCTCAATATCTAATTAACTGGCAACTACAACTTTCTTCAAAGCCAAGTAAGTATCAATATAACAGCTTTCTGCCATTCATTTAACAGTCTGAATCACAAAAGGATAGGTCTGTATATTTAAAGGTGCACTGGTACTGTTAGGCATTTAAAGAAAAACTTGAAACCCAGTAACTAAATAGGGCAAAGGCTTCTATCAAGCCCCAGCACTTTCTTGTCATCTGGAATAGCAATCTGAGGATCTGTAGCCTGAATGAATTTTGATCACTAACAGACTGTCTGCATGCAGTAGTTCAGACAGAAAATAAAGCACAGCTAAAAACCATAAGAAAAGATGGGCTCAATTTTTGAAATTATGGGTCAGAAGCACCACAGAAAATTTATACTGTTTAGGAATAGTAAGAAGAAAGAGGGGCCCACATTGCAGTGTAGCAGGTTAAGCTGCTGCCTGTAGCAATGGCATCCTGAGTCCCAGCTGTTCCACTTCTGATCCAGCTCCCTGATAATGTGCCTGGGAAAGCAGCAGAAGACAGTCCCAGCGTTTAGGCCCTTGCCATCCATGTGTGAGACCCAAGAGAAGTGCCTGGCTCCTGGCTCGGCTGTGGCCCAGCCCTGGCTGTTGTGGCCATTTGGGGAGTGAACCAGCAGATGGAAGACCTCTCTCTTTTTTCTGTCTCTCTCTTTCTCTTTAACTCTGGCTTTCAAATAAATAAATAAATCTTAAAAAGAAGAAGAAGAAAGTCAAGGGGCTAGCACTGTGGCGCAGTGGGTTAACGCCCTGGCCCGAAGCACCAGCATCCCATATGGGCGCCAGTTTGAGACCCGGCTGCTCCACTTTTGATCCAGCTCTCTGCTATGGCCTGGGAAGGCAGTGGAAGATGGCCCAAGTCCTTGGGCCGGAAGGAGCGCCTGGCTTCTGGCTTTGGATTGGCACAGCTTCGGCCGTTGCAGCCGATTAGGGAGTGAACTAGTAGATGGAAGACCTCTCTCTCTCTCTCTCTGCCTCTCCTCTCTCTGTGTAACTCTTTCAAATAAATAAATAAATCTTTTTAAAAAAAAAGAAGAAGAAAATAGTCAACAGAAGCCCCTGAAGCCTGGTTTCCTTGACTGATGAAAACAGGCACCACAAAGTTAAAAGAGTTACAGAAAAGTATCAGAAATTTTTCTTCCTTAACCTAAGTCACATCATACACTAAGAGGTTAGAAGTAGGGGAAGAAAAGCTTACTGACAGTGCATAAAATGCTTCTTTAGAAATTATTATTATTATTATTTTGACAGGCAGAGTGGACAGTGAGAGAGACAGACAGAGAGAAAGGTCTTCCTTTGCCGTTGGTTCACCCCCCAATGGCCGCCGCGCTGCAGCCGGCGCACCGCGCTGATCTGAAGGCAGGAGCCAGGTGCTTCTCCTGGTCTCCCATGCGGGTGCAGGGCCCAAGCACTTGGGCCATCCTCCACTGCCTTCCCGGGCCACAGCAGAGAGCTGGCCTGGAAGAGGGGCAACTGGGACAGAATCCGGCACCCTGACCGGGACTAGAACCCGGTGTGCCGGCGCCGCAGGCGGAGGATTAGCCCGTTGAGCCATGGTGCCAGCCAGAAATTATTTTTAAAAAATAGTGGAAAGGGAAAAAAATAGTGCCTTAGGTAATCTGGGCTACTAGGACAAAACACCCTAGACTGCACATCTATAAACATCAGAAATTTAGTTCTTGTTGTGCTAGCGGCTGGGAAGCTGAAGATCAGGGCACCAAGTAGATTGTGTGCGTGGTGAGGGCTTGCTCTGCTTCAGTGACGCACTTCCTCAGTGTGTCCTCATGGGGCAGGGAGGAGCCCTCTTTAGTAGCCACTAATCCCACTCATAAGGCCTGTATCCTCAGGACATTACCAGTTCCCCCAAAGTCCCACCTCTTAGTTCTACCACACTAGGGGTCAGGTTTCAACATACAAATTGGGGTCAGGAGCACCCCAACACTCAGATCACAGAACACAATATCAAGACTTAACAGATATTCGTGGTTAGTGGAGAAACTGTCAAGAAGGCATCTTTGAAAACACAGAACATGAACTGCTGATCAGTGATTTGCAAGCTGCAGAAGCAGCACACACACACACACAGTGCTTGAACTCTGCGTTCTGCACTATGTCTGGCTTGCAATATATTAAGTTCTAGCCTCAACCTGGCAAACTAAGTTACTCAGCCCATCCCCAGACTGCACCTCCACTCCATGCAATGGCATCCACAGAGTGAATGGATCAGTACTATAAAAACCAGCCTGGGTGCACAGACAGGCACACACAAACATAAACTATAGGTGTGATGTTTCTACGTATCTACATGATAAACAAGGTACATGTTTGCTACTTCTGCTCTCTTTGGAAATGTAATCGCCTGTTTTCTTTGACATCACAACCCATTGGTTTCCTCCCACCTCCCTGGTCTTCCTCCTCAGTCATTCCTGGTGGTTCTTTTTCCTCAAATCCCTAGAGCTGAGGTTTCTTCCTTTTCTCAACATGTACAATTTCCCTAATGGTTTTTGCACTCTTGTTTTCTACTGCCTAATCCTAAATCTGCACCCCTACCCTGGCCTCCCTCTTTCTCAGGAACTCATGTACTCAGTTGCTAATTTGGCATCTCCAACTGGCTCTCTAACAACAGGTCTTTGAAACTTCAAATGGACAAGACAGAAATTTTGATTTTCCTCAAAACCCAGTTTTCTCTCCTGTTTTTGCTACATCAATAAAGGTAACATCCACACTGGTACTCAAGGCAAAATCTACAACACAAGTAAACTGACCAAACCTCTGAAGCACATCCCAAATCCTTCCACTTCTATCTCCACTATCAGCACATTAATTCAAATCATTATCAATTCTGTACTAAACTACCATAACAGCTTCCTATCTAATCTTTTTTCCTTCCCCTATTATACAGATACATGGTTCCTTATTGAACTGCACTTCATATCTCTGTCTGAAATCCTTCAATGGCCTCCTATTACACCAATAACATCCAAGCTTCTATATGCCTATTTGTGACCCGTACTCGCTGACCTCTCCATACACACACATACGGTGGCCATCCCAATACAAACACTGTTTCAGATCCCCTGGCCTTCTGTTTGTGAATACCCAACTCATTTCCAATTTAGGACTGTTCCTTCTGCTTACAATGTTTTCTCTGGGGCCGGTGCTGTGACTCAGCAGGTGAAAGCTCCAGCCTACAGTTCCAGCATCCCATACAGGCACCAGTTGGAGTGCCAGCTGCTCCAATTCCAATCCAGGCCTCTGCTTATGGCCTGGGAAAGCAGAAGATGGCCCAATCCCTGGGCTCCTGCACCCTTGTGGGAGACCTAGAAGAGGCTCCTGGCTCCTGGCTTCAGACTGGCCCAGCTCTGGCCATTGCAGCCACTTGGGGAGTGAACCAGCAGATGAAAAATCTCCCTCTCAAGTAAATAAGATTTTTAAAAAATTTTCTTCTAATCTCTATATAGCTGACTCTTAAGATTCAGCATCAGCTTAAATGTCACTTCCTTAGGCATTTCTAGCCTACCCAATTTCAGATCCATCTCAGTCTCTGTAACATCCTAACCAATTCTCTGCTTAGAATTCATTATTTGCACTTTCCTAACCTGTCTACTCTCCCCATCTCACTAGAATATAAGCTCCTCAAGAAGAGGGCTGCACTGTGCTGCAGCAGCGCAGTGGGTTAACGCCCTGGCATCCCATTTGGGCACCAGTTCAAGACCTGGCTGCTCCACTTCCTATCCAGCTCTCTGTTATGGCCTGGGAAAGCAGTGGAAGATGGCCCAAGTCCTTGGGCACCTGCACCCACGTGGGAGACCCGGAAGAAGCTCCTGGCTTCAGTTTGGTGCAGCTCCAGCTGTTGCAGCCAATTGAAGAGTGAACCAGCGGATGGAAGACCCCTCTCTCTCTTTCTCTCCCTCTCTCTCTGCTCTCTCTTTCAAATAAATAAATAAATCTTAAAAAAAAAAAAAAAAAAAAAAGAGGGCCTTGCTGCCTAGCTCATCATGTTCCCCAGCACCTAGAACAGTACCTGGCACACAGCAAGAATCCAGGAAACTCTTTTTTTTGAAAGTTGGGGATTCAGGAAAAAGAAAAGAGATATCTCTTCCATCTGCTGGTTCACTCCCCAAATGGCTACAATAGGACTAGGTCAGGCTGAAACCAGCAGCCAGGCTCTGTCCTAGTCTCCCACATGGGATGCAGGGGCCCAAGCATTTGGGCCATCCTATGCTGTTTCCCAAGTGCATTCGCAGGAAGCTGGATTTGAAGTGGAGCAGCTGAGACTAACTGGCATTCTAATATGGGATGCGGGTGTTGCAAAGCGGCCGTTTAACCTACTATGCCACAACACTGGTCCCTATTAAATTTTTTTAAAAGATAAATCTGTAGCTTTATTAAGACAAAAACTGACAGTGTGGTATGATGTCTACATTTAAATAAAGTTTTCACAGAAACCTAACATATGCCTAAAGAGATTTTACAATACAGCTCTAGATGCAGGTCTAGACCATGTCAAGAACTGATGGATCTCATGAATCAAGATGGAACATCTTGGGTATCAATTAATTCTTAGAATTAAAAAATTTTTTAAAGATTTATTATATTTATTTGAAAGGCTTAGTTAGAGAGGAGAGATGAGAGATATCTCCCATCTGCTGGTTTACTCCCTGAATGGCTGCAACAGCTGGTGCTGAGCCAGGCAGAAGTCTGCAGCCAGCAGCTTCATCTGGGATCTCCACGTGACTTTGGCCATCTTCTGCTTCCCCCTGTGCATTAGCAGGGAGCTGGGTGGGAAGTAGAGCAGTCAGGACTCAAACCAGAGACCATACAGGATACCAGCACTGCAGGTCGCAGCTTAACCCATTATGCCACAATGCTGGCCCGTTTGGTGTTTTACAATAAACCACTGCCCCAGTATGAACGCTTAAGTCTCCTCCTGAGACCAGAGCTTCTGAAATCATTCAACCCTTGAATAGTTTCAATGATACTGTGTTGTCTAGTGAATGAACCCTGCCACTCACGGTTTCAGAGTTCAAAATTAGAACAAAACAAAATAAAACAAAACAAAACAAAACAAAGGCTCCAAGAGTTTGCTACGTTAAAAGCATGTCTTTCTCTACTCCCCCGTCTCCTACACCCAGTAAATACTTTAAATGACAAAATAATTGAAAAACAGGGGCACCCTAAGGGAAATCAATAAAATAATTTTTAAAATTTATAAATGCATTTTAAACTCATATACAGTATGATACACTTGTTCAGTGTGTCATTTAATTTTATCAAAGACATGTTGAACTCTTCAGATTGATTTTTAATTTCACTAAAAACAATGGAATTTTACTGTTTTAAATTGATGAAATAGCCAACAGTGTCTGGCTTGTTTACAAAACTGTTTTGATCTAAAATATATGAATTAGAATCCAAAGGTTATGAAGAGTAAAAAAGAGAGCTAAGGATAATCATCTTACTTAGTGTATATTACTTAAGATTGGAAAGAGAAACAAGTCTTAAAATTGGGAGTTTTAGGCCGGCGCTGCGGCTCAATAGGCTAATCCTCCGCCTAGCGGCGCCGGCACACGGGGTTCTAGTCCCGGTGTGGGGCATGGATGATCAAGCAAGGAAAAAAATGTTAAGACATGCAATCTTTCATTTTTTATTTTTTAACCATCTTTCACAGCTCAGGGTAAAATGCAAGCTTGATTACTGTGTAAATATTTTTATATTAGTAAAAATCAAACTAGGGGCAGGTGCTGAGGTGGCGCAGGTTAAGATACAGCTTCAGCTGCCTGCATCCCATACTAGAGTGCCAGGGATACAGTCCTGCCTCTACTTTCGTGCTTCTGATCCAGTTCCCTGGTAGTGCATTTTGGGAAGCAGCAGGGATGGTTCAAGTACTTGGATCCCTGCAACCCACGAGGCAGACCTGGAAAGAGCTCCCGACTCTCGGCTCAGCCTGCTCCAGCCCCAGCTGCTGCAGACATTTGGGTAGTGAAGCAGCAGACAGATGATCTCTGTCTCTCCCTGGCATTCTGTATCTCAAATACATCTTTTTTGAAAAAAATTTAATCGAAAAAGATGAAACTAAAGCGTAACTTAAACGTACCCTTGGTAACTCTTTCTACTCTCTAATAAAGTTATCAACAATAAAAATTTTATCGTATACGGAAGCACCTAAGTCTTCTAAAGGTAACAAATTACTGCACAGAGCTGACACCAGCTTCTGCAAAGCTGCAGCCAACTGGCAGGACAGTTTTCTAGTAGTGCTTTAGTGGCTATTAAAGTAAAGAGCCACCTCAGAGGCAAGTGGTTAATAGACCTCAGACAGCTAGGTTAGCAATATATAGCAAACAGGTAACATCATAAATTTTGGAAAATCTAAGTTACTCTAAAAAAACAATAAATGTATAAAGTGAATGTTGCATGTAGCACTGGAGACTATGTCTAAGGTCATGGCTAGCTTTATCAGACATGCTAGTTAGCTGACTTTTGGGACCAGGAAAATCCTATTTAGCTGAGACTCCAAAAACAACCAGGGGCCGGCACTGTGACACAGTGAGTTAACGCCCTGGCATCCCATATGGGTGCCAGTTCGAGATCCGGCCGCTCCACTTTTGATCTAGCTCTCTGCTATGGCCTGGGATAGCAGTAAAAGATGGCCCAAGTCCTTGGGCCCTTGCATCCACGTGGGAGACCTGGAAGAAGCTCCTGGCTCCTGGCTTCGGATCAGCACAGCTCCGGCCATTGTGGCCATCTGGGGAGTGAATCATCAGATGGAAGACCTCCCTCTCTCTCTCTGCATCTCCTCTCTCTGTGTAACTCTTTCAAATAAATAAATAAATAAATCTTTAAAAAACAAAAACAACCAGATGTTATACTTGTAGATTCTCAGTCTTTTCTTCTCATCTACCTTCTCTCTAAAGATTTCATGACCTCAAGCTTTACTATTTTTTAAAAAATTTATTTATTTACTTGAAAGTCAGTTACACAGAGAGACATAGAGAGGCAGAGAGAGAGAGAGGTCTTCCATCTGTTAGTTCACTCCCCAATTGGCCGCAATGGCCGGAACTGAGCCTATCCGAAGCCAGGAGCCAGGAGCTTCTTTCAGGTCTCCCATGCATGTGCAGGGGCCTAAGTACTTGGGCCATCTTCAACTGCTTTCTCAGGCCAAAGCAGAGAGCTGGATCAGAAGTGGAGCAGCTGGGACTCAAACTGGTGCCCATATGGGATGCCAGCACTGCGGGCAGTGGCTTTATCCACTATGACACAGCGCTGGCCCCAAGCTTTACTATTTTTTTTTAAGATTTATTTTATTTATTTGAAAGACGGAGTTACAGAAAGAGGTAGAGACAGAAGAAAGAGGTCTTCCATCCGCTGGTTCACTCCCCAGATGGCCACAATGGCTGGAGCTACGCCGATCTGAAGCCAGGAGCCAGGAGCTTCTTCCAGGTCTCCCACGTGGGTGCAGGGGCCCAAGGACTTGGGCCATCTTCTACTGCTATCCCAGGCCATAGCAGAGAGCTAGATCAGAAGTGGAACAGCCGGGTCTTGAACTGGCACCCGTATGGGATGCCGGCACTTCAGGCCAGGGCTTTAACCCACTGCGCCACAGCGCCGGCAAAGCTTCACTATTTCTTAACGCCAGCTGCTTTTTGAATCCATAATCCTGGGTAACACATTTTAAATCTGGAAATCTGTGATTGAAAGGATGCCAGCAGGGACTTGGTGAAAAAGACTCTGAGAGACTTCTCAGAGAACTCAGGTACACACAGGGGGACGCAAGTCAGATGCTTTCCTCTGCTGAATCATCTGGCCATGGAAAACCCTAAGTTCGTATTTCACAGTTTCTGAAATATTATCCTCTGGTGTATAAGTACAAAATACATTAGGCTTGGGGCCAGTGCTGTGGCGCAGTGGGTTAATGCCCTGGCCTGAATCGCTGGCATCCCACATGGGCACCGGTTTGAGACCCAGCTGCTCCACTTCTGATCCAGCTCCCTGCTGTGGCCTAGGAAAAAAGTAGAAGACAGCCCAGGACCTTGGGCCCCTGCACCCACATGGGACACCAAGAAGAAGCTCCTGGCTCCTGGCTTTGGATCGGCTCAGCTCTGGCCATTGTGGCCAACTGGGGAGCGAACCAGCGGATGGAAGACCTCTCTCTTTCTCTCTACCTCTCCTCTCTCTGTATAACTGACTTTCAAATAAATAAATAGATCTTTTAAAAAAAAAAAGTTAGGCTTGGAAAAACTATTTTAAAGCAACTCACTGGACCGATCCTGATTTAGAAACATGATGGATGACTGGTAAACTGGTAAAGAATAGCTTCAGGAGCTGCCATGGGAACTGAGTTCCAGGAAGCCTTCCAACAAAACACCCTCCTGAGGCACCTATTTCAGATGTCCCAGAGGTGTATGAGCATGCCCCGTTGTCCCTTTCCAATCGAATCGCCTCTAGAGCCATCTGAGAGTTAAGGACAAGGGAAATCTCTCACTGCGCCCATACTACAGAAGTTTATGCTACATTCTAAGTGAGTTCACGTTACATTCTAGGGAAGTCTAAGAACCCGAATACTGCTATCCTGGGCTTCACACAATGAAAAAGGACTGCACTCTGCTGACAACGGCTGTAGGGTTTCTTAAAGAAACTTTCCCTTTTTCAACTTGAGTAACCCCTGTGTTTAATTCCCAATGCTGCCGTAAAACCTGACCATAGATGGTGACTTCAAACCACACAGGTTTATTCTCTTCTAGTTCTGGAGGTCAGAAGTCCAGAAATGAATCTCCCAGGGCTGGTTCCTTCTGAAGCCTGGAAAGAATTGTTTTCCTTGCCCTTTCAGATTCCAGAAGATCACTGCACCCTTTGTCCCATCACTACAATTTCTTGCTCCACTATCAAATCGATTAACTCTGATCTCTATCTTCCCTCTTTCAAGAACCTTGTGATTACATTGGGCCCAGCTAGATAAGCGAGGACAAGCTCTTGCCACAGTCCTTAATTTAATCACACCTGAAAAGTCTCCACAGATCAGCATGGACCTTTTTTTTTTTTTTTTAAAATATTTATTTATATTACTTGAAAGACAGAGTTACAGAAAGAGAGAGACAGAGACACAGATCTTTCATCTGCTGGTTTTACTCCCCAAATAGTCCCAAGGGCACAGGCTGGACCAGACCGAAGCCAGCAGCTTCATTCAGTTCTCCCACGTTGGTACAGGGGCCCATGGACTTGGGTCATCTTCCACTGCTTTTCCAGGCATATTAGAAGGAAGCTGGATCAGAGGTAGAGCAGCCAGGACTTGAACCATTACCCAATGGGATGCTGGAGTTGCAGGAGGCAGCTTAACCCACTAAACCACAATGCCGACTGCACTGTGGACATCTTTGAAGGAGCACTAGTCAGCCTATGACACACTTCAGAGATTTAAAATTCTGCACATTAATCTACAGTATTTCATTCAATCCTTAAGAAGTATTATCCACCCAATTTTATGAATGAGAAAGCAGGTCTCGAAAAGTTAATTTCTTGGCCACAGGCATATAGTGAGCCAAGAACTAGGACATGAATGAAAGTAGATGGCCCTGCAGACCATTTACCATCACCACAAACTTCCTTCTCTCTACCATGCTACTTACTTTGTTTTTGTTTTTGTATTTTTGTTTTGTTTTATAAACATACTTATTGGAAAGGCAAAGTGACGTAAGAAGAGTGAGAAAGCTATTTTCCTCTGCTGGTTCACTCCCCAAAGGCCTGCAACAGCTAGATCAAAGAGACCAGAACTCCATTTGGGTCTCCCATGTGGGTGGCAGGGACCTAAGTAATGGAGCCATCACCTGCTGTCTCCCTGTGGCATGAGCAGGAAGCTGGAGAGGAAGCAGACTGGCTGGGACTCAAACTACGCATTCCAGTATGGGACAGGTGGACCTCAAACAGAGGCTTAACCCACTGTTGGACAATACATGCTACTTATGAACCCCCTAGTCTTTCACGTCTCGGTTTCTTGTACAGTTAAAAAAACAAAAACACCCAGATAAAGTCAAAACTGCAGTCTACCAAAAAAGTAGTTCACATCAGAGATACCTAAAACCTTCTCAGGTCGTATCTCCCTCAGAATCTAAGTCATCCATGTGTTGGGGGCGGGAAAGGGAGAGAGCAGTCATGCCCTAGGCCAGAAGGAATGCCTAATGCCATATTTTAAGCAACTGTGTCCTAACAACTCTACAACTTCTCAAATCTTGTAATCAGATGGGAAACTAGCAGCCTCATTTCCTGTTTCACATTGATTTTCACACAGCCCTTGCTTTTATTTGACAACAATGATCCAAATCCCAGCTCTGCAAAGATGTGGCATCCTCAAAGGGGAATTCAGTGACTTCGTGCTGAACTGTGAGATAAATACCTTTAGCTATTAGTCTGTGTGGTATCTTCCAGATGTCACTGTGTTTCCCTGAAAACTGAAAACTCTTCTGTGCCCACGTACGTCCAAACTTCATCACCACTTGCACTCTCCAGTTCCGACAAGCGTGCTCTTTGGCAGGGAAAGTGCCTAGCGATATCTCCAGCTACTGAGCCGAGACAACAGAGGGAACCCTCAGTTTATTACACAGATCCCTTGCCTGACATTTCTTTCCCACCACCTTATCCTTATCTGCTCATTCACTGCTTACCCCTGAGGAGAGCAAGGAGATGAAATAAAATGCCTGTGCACGGTGAGGGCCTGGTTTAGTCTACAGGGCTATACTACAGTGAGAAGCAGAGAATCCCCATGTCAGACAAATAAAGTAGGGGGCACTTTTATACACCCAAGGGGATTGCACTTCCTCATTAAACAGGCACTAGGACAAACAGTTGACACAAATGTTAAAAAAAAAAGAAAAGAAAGAAAAATAAAGAAATTCACTAACTTAAAAAACAAACATAGGGGCCGGCGCTGTGGTACAGCAGGTTAAAGCCCTTGCCTGAAATGCCGGCATCCCATACGGGCGCCAGTTCAAGACCCGGCTGCTCCACTTCTGATCCAGCTCTCTGGTATGGCCTGGGAATGCAGTAGAGGATGGCCCAAGTCCTTGGGCCCCTGCACCCATGTGCAAACAAACATAACAGTAAAGTGAAAAACTATCACACAAATTGTCACATTTCCTAATTCTATGATATAATCTTAAGACTAATGTTGGCAACGAATATATGCTGCAAACTAAAGCATGGAAAGAGAAAGTTTCAGAGTTCCAAAACGAGGCAAGTTCTTAAGTCTTCTAGATCAGTGGGTCACAAAGATGAGAGTGGGTCAACAGTCAGAAGCACCTGAAGAGCTCATTAAAATACAAATTGCTGACCCCACCCCAGTGTCTCCATTTTAGTAGCTTTGGGGTAGAGCCAAGTGTCCCCATTTTTTTTTCAAAGCTCCCAGGCAATGCAGATGTACTAGTCCAGGGACAATTTTTAACAATCACTGGGTTTTTGCTTTTGTTTTTGAATATCACATTCTTGTGGCAGTTCAGAAAAACTACTGACTGTAATTATGAAAGCTAGTGAGGGCGTGAATTTGTACCTGGAATAACCAAAACACCACGCAAAAATGGGAAAGAAGAAAAAAAAAAAAAAGACAAACATCAAGGTAAAAAAAAAAAAAAAAAAACAGTAAAAAGAGAACACAGGGACGGTTCTCTTTTGAGAACCAAACTAAGAGAACAAAACTAAGTGACTCAAAGTGCATGCTATCACCCCTTCGTCCTAAGCCCTGTCCACTGCACTGTCTGCTCTGCAGAGATTAAATGCGCTATGCATGGGAGAGCCCCCGTGAGGCTGGCACAGGAAAGCTGAGGGTGCCTGTGAAGGGCCAGAAAAACTGACAATGCTCAGTGGGAGGGCATCCAATGTGTGAACAGAGCACACCCTCTACCGGTTCAGAATGCCACAGAAACCTGAAGCTTTGTGACTTGTCAAGTATTACTATACTCTAGTATACTAGTCAGATGTAAGGAGATTTAGTCCTGCTGTCATAAAACAGAGATGACGCCTTGCGGCGCCGGCACACCGGGTTCTAGTCCCGGTCAGGGCACCGATCCTGTCCCGGTTGCCCCTCTTCCAGGCCAGCTCTCTGCTGTGGCCAGGGAGTGCAGTGGAGGATGGCCCAAGTCCTTGGGCCCTGCACCCCATGGGAGACCAGGAGAAGCACCTGGCTCCTGCCAACGGATCAGCGCGGTGCGCTGGCCGCAGCACGCCTACTGCGGCGGCCATTGGAGGGTGAACCAACGGCAAAAAGGAAGACCTTTCTCTCTGTCTCTCTCTCACTGTCCACTCTGCCTGTAAAAAATTTAAAAAAAAAAAAATAAATAAATAAAATAAAAATAAAAAAAACAAAAAAAAAATAAAAAAACAGAGACGAAAGCAAACAGCATGGATTATCTGCCTTTTTTTTTTTTTTTTTTTTTTGACAGGCAGAGTGGATAGTGAAAGACAGAGAGAAAGGTCTTCCTTTTTTGCCGTTGGTTCACCCTCCAATGGCTGCTGCGGCTGGCACATCTCGCTGATCCGAAGCCAGGAGCCAGGTGCTTCTCCTGGTCTCCCATGCAGGTGCAGGGCCCAAGGACTTGGGCCATCCTCCACTGCCTTCCCGGGCCATAGCAGAGAGCTGGCCTGGAAAAGGGGCAACCGGGATAGAATCCGGCGCCCTGACCGGGACTAGAACCCTGTGTGCCGGTGCCGCAAGGCGGAGGATTAGCTTGTTAAGCCACGGCGCCGGCCTTATCTGCCTTTTTAAAACAGGAGGTACATACTGTGGTCATCTCCCTTGTCCAATATCGACATAAGTAATCAATAAGACAGAAACAGATGGACACAACCTGAGGTCTATGGAAGCCTTAGGAGCCAAATCAATGTTTTTTTGTTTTTGTTTTTTGTTTGTTTGTTTTTTGACAGGCAGAGTGGATAGTGAGAGAGAGACAGAGAGAAAGGTCTTCCTTTTTTGCCGTTGGTTCACCCTCCAATGGCTGCTGCGGCTGGCACATCTCGCTGATCCGAAGCCAGGAGCCAGGTGCTTCTCCTGGTCTCCCATGCGGGTGCAGGGCCCAAGCACTTGGGCCATCCTCCACTGCCTTCCCTGGCCATAGCAGAGAGCTGGCCTGGAAGAGGGGCAACTGGGATAGAACCCGGCGCCCCAACCAGGACTAGAACCCAGTGTGCCGGCGCCACAAGGCGGAGGATTAGTCTGTTAAGCCACGGCGTCGGCCCCCAAATCAATGTTAAACTACATCTGTACTCATACATTTCACTAAGGTGAGAAACCATTCTAATGACACTAAAAAGATTTTCTGGAAGACTCACAACTGGTTGTTAATTGCATCCACATAAAAATCAGCCAGTCTGAATGCTCTGAAGTCTAAACATCATTGCATTACAGAACTTTGCAAAGGCTACAAGCCAAGAAAAGCTAAACTTCCTGATACTTCTATTCCTTTTAAATAATAGATATCATCAAGTGTTTCCAAAACAAGGCATTTTTGGTTCTGGTATAACCAAAACCTACTCAACTAAGACAAGCCGTGCACTAAGAACGCTCCTGTATTTAGTGTCTAAGGTGTTTATTTAGATCTAGCAGCAAGTCAGGCTTGTCTGCGCATGCATCTGACTGGTGAGGACTGTCCAAGAGAAGAGAGAGGACTGAAGAGCAGGCAGCCTGTGCATCCCGCACCCCTGTGTGGGAAGGGGAGGCACCAGCATCCTTCCAGCCTGGGTTCTTTTGGCAAGCAAGGAAAGATCCCAAGTCCCCAGAGTATACAGCAGCAACTACAAAGGGAACTATGAGCAATCATGCTCTTTTCCTGCCACACGCCGAGCAAACAGCAGAGGAAAAAATGATACTGAGGCGATGGGAAATATTAGAATGTTGAGTTCAACCCACATCCACATTTATAGGACTAATAATTTATGAAGTTAACCCAGTATAAGAGCTTCCAGACAGCACAATAAGTGAACATATAAAACAATTTCTGTCAAATAAATCATAGGTCCTTGTTGTTTAGCGTTATGACCTAAAAGCTTAATTTAAAAAAAATTTGTTGGTCTCAAGTAAAACATTACTTGCTTCAGAAATATGCTCAGTACTCTTTTAGTCAGGAAAGCAACGTGGAAATATGTCACTCCTGCAAAGGAATGGGCAGGTGCCGAAGCCCGAAGCCCAACAAGGATGGTCTCACTGTCGGATACTGTGCCTGTCCACCATGTAGATGTCCCTGGAAAGCTGTAAAGGAGCCAAGAGAATTCCAGGCTTAAGACAGTGTGTGGGGGCTGGTGCTGTGGTGTAGTGGGTAAAGCCGCCTAGTGCCAGCATCCCTTGAGTGCCGGTTAGAGACTAGACTACTCCACGTCCTATCCAACTCTCTGCTATGGCCTGGGAAAGCAGTGAAAGATGACCCAGGTGCTTGGGCTCCTGCACCCACGTGAGAAATCCAGAAGCTGCTGCTGGTTTCAGATTGGCCAGCTGTGGCTGTTGCAGCCATTTGGGGAGTGAATCAGCATATGGAAGATTCACCTCTCTCTCTCTCTCTTTCTCTGCCTCTATGTAACTCTGTCTTTCAAGTAAATAAATAAATCTTTAAAACAAACATACACAAACAGTGTGTGGAGGATGAGGAGTGTGAATTGTGACTAAAGTAAACCAGCACTGTCCAACAAAGGAGCTTTCTGCGATGATGGAAACATCGCCATCCGCACTGCCTGTAAGAGCCACTAGCTTTACACGACACGGTGAATGTGACAGTATAATCCTTGCTACCACCCTACAATGAAGCTGAGCTCTCCATTTAACTACTAGAAACCTATACTTGGATGTGAAGGTCACAGCTTAGGTGGCTCCCAGGGCTCCCACCTCCCATTATCATTTCCTGTAGTCAGAATGAAAAATGAAGTTGTTCAGGCTCACGTGGGTTTTTAAGCAAATTTGGCTGTGAGGAGTAGGACAAAAGAAACCTCACATTCACTGTAGGGTCCTGTTGCTCTTAGTCCTTCTTGGATTCTGAACCTCTTCACCACTCTGATTAAAGCCACGGGTCCTCTCCCTGGAGAAATGCCAGTGGTGCTACATATGACAGGGTCATCAAATAGTTCACATAAAATGCGTATGATGGGAAAAAACTATACATGGACTTCAAAAGTGTTTTGTGAGAGTTGTCTGTGTGGCAAAACAGGTTAAGCCACAGTTTGTGACGTTAAATACCAGACTGTTTGTTTTGAGTCTTGGCTTCTGCATTTCAGGTCCAGCTCCCTGCTAATGTGCCTGGGAAAGCAGGAGAGGACAGGCCAAGTCCTTGGATCCCTGCTGTCTACGGCTGCACCACCCTGACTGCACTCGATCTCGGATCCCTACCAACCATGTAATAGATTGGGATGGAGTTTTGGGCTCCTGACTTTGGCCAGGGCTGGGCCAGGCCATTTGGGAGTGAACCAGAAGATGGAAAACAGCTCACTCGCTTGCTCTATCACTCTGCTTTTCAAATAAGAAAATATAAATTTTCCCCCCCAAAAAAACTGCCTTGCAACAAAATAAACATCTTTAAATTCACTTTTTCTATAAACTTTTTGGAATTCTCTTACTTTTTCTTTTTTTTTACACAAATCTAGGGACTTGTGAAACCACTGCAATCCATCAATGGATCCCATTTATGGACCTGCTGCTACAGTGTAGGTCACACACCTAGATCAGTTTAGTGACAAAAAGTCTAAATGTTTTATACTCTAATACAGTATATTTAGTTACCTTCTGTTTTTGGTTAATGTGGCTTGTTTTCTACTTATGGTAATCATATAAGTTTAGCTTTAAAAATACTTACTTAAAAAAATAAAGGTGACTTACGGGGCCGGCGCTGCAGCGTACTATGTTAAGCCTCTGCCTGCAGTGCCAGCATCCCATATCGGCACTGGTTCAAGTCCCGGTTGCTCCACTTCTAATCCATCTCCTTGCTGATGGCCTGAGAAAGCAGCAGAAGATAGCCCAAGTGTTTGGGCCCCTGCACCCACATGGGAGACCCAGAGGAAGCTCTTGGCTCCTGGCTTCTGGCTTCCAATTAGCCCAGCTCTGGCCATTACAGTCATTTGGGGGAGTGAACCAGCAGGTGGAAGATCTCTGTCTTTTCCTCTGTCTGTAACTTTGCCTCTCAAATAAATAAATAAATCTCCAAAAAAATAAAGGTGGCCTAAAGAAAATTATCACATTAGATTACAGAGACATACATATAATAAAATATTGAATAAATAACAATAGAAGTAGTCCTTTTAAAACAAAATCCTATTACTTGCTAGATAACTTTAATATCAGTTCATCTCAAACTCCTTTTTTCAAAGTAATACAGAGGGTATAGACCAGGAGTGGGGAATGTCTGACCTACAGCCCACTTAAGGCCTGCAAAATCATTTGATTTGGCCCTACCAAGGCAACCACAGGAGGGACTTTGGAATTCAATAAACCTATGGCAGGCTAATTTTTAAGTTGATAATTCTGTATGGTCCATGAACAATGTTATAAAAGTTCAAATAGCCCTTGACAGAAAAAAGCTCCGCACCCCTGGATTAATGAATATATTTTAGGGTCATTTAGACTTGAAACTTACTCATTTAATAATAGCATGTCTTGGGAAAACTAGTTTCCTAATCTGTAAAATGGGGATAAGGCTTGGTACCTTGGGTCGCCGGCGCCGCGGCTCACTAGGCTAATCCTCCGCCTTGTGGCGCTGGCACACCGGGTTCTAGTCCCGGTCGGGGCACCGGATTCTATCCCGGTTGCCCCTCTTCCAGGCCAGCTCTCTGCTGTGGATTCAATGTATATTTATGAAGTACCTACTATGTGCCAGACACTGAATCAGATGCTAAAGACGCAGTGGTGAACAAACCAGGCAGGGACAAATCAATCCATTTATTTTCTGGGGTAGTTAAGTCTCGGGTTAGGATGTCTGTATCCCACCTGGAGTGTCTGGTTGGAGACAGAGCTTCAGCTCTTGATTCCAGCTTCCTCCTAATGCAAACCCTGGGAGGCAGCAGATGTTGGTATTCCTGACATCCACCTTGGATGCCCAGCTCTGGGATTTGGCCTGGCCCAACCCTGGCTGTTGGGAGCATCTGGGGAGCAAATCAGCAGATGGAAGCGGTCTCTCAAATACAAAAAAAAAAAAAAAAAAATTTTAAAGATAAGTAAGTATGTGTTGAAGGGATAGATAGATGAGCCAAGTACAGTGGAGAAAATAAAAGTGGCAGAGAGTAACAAAAGGGTGGTGGCAGGGGGCACGCACAGAGATGGGAGTTCAGGGAAGGTGACATGAACTGACTATGCCAAGAGGGTGGTAAGAGGAAAGGAGCTGCCAGCACAGCTGTTATGAGAACAACTAAGTGAGTGCCAAGTGCTTTAGCTTGGTAGCAAAGAACCACTCAGTAAACAGCTGCTACTCTAATTACAAGGACACACAATTTCAAAGTTATTTTTGCACCAAAATAAACTTATCTTTTAATTCTGTTTTTCATGAACTTTCTGAAGCCCCCCTCCCATCTTACTTCTTTTAAATGGTGTGTGCCTCTGCTCTGGGTAATGGGAATCGATGGTCAAGAGAGAAATGCAGAAATTTAAACAGGAAGCTTCTGTTTACATGGTGCACCTGATAACTCACTCCTGAAGGTTCAAAATACATCACAGGCATCTAAGGGCTGTTTGCTCAAAACCATTCTGTGACGTCAGGGCACTTCCCCAAACTGACAACGAATGGCAAAGATTCTCTGTGCACTTACTATGTGCCATATGCAGTGCCAAGAACTTCCCATGTATCATCATCAGTTCATTTAATACTCCCAACATGCCTATGATGTGGTTTCCACCTACAGTTACTAAAAACAAAACTGGGGTCCAAAGAGCTCCTAAATGACAATGCTAGGACCTAAAGCCAGATCCGATTTCACTGGCAACCCACCAAGACCTTCCATTCTTAAGCAGCCATTATCTCTAAGCCAGAGATGACAACTCTTGGGGCAACCTTTTATCCATTAGGAAACCTCCTCCCGAGAGAGAAATCCCCAACCAAGAAAAACTCTCAGGCAGGAAAGACTCCCTCATCACCCTAGAAACACCCCTGGGACCAACCCTCCCAAGTCCACTTCAAGGACTTCCCCACCCCCTCCCACTTAAAGAACCACTGCCCTGCCAGGTAGAGATGCCACTCTGAGGGATAATCCATTAATTCAGAAGCAAACTCCTTCCCTTCCAGAAACTCATGGTCAATCCTGAGGATGCCCCACTCCCCAAGTATTTCAGAGCCACGCTGGTTACATGAGGAGCCCAGTGCAAAGTGAACATGTGGGGCCTCTTATTTAAAAGTTGGGAATTTCACGAATAAGACCACTGGGGATTAAACCAGGGGATCCCTCTACTACGACTGCACAAGTGTTTCACCCACGAAGACAGCCCTGCTTTCCGAGTTACTCTTTCAGTAAGAGGAAAGCAGGTGGGGCACTGTATTATTTATTTATTTACTTTTCTGGTGAGAAGAAATATCAGTAGCAGTTGAAGAATCAAGAATGCCTCTCCCAGAGATAAGAGGCATTCTGCTGCCCAGTTTTAAATACCTCCTAATGCTTTTTGGCTTAGAAGTGTTTGGTATTGTAAATGGACATGATTTGTATTCTTTTTATGAACTCATGCGCTCTGCCCTTCAGTAAGCTGGCACCTGGGACATCTTGTGTGAATCTGGCAGCACTCTTCACCATGTCTGGGCCGGATTCCCTACGAACCGCTCCAGCCAGCTGCGTGGTCCTGGAGACCGAGCCCTGCTCCAGCTTCTAGGCTTGTGGCCCGCTGCTGGGAAACCTTTACCCTGAGCAGTGCATTGTGGTTTGCAACAAACTGCAGAAAGGTTAGAGAGAAGCACCGAGTTCATTGACCAATGAGACAATCTTAGGTAGCGTTAGGCCAATAGGGACTTGAATTGGGGATGGAGCAGGCGGGGAGCAGGGCGGGGCCTGGGCACTAGGCAGCAGTAGCCTAGCTGGGGCCGCTTAGATGCGACAGTTTGCAAGTAGCTCAGCAGCTAGGCTGCATGCTGGGGGCAGGACTGAGCCGTCAAGCCTGCCTCAGAAGACTGGTCCAATAGGCCAGCCCGTGCTCCACCGTCTCAGACTCCGGGATGAGGCCCTCACTGCCGGGCTTATCCAACACAGCGTCCTGAGAAGCAGGTTGGGGGGCATCGTCCCGGAATGGCGCGGCCCAGGGATGGGGGCGTAGCCCACATCCCAACCCTTCGCTCCTCGTCTGGACCTCTCCGTCCCCCCACCCCCGACCCAGCAGGCAACCACGTACAACCGACCGCAAGGCGGTGATCAAGAACGCGGACATGTCGGAAGAGATGCAACAGGACTCGGTGGAGTGCGCCACTCAAGCGCTGGAGAAATACAACATCGAGAAGGACATCGCGGCCCACATCAAGAAGGTGAGGCCGGGGCCAGGGCCGGGGCGCGCCGCCCTCTCGGTCCCTCCGCCCGGGCCCGGCGCCCGCAGAGCGCGGGGCGGCTCGGGAGCAGAGGCTTCCAGAAAGGACGCAGACGAATCCTGCGCTCGGGTCGGAACCGCAGACCCTCGGCGCCCGAAGTTTTTGGTTATGTTTTGTTTTCAAATCGAGCTCGGCGGGGGAAAGCGCCACCTAGCAACGGTCTCCAGGCTCGGAGAGCCGCGGTCCCGGCGCCGGGATCCGTCTGGGCGTTCGCTCCGGAGCCGCAGCTGCGGGGGCGTCTGCAGCCTGCAGCGGGGCGGGAGGAGGGCGCCAGCCCTCCGCGGGGGAGGGAGTCGGGGAGGGAGTCGGCGCTCGGGGAAAGCGGCTGAGGGGCTGGGGGCTGGCCCGGGGGCTCGGCAGCCGGCAGCCGGCTGGCAGGATCGGGCCCTGGTCGAGCTCTGTTTGCTGCGGGGCAGGAGGCCGGCGGCCTAAGCCCTGGAAGGTTCCCGCAGAGAATGGGAGGAACAGACATCGAAGGCGGCAGGGCTGCATGCAGCCTCTAAGAACGTTATTTCCTCAACAGATTTAAGAGGTTTCCACACAACATGTGGTTTAAGAACAGCTAGAATCTACATAACTCAAAGAAAGTTGCAAGAACTTTATAAAAAGAAAGTTTGCCTTCAGCCTTTGCCTACACAGTCGCCTGGTGGCCTCCAGTGTCTCCTGGGTTAAGTACTGTTGTTGATCCTGCGTCTTGCTAGCCTTGTAGACAAGGCAGGTCAGTACCAGCAGGATGTGTGGGAAAAGTCCATTTTAAATTACAGGTTGGAATAACAGTTGGCCAGCTGGCTGTCAGATTCTGCTTCAAGCATTCTTTTTATAGGGACAGTAGAGTGTTTACGTGTTCCCCTATATTAAAAATTTAAATGTGCAGCGCTCTGGCTCAGATGCTGACAGGAGCTTTCTCCTCCTGGAGGTCTCCTGTACAGCGGTGCTGGAGTGCAGTTAAGATCCCCCTGAGGGGGCCAGCGCTGTAGCACAGCGGGGTAAAGCCCTGGCCTGGAGCAATGGCATCCCATATGGTCGCCGGTTCTAGTATCCAGCTCTCTGCTGTGGCCTGGGAAAGCAGAAGATGGCCCAAGTCTTTGGGCCCCTGCACCCACGTGGGAGACCGAGAAGAAGCTCCTGGCTCCTGGCTTCAGATTGGCACAGCTCTGGCCATTGAGGCCATCTGGGGAGTGAACCAGAGGATGGAAGACCTCTCTCTCTCTACCTCTCTCAAATAAATAAATAAATAAATCTTTAAAAAAAAAATCTTCCTGAGGAAGTGGGGTACTGGGCCAAATTTTTACCATTTTCTTGGATTTGTGGCACATGACAAATATAGGGGGATAGTTTAGATCTATTCAAATGAAATAGAAAAACTTGTTTAAAATAGTTTTTGTGATAAATTACAACTATTGGTTAACACTTGCTGTCCATGAGTAAGAATGTTATAGATAGGAGCTGGTTCTATGGCCTGGCGGATAAAGCTGATGCCTGCAGTGCCGGCATCCCATATGGGCACTGATTCCAGTCTCGGCTACTCCACTTGCAATCCAGCTCTCTGCTGTAGCCTGGGAAAGCAGAAGATGGCCCCTGCGCCCACGTGGGAGACCTAGAAGAAGCTCCTGGCTCCTGCCTTTGGATCTGAACCAGCGCGTGGAAGACTCTCATTCTCTCTCTCTGCAACTCTGCCTTGCAAACAAACAAATCTTTAAATAAAGAACATTTGAGATAGCATGGAGATGTAGACTATGAGAACAAAGTGCCCTGTCTGAGGCTGATCTTTTTGCCTTTGACCTCAAGTCCCCTGTTGTAGCTCAGCCTGCAAGTATGTTTGCATTAATTCACTATGTAGGCGCCTGACTTGGGAGCTGAAGAACATTCTTTCATTCTAAGAATTTGAAGATATTAATATTCTTTCTTTGCCCTTACAGTTTCTGTTTTATCCAGAAGGCAACTCTGCTCTCTGGTTTAGAACTCAAATTCTAGTGTTTCCTTTTTTCCCCCTTCTTTTTCTTTCCCAGAAGTCTGACAAGAAATACAGCTTCACCTGGCACTGCATTATGGAGGAACTTGGTAGTGACAATGCAGTTGGCTTTGTTAACACTGCAGAAAAAGTGCCTCCAGACAACACGGGGAAATGTGTGCCAGCTTACTGAAGGGCAGAGCGCATGAGTTCATAAAAAGAATACAAATCATGTCCATTTACAATACCAAACACTCCTAAGCCAAAAAGCATTAGAAGATATTTAAAACTGGGCAGCAGAATGCCTCTTATCTCTGGGAGAGGCATTCTTGATTCTTCAACTGCTACTGATATTTCTTCTCACCAAAAAAGTAAATAAATAAAAAATACAGTGTAGACTTTTAAGTCAACATCCAGCATCATCCCCGACCAGACTGAAGTCCTGCAGCTTGCTGCTGCTGTTTAACAGCTGGTCCAGGTGTTCTGCTGTCGCTGCTACTGTGCTGCTCTTAGTCACCCCAGACACATTCATTTTTCACTCTATAGCATAATCTTTTACTAGTTAAGTATCTATGTGTGAATAAGTGTATTAAAATGATTGCCTTTTAGGAGCCGGCAGGCATGTGATGTAGCGGGTAAAGCCGCCGTCTGCAGTACCAGCATCCCATATGGGCTCCAGTTTGAGTCCTGACTGCTCCACTTCCGATACAGCTCTCTGCTATGGCCTAGGAAAGCAGTAGAAGATGGCCCAAGTGCTTAGACCCCTGCATTGGTGTGGGAGACTCAGAGGAAGCTTCTGGCTCCTGGCTTTGGACTGATCCTGCTCCAGCCATTGCAGCCATTTGGGGAGTGAACCAGTGGATGGAAGACTTTCTCTCTCTCTCTCTCTCTGCTTCTATGTAACTCTGCCTTTCAAATAAATAAATAAACCTTTTTTTAAAAAAACCCACTATTCAATATTTAGAAACATGAGCATGAATACACTAGGAAATACTATGAAACAATAAGATGCCTGCACTAATATGAAGAATCACGAGGAACAAGACAACTAAAATGTAGACTGAACCAGGTATGCTGAAAAACACCAGAGGAATACTGTTGTAGATAAAATTTTCCAATATGTGAAACTCAGCAGAGCTCACAAAAAGAAATCCCTAACATACACAGAAATTGCATTCATAGAAAAAAAATTATCATGTAAACACTGCTCTGTATTTATATATAAAATCAGGTATGCAATTAAAGGAACTTCAAGCACTGTGTGAGAGTTATTCATTGTACAGCACTGTTAAGCACACTGCAAAACATCTAGCAAAGCTAACTCCTGCCTTCATTAAATGTACGTGCCAACTTACACTACAGCAGCAACTAAAAACACTGTCACAAATTTCAAAAATGCCTCCCAGAAGATGGTATTACACTGAGAACTACTGAACAACTGAGCTAAGTGGATGGGGGGGATCTTTAAAAAGTGAGTGGAAAATTCATTTTATGTGGGAAAACTGCATGAAATTCAAATGTATTCACAGAAAAATTAACTTGTCTTTTAATTCCATTTTTTCCCAAAAACTTTTTGAAATGTTCTTGTATATGACTATATAGCTAGGTAAGAGATTTTAAAGCCATTTGCAGGCTACTTAATGCATTTACTTTTGGTAGTATACAATATTACTTTATAATTCCAATTCTTCATACTGTATCAACATAGTAGAGCTATGGAAACACAAAATAAGACATCTAAGCATACTATAAAAGTATGTAATCTGAGGCAGGCATTGTGGCACAATGGGTTAAGCTGCTGCTTGGGATGCCCACATGTCATACTGGTGTGCCAGCTGGCATCCTGACCACTCTGCTTCCAATCCAGCTGCCTGTTAATGCATCCTGGGAGGCAATGGAAAATGGGGCCCCTACCACCCACATGAGAAACATGGATGGGTTTCAGGCTCATGGCTTCAATTTGGCTCAGCTCTGGCTGTGGAGGGCATTTGAGGAGTGAACTAGTAGAATGAAGATCAATTGACTGATCTCTCTCCCTTTCTCTGCCTTTCAGGTAGATGAAAATGAATAAAACATACATTTTGTGTGTGTGTGTATGTGTATAAATAAATTTAAGGTGACAAGTACAAACAACAAAAAAATTTTAATGCAATGATTTCAAATACACAGGCAGAAATTTAAAAATAGGAATATCTGAGAGTTGGATTTTACTGGACTAGCAAACTACACACCACTAACATGTTGACCAAAAATGTTAACTGACTACTCTAAAAAATATTTAGGGATTCTAAAATAGGCAATAAAAAGATACATGTTACGGAACTTGGAAAAAAAACCATACACAGGAGTGGGCATTTAGCCTAAAAACACTTTCATCCTCCACATGAGGACCTCCACGTGATTTCACTATAAATATGATTCACATGAATGTGATGAGGAAAGAAGAGAAACAGGAGATTTAACAAAAAGGACCCAAACAAGGCTTGTAGAAATCCAGTCAGTATGGTGTCCAAGTGAAAAATACATCAGATAGGAATGACAGCAGATGAGACTTTATGGAAGGAAAGATCACTGACCTTGAAGACAGAGCAAAAGAAACCATCCACAGTGAAAGTCTGAAAATTCCAAACAAGAATTCCACCGCCTCAGCTACTTGTAGAACATTATCAATTGGTTTAACACAGTGAACCAGGGTACAGGAAAGGTGAAATATATAGACGAAGTAATGGTGGACAAGTTAAAGGTTTAATGAAAAGTATAAATTTACATAATCATGCAGCACAGAAGCAAACAAATGCTGAAGAAAAAAAACCTGTCAATGTAAAATTCTACATACAGTGATAGTTCCCAATAGGACAAAACACTTTTTAAGACATAAATGCTAAGATAAATTCATTAACAGCAGACTCCTACTACAACAAATATTAAAGAAAGTTCTTAGCACCAAAGAAAAATAATGCCAGATGGAAAACTGATCTACACAAAGAGAAAGAAATGGAAATAAAAGAATGAATAGAAAAGACAAGTCTAAAATAAAAATAACGCACTGTGTTATTTATAGCACATCAAGAATTAAAAATGCCCAACAACATTAGCACAGTCTGACAACAGGAGAATGCAGATTCTATTTTCCAAAGACTGATTCCTATCCCAACCCTGCCTCCCTGCTTCCAATGTGACAACAATATTCCTCCAAGACATGTGTAGATGTGCATGTGTGCTGGGGATTGGAAGATGTTTCTTTGCCTTGAATCTGGCCAGTCATTTCTAACTAACTCCACCTAAAATAAAATTCAAAAATAAATAAATAAAAAGGAGAAGTGATGTTGGTCAAGGCTAGCTCACAAAAAGCAGTATTGCTTCTACTTGGCTACTTCTGTGGGACTTGCTTTTGGAACCCAACCACCAAACTGCTCAAAAAGGTAAGCTCTATAAGCAGACCAGATGCCCGAGTTCTGGCCAACAGATTAAGCTAAACTTCCAACCTGCATCAACTGCTTGACATATAATTAGGCACATGCATTCATCCAGTGAATGCAGCATTCACAGAACTGATGAGAGAAACAGAACAGAGCTAGGGGCCCGCACTGTGGCGTAACTGGTAAAGCTGCCGCCTGCAATGCCAGCATCCCATATGGGCACCAGTTCAAGTCCTGGCTGCTCCACTTCCCATCCAGCTCTCTGCTATGGCCTGGGAAAGCAGTAGAAGATGGCCCAAGTCCTTGAGTCCCTGCACCTGTGTGGGAGACCAGGAAGAAGCTCCTGGCTCCGGACTAGTACAGCTCCAGCTGTTGTAGCCAACTGGAGAGTGAAACAGTGGATGGAAGACCTCTCCTTCTCTGTGTACTTTCAAGTAAATAAATAAATCTTAAAAATAAAAATAAAGGCCGGCGCCGTGGCTTAACAGGCTAATCCTCCGCCTTGCGGTGCCAGCACACAGGGTTCTAGTCCCGGTTGGGGCACCGGATTCTATCCCGATTGCCCCTCTTCCAGGCCAGCTCTCTGCTATGGCCCGGGAAGGCAGTGGAGGATGGCCCAAGTGCTTGGGCCCTGCACCTGCATGGGAGACCAGGAGAAGCACCTGGCTCCTGGCTTCGGATCAGCGAGATGCGCCGGCCGCAGCGGCCATTGGAGGGTGAACCAACGGCAAAAATGAAGAACTTTCTCTCTGACTCTCTCTCTATCCACTCTGCCTGTAAAAATAAATAAATAAATAAATAAATAAAATAAAAAATGATGAAAAAAGAAATAAATTAGAACAAACAGAGCTAAAAGCTTCCACAAATCTTTCTCCGTAATTGAAAGAATAGAACCCCTCCTCCAAAATTCCCCAAGGGACTATAAGAGGGGTGTGTGTGTGTGTGTGTGTGAATTTTGTATTACAATTTACATAACATTTCTCACAACATCAAGCTATTCTTCTCATGTGCACCTAAAACATTTACTAACTTTATTATGAGGAAGCTTCAAAAATCTCATGGAAGGGCCAGAGCTGTGGTGTAGTAAGCTAAGCCTCCACCTGCAGTGCTGGCATCCCATATGGGTACCAGTTCAAGTCCCAGCTGTTTCACTTCTGATACAGCTCTCTGCTAATGGTCTGGAAGACAGCCCGAGTGTTTGGGCTCCTGCACCCATGTGGGAGACCCAGAAGAAGCTCTTGGCTCCTGGCTTCGGATTGGCACAGCTTCAGCTGTTGCAGCCATCTACGAAGTGAACCAGCAGGTGGAAGACTCCCGCTTCTCTCTCCCTCTCCAAGCCCTCCTTCCCTCCTTCTCTCTGTAACTCTGCCTCTCAAATAAATCAATCTTTTTAAAATTTTCATGTAAAAATGGGATGAAAATATAATGTGCATTTACTTTTTGAAGCACCCTTTACTTATACTGGTTAAAGAAAGATTTCAAACCAATGATCTAAACGTCCACATTTTGAGAAATTAGAAAAAGAAAAGCGACCAGTGCTGTGGCTCACTAGGCTAATCCTCCACCTGCGGCGCCAACACCCCAGGTTCTAGTCCCGGTCAGGGCACCGGATTCTGTCCCGGTTACCCCTCTTCCAGGCCAGCTCTCTGCTGTGGCCCGGGAGTGCAGTGGAGGATGGCTCAAGTGCTTGGGCCCTGCACCCCATGGGAGACCAGGAGAAGCACCTGGCTCCTGCCTTCGGATCAGCGCAGTGCGCCGGCCGCAGCGGCCCCTGGAGGGTGAACCAACGGCAAAGGAAGACCTTTCTCTCTGTCTCTCCCTCTCACTATCCACTCTGCCTGTCAAAAAAGAAAGAAAAAGAAAAGAAAATTACACGCAAAAAAGGAAGACAACAACAAAAAAAGAATAAATATGAAAGCAGACATTAATGAAAATAGAAACAGAAAAAGCAGTAGAACTAAAAGCACTAATTGAAAAGAAAGACAATTAACAAACTTTAGCTAAATTAATCAGAAAAAAGGGAGAGGACATAAATTATCAGTATCAGGAATAAAGGAGAAGAGCATCACAACAGATTGTTATAAAAACAAACATTTAAATGGGAGTAATATTATGAAACAATTATGCCAACAAATTAGACTAAATCTAAAAGAAATACAAAGACATAAACTACCAATTTCAACAAAAACTTTGATAAAGATGCAAATTATAAGCCCTGAATCAACCTCCAGAAGAAATACACAGCCTAAATATGCCAATTTCTGGTAACAACATTGAATTTGTAGTTTAAAATCTTCCCTGGTGCCGGCGCTGTGGTATAGCAGGTAAAGCCACCGCCTGCAGTGCTGACATCCCATATGGGTGCCAGTTCAAGACCAGGCTGCTCCACGTCCAATCCAGCTCTCTGCTATGGCCTGGAAAAGCAGTAGAAGATGGCCCAAGTCCTCGGGCCTCAGCTCCTGGCTCCTGGCTCCTGGCTTCGGAACAGCACAGCTCTGACCGTTGAGGCCATTTGGGGAGTGAACCAGCTGATGGAAGACCTGTCTTTCTCTTGCTCTCCTTCTCTATGTAACTCTGACTTTCAAATAAATAAATAAATCTTAAAAAAAAAATCTTCCCATAAGGAAAATTTCAGAGACAGGCATTTGGCACATGGGGTTAAGAAGCTGCTTGGGAGGCTCACATCCCACACTGAAGGGTCTGGATTCAAGTCTCAGATTCCCTGGGAGGCAGCAGGCGATGGCTTAAGTACTTGACTTCTGGCCAACCATGTGGGAGACCCGGACCTGAGTTCCTGACTTCTGGCTTAGGGCTGGCCCAGTTCTGGCCCTTGTAGGTATTTGGAGAGTGAACCAGAGGAGGGAACATCTATCTCTTTCATTAAAAAAAAAAAAAAAGAATAAATAACAAAACTTTTAGAAGGAAGAAGAAACTTCAGTCCTGAAGTTCCCCTGGTGATCTACTAGCCATTTAAAAGGAAGAAATAATATGAATTTACACAAACTCTTCCAAAGAGGAGGAAACACTTCCCAACTGACTTTATGAGGCACTAGCATTACCCTGATACCAAAACCAAAGACATTACAAGAAAATCACAGACCCATATATCTCACAGACGTAAAACTCCAACAAAATTTCAGCAAGCCAAATCTTGCCGCGTAAGAAAAGCATAATACATTATGATTTCAGGAATGAGGGGCTGGTTTGACATTTGAAAATCAATCAGTATAATGCATACAAAGACAAAAAGCCATTTCAATGATGCAGAAAAAGCATTAAGCAAAATCCAACATTCGTTCCTGATAAAACCTCACGACAAATGAACAACTGAAAGAACAAACCCAGAAGAAGGGGGAAGGGGTTCAAACACACACACTAAAAAAAGACTAGGGGCCGGCGCCGTGGCTCACTTGGCTAATCCTCCACCTGCGGTGCCAGCATCCCATATGGGTGCAGGGTTCTAGTCCTGGTTGCTCCTCTTCCAGTCCTGCTCTCTGCTGTGGCCCGGGAGGGCAATGGAGGGTGGCCCAGGTACTTGGGCCCCTGTACCCACATGGGAGACCGGGAGGAAGCACCTGGGCCATCCTCCACTGCCCTCCCGGGCCACAGCAGAGAGCTGGACTGGAAGAGGAGCAACCGGGACTACAACTCGGAGCCCATATGGGATGCCGGTACTGCAGGCAGAGGATTAACCAAGTGAGCCACGACGCTGACCCTGGGTGTATCCTTTTCAACACACAGTTAGGATCGCAATATAAATTATTCATATCCAGAATTTTTCACTTATTACATGGTGACTATTTTGTGAAATCCTTAAAACAACTGTCTTAACATAGTGTTAAATGACTAAATAACACATTTCATTAATGGAAAAAGAAAAAAATAGAAGGAAATTCTTCATCCTTATAAAAGGCATCTAGAAAAATCACAGATCACACACAATAGGCAAAGGTTTAATCCTTTCCTCCCACGATCAGCAACAAAGCCAAGATGTCCATTATCACTTATGTTGAACACTACAGGAAGCACTGGTCAGTGTTAAGAGGCAGGAAAACGAAACAAAAGTATCTGGATGAAAAAGGAATAAGTTTGTGTTTTTGTAGACTGTATACTCATGAATTCACAAAATCCTAAGTAACATACAAAAAGTTACCAGAAGCAATTTGACTTTAGCAAGATTGCAGGAAACATGATTTGTTTTTTTCTGAAAGACTGATTTATTTATTTGAAAGCCAGAGTTACAGAGAGAAAGGAAAGGCAGAGAGAGAGAGAGAGAGAGATCTTCCATCCTCTGGTTCACCAGTATTCCACATGGGTGTTGGTTAGAGTCCTGGCTGCTCCACTTCCAATCCGGCTCCCTACTAATGAGCCTGGAAAAACCGTGGAAGATGGCCCAAGTCCTCGGACCCCTGTACCCCATAGGAGACCCGAAAGAAGCTCCTGGCTTCACTCTGGCCAAGCCCTAGCTGTTGCGGTCATTTGGGGAGTGAACCAGAGGATGGAAGATTCTCTGTCTCTATCTCCCTCTCTCTATAACTGTGCCTTTCAAATAAATATAAATCTTAAAAAAAAAAGTCAGTTCTCCCAAACTCTTCTATAGATTCAACAGTCCAGCAACTTTGTTTTGTACTAGAAATTTACAAGCTGACTGTAAAATTAAAAGCCCAAATTTTTTTAAAAAAGATTTTATTTATTTGAAAGAGTTACAAAGAGGCAAAGGCAGAGAGCGAGAGATCTTCCATCCACTGGTTCATTCCCCAAATGGCTGCAATGGCTGGAGCTGGGCCAATCCAAAGCCAGAAGCTTCTTCAGGTCTCCCACGTGGATGCAAGGGCCCAACCACTTGGACCATCTTTGCTGCTTTCCTAGGTGCATTAGCAAGGAGCTGGATCAGAAATGGAGCAACCAGGGCTTGAACCAGCACCCATACGGGATGCTAGCACTGCAGGTGGCAGCTTTATCTGCTATGCCACAGCAACGGCCCCAACCCCAAGCAGTTTTAAAACAGAAGAACATAGTTGGCAGACTTATACTACCTAATTTTCAGAAAATGTAGAAGTACAGTGATCAAGATTGTGTAATACTGATCAGAGAGACACAAAGATTCAGAGAGTAGATAATCCAGGAATAAACCAATACACTTTAAGAATGCTCTTTTTCAATAGATGGCACCACAGCAACTGGGTATTCATATAGCAATAAAAAAGATACATGATATTATCTCACATCATATACAAAGAAATCAACTCAAAATGGATGAGACCTAATCAAAAGACTTTCTGTAAGACAGCACAGGAAATATTATGTCCTTGCTTTAGGGAAAGACTTCTCAGGACACAAAAAAACACAAACCAAAAAAGTGAAAGAAACTTGATAAACTGGATTGTGGTGGAATGAGAAGGCCATGCGAAGGTGGCCACTGGCAAGCGAGCGTCAGTTAGTCAGGAATGGCTTTGAAACCCATCTGGCTCTGGAAACTGCCTGGCGACAGGCTGTGATTGGATGGATTTGAAACTGCCTGGCGACAGGCTGTGATTGGATGGCTCTGGAAACTGCCTGGCAACAGGCTGTGATTGGTTGGGGTATAGACCGCCCCTTGACCAGATTGGCTGGTCTTGGCTATATAAGCTGTTGTATCAACTGTAATAAACGAGTCTGCGGGCTGCTCGCCTCAAGCCTGCTTTCACCCGACTCCCGGGGTCTGTGTGTTGACTCCGCGCCTCTTGCCCCCACCACACTGCTCTTCTCAGAAACGAACCCACTGCAACATTGTGGAGAAATCAACGGATACACTGGATCACATCAAAAATTTTTAAATCTTGCCTCTTCAAAGGATGCTATTAAGAAAATGAAAAGGCACGTCACTGATAAAAACAAAACAAAACAAAACAAAAAACCCTTTACAAAACAGGTATCTGACGAGGGGTTTGTATCCAGAACATATAGAGAACTTTCACAACTCAATAACCAGACAAAAGACCAATGGAAAAATTAAGCAAAAGTTTTCAACAGACATTCCACAAGATTTACCAGTGGCAACTAGATGCCACATTCACTATCAGTCATCATGGATATACAGGTTAAACCAACAGTAAGCTATCACTACACAACCATTAGAAAAGCTAAATAAAAAACACTGAGGACACCCTGCATTGAGAATGAAGCAACTGGTATGAAACAGAGCCACTAAACTCACACTTTGCTGGTGGAGACGCAGACCACCAGTCTTTGGGCAGCAGTTTGACACGTGTCTTCTATATGACTCTGCAATCCCATTACTAAGTACGTACCCAAGAAAAATAAAATCACATGGCTACAGGTAGGCTTGCAGTAGCTTTATTTATAATAGCCCAAAACAAGGGGCAGGCACTGTGGCTCAGCAAGTTTAGCCACTTCCTGCAAAGCAGGCATCCCATATGAGTGCTGGTTCAAGTTCCAGCTACTCTACCTCTGATCTGGCTCCCTGGGAAAGTAGCAGAAGATGGTCCAAGTACTTGGGCCCCTAACACCCTTGTAGGATACCAGGATAGAGTTCCAAGTTCCTGGCTTCAGCCTGGCCATTGCAGCCAACTGGTAAGAGAACCAACAGAATCTCTGTCTCTCTCTCTCCCTAACTCTGCCTTTCAAATAAATAAACAAATGTTTAAAAAAAAAAAAAAAAAGGCCCAAAACAAGAAACACTGTCTACCAACTGGTGACTGGTAAACCAACTGTGATAAATCTAAATCTATACTACAAAGTTTACCCAGCAGTAAGAAGAACAAACTTCTGATACACCCAACAACCTGGCTGATACCAAAAGACCATGCTAAGTGAAAGAAGCCAGGCTCAAAAGACTATATGCTGCATGTTTGCATTTATATAAAAAAACTAAAAAGCAAAGTTATAAATAAAAAAGTAAATCAGTTGTGTCAAGCGCTAAGGTACTGCCTGTAAAACTGAAAAGAAGACTTATCAGAAGGATGGAAAGAAATGTTTTCTATCTCAGCTGTGGGGGTAGTATCACAAAAGTATGTATATTCCAAAAGTTCATTGAATTATACACTGAAAATGAGTGGATTTTACTGGCAGCAAAACTGATTAAAATTTTTAAATTAAACAGGAAAAGAAAGATCTCAAAGTTAGAAATCAGAAAACAATCATAAAGGTCAAAATAAGATCAAAATTGTTAGTGAATACTATGACACTTATGAAAACCTATGTTCAAGGAGTTATATGCTATGAAGTATTAAATGACAAAACCAATCAAAAAAAATGGAGTAAACAAGTATACAATGAACATAATACCAAAAAAAGACTCAATCACTTTTATTCACTCCCACAAGAGCACTAAAACCCAACAGCCTTACAGAGGAATCAAAAGCTTTTAAAAACAAAAATGTGGCAGACTGATCTCAAAATGTAGTGGAGAAAACACTGTTTAGGTTTGAAAACTGTCAATATAAAAATGTAAAAGAAGGCCGGCGCCGCGGCTCACTAGGCTAATCCTCCGCCTTTGCGGCGCCGGCACACCGGGTTCTAGTCCCGGTCGGGGCACCGATCCTGTCCCGGTTGCCCCTCTTCCAGGCCAGCTCTCTGCTGTGGCTAGGGAGTGCAGTGGAGGATGGCCCAAGTCCTTGGGCCCTGCACCCCATGGGAGACCAGGAGAAGCACTTGGCTCCTGCCATCGGATCAGCGCGGTGCGCCGGCCGCAGTGCGCCTACCGCAGCGGCCATTGGAGGGTGAACCAACGGCAAAAGGAAGACCTTTCTCTCTGTCTCTCTCTCTCACTGTCCACTCTGCCTGTCAAAAAAAAAAAAAAATTAAAAAAAAAATGTAAAAGAAAGCTAGACAGATTTGAGAATCTTAACTAAAACTCAAGTAATTAAAGTAAAGCCTCAAGAGATTTATTAAAAATGACTAACTTGGTTTTACTCTAAGAAAATAAGGTTTCTTTTAAATAAGCAAAGCCACTACTAATATATAACCAGCAAATATAGATATATGCAAAATGTCAATATTTTAACACAGTAACATATTCCGCATTTTATAAAATTGAAACTTCATTTTTATCAAAAGTATCAAACTACTTTTTATCTCTTAACATGATTAAAATAATCCACATCACAAATTTGATGGTTAAACATCAGTGGTTTTTTCTGCTTAAAAGATGAAGGAATCCCAACTCCATCATTTATAATAGTTTATTACATAAGGAACAAAATGAATTTACTTAATATATGTCACTTAAATTTTATATAAAACTTAAGCAAAGAATCATTTGCCTACTGTAGTACTTGGATATAAGGCAATCTGCAAAAAGAAAAAAAATTTCTATGTGTCAGTAAAAACCAGCTAGAAAAAAAGTGAGGAAGTATCTCCACCAACACAGCAATAAACTGGGGTTTCATACATAGCACAGCAGCTTCCTCGCTACGATCTACTGAAAGTTACTCCTTGATACAAGGGTTTATTAAAAATAAACAAAAAGAAAAAAACAATAAAAAAGAGAAAATAGTAGGTAATTAGTGCAGTGAATGTATTTTTAAAAATCTTAAACTTCAGTGGGCAAAGACTTGCCTACTTACAGAGAAGGAATGCTAATATCATGAAGGTGGGTTTGTCTTAAAGAAGTTACAATGTACAAGGATACTTCAAAAAGCTCATAGAAGCTGGAGTTTAAAAGTGAGATTATAATGCCAAAATTTCTGAAGTCTGTGCATTCTTTTCTTCATAATATGCACTTTCCATGAACATTTTGAAGTTCCTTCTTTACTTTTAATTAAAACATTAACAAGAAGCTTAATAGGACTTGGAAAAATAAATGAGTTAAAAATATCAAAGAACATTCTGAAAAACATCAAAATAGGATTAGCCTTTAAAAATAAATAAATAAATAAAAGGGGCTGGCACTCTGGCACAGTGGGTAAAGCTGCCACCTGCAGTGCTGGCTTCCCAAATGGGTACTGGTTCATGTCCTGGCTGCTCCACTTTCAATCCAGCTCTCTGCTATGGCTTGGGAAAGCAGTAGAGGATCGACCAAATCAACCCAGAAGCAGCTCCTGGCTCTTGGCTCCAGATCGGCCCAGGCCCAGGCCCAGGCCTAGCTGTTGCAGTCATTTGGGAGTAAACCAGCGGATGGAAGACCTCTCTCTGCCTCTGCCACTCTGCCTTTCAAATAAATAAATAAATCTTAAAAAACAACAACAACAACAACAAAAACTTAACTTAAAAAAAAAAAAAGGATTAGCCTTACCAAATACTAAACTCAATGCCTAAGCAAGGAACTAGGTCTCAATTCAGCTGATAAATCACTGACTTTCTCTTACAAAATAAATGCAAACAGGCTGAAGATTCACTGATTTGCTTAACCATCTCTGACACAAGTTTGTGTTCAATACTGAACTGAACTATCTATAATAGAGTCAATCTTTCATTTCATAACTCATAGCTATGCTATCCGTGGTACAGCTAAAATGAGCAATTCATGACCAGAATAGTTTTTTTTTTTTTTTTTTTTTTTTTTTGGACAGGCAGAGTGGATAGTGAGAGAGAGAGACAGAGAGAAAGGTCTTCCTCTGCCGTTGGTTCACCCTCCAATGGTCACCACAGCAGGCGCTGCGCCAATCCAAAGCCAGGAGCCAGGTGCTTCTCCTGGTCTCCCATGCGGGTGCAAGGACCCAAGGACTTGGGCCATCCTCCACTGCACTCCCGGGCCACAGCAGAGAGCTGGCCTGGAAGAGGGGCAACCGGGACAGAATCTGGCGCCCCGACCGGGACTAGAACCCGGTGTGCTGGCGCCACAGGTGGAGGATTAGCCTATTGAGCCATGGTGCCGGCCCAGAATAGTTCTTAACTCAAAGTTCACGTGTTAAGTATTCCTGGTCAAATGTTATTTTTTTTCTAAAATATCTCTACACAAATATCTTAAAATCTTTCTATTGTGTTTAACCTTGCCATATCATTTGTCATGTGGGCCAGGAAAGCTGTGGTTACACACAATTTACCTATGGAAATGTACTTAGAGGTTTTTACAATTTTTTTTAACAATTTATTTTATTTATTATTTGAAAGAGTTACACAGAGAGAGGAGAGGCAGAGGCAGAGAGAGAGGGAGAGGACTTCCATCTGATGGTTCACCCCCCAATTGGCTGCAACGCCTGGAGCTGTGCCAATCCGAAGCCAGGAACTAGGAGCTTCTTCCGGATCTCCCAGCTGGGTGCAGGGGCCCAAGGACTTGGGCCATCTTCTACTGCTTTCCTAGGCCATAGCAGAGAGCTGGATAGGTAGTGGAGCAGCCAAGTCTTCCAAGTCTTGAACTGGCACCCATATGGGATGCCAGTGCTTCAGGCCAGGGCATTAACCCACTGTGCCACAGTGCCAGCCCCATACTTAGAGGTTTTTAAGATTTATTTATTTATTTGAAAGAGTTACAGGTAGAGAGGGAGGGAAGCAGGGAGGGAGGGAGAGGGAGGTCTTGCATCCGCTGGCTCACTCCTCAGACTGCCGCCAGGCGGAAGCCAAGAGCTTTGAGCTTCTCCTGGGTCACCCACGTGGGTAGCAGGGGCCCAAGTATTTGGGCTATCAGCAGGGAGCTGGATCAGAAGTGGAACAGCTGGGACATGAACCAGCATCCATTTGGGATGCAAGAAGTCACAGCGGCTTTACCTGCTAGGCCACCATGCGGATCCCCTGAGTTATCTTATGGTAGAATCTGCAGGATAAATTAAGCATCCCTACCCCTGGCCAAACACACGGCTACACATCTAGCCTGTGCACTGTGTTTTTTTTCTTCTTCTTCTATCTTCTATCCTTAGATCTGATACAAGAAAGAGAACACAGCTACGAGTGGGACTTCCCAAAACAGTGCTAAAGGAAAACCGCTGCAAGAATTACAAGACGCCAAGCAAACTCTTCCCTGGAGCAAGTGTCTTCTGACACTCAAATTAAACAGGTTTCTTTTTTACTGTCCAACTTCTCAGAGTTCATAATATGCTAATTCTGATTATGAATTTCTGAGATAGGGATTTAGTATGCATCCTTTCTCAAGCTTATTTGATTAAAGGTTCCTTTTATTCTCGCCGGCGCCATGGCTCACTAGGCTAATCCTCCACCTGTGGCGCCGGCACACCGGGTTCTATTCCCAGTTGGGGCGCCAGATTCTGTCCCGGTTACTCCTCTTCCAGTCCAGCTCTCTGCTGTGGCCCAGGAGTGCAGTGGAGGATGGTCCAAGTCCTTGGGTCCCTGCACCTGCATGGGAGACCAGGAGATGCACCTGGCTCCTGGCTTTGGATTGGCGCAGCGCCGGCTGTGGTGGCCATTAAGGGAGTGAACCAACGGAAGGAAGACCTTTCTCTCTGTCTCTCTCTCATGGTCTATAACTCTGCCTGGCAAAAATAAAAAAAATAAAGGTTCCCTTTATTCTCAAAGAACCATTAATGGCAAAGAACCCTGGCTTTGTAGTAAAAAAAAAAAAAAAAAAAAAAAAAAAAAAGTACCTGTGTTCAATTTCTAGCTTTACCATTCATTAACTATAAAATTTTGGATGAATAATAAGCTTTTCAACTGTAAAACGGGGTAATAACATTTACATTTCAGGAAGATACATTATATAAACACCAAGAGATTAACAATGTGCCTTATAAACTTTCAATAAGTGGCATGTAGCGGGTAAAGCTGCCACCTGCAATGGGCACTGGTTCGAGTCCCTGCTGCTCCCCTTCCAATCCAGCCCCCTGCTAATGGCCTGGGAAAGCAGCAGAAGATGGCCCAAGTGTTTGGATCCCTGCACCCTAATGGGAGAGCCAGAAGAAACTCCTGGTTCCTGCCTTCAGCCTGGCCACTGTGGCCATTTGGGGACTGAAAACAGTGGATGAAGATCTCTCTCTGTCTCTGCCTTTCAAATAAATAAATAAATCTTCCAAAAAAAAAAAAAAAAACCACAAAACCAACTTCCAATAAAATTGCTATTGTCCTCTTGAGAGCACAAGTTGATACTTATTCCCATACTTTCCACCTCTCTTCTTTTCCCCTCCCTGTTTCTGTCTTTTCCTTTCACTTTTCATTCCTGGGTTTACCAATTTTAATCCTACTTTTCTTTAAATTTTAAGTTACTTAGGAAAGACATATTCAAAAGCTCTTCTACACAATGGCTCACACCATTCAATGGAGTAGGAATGTCTGGAGAAGGTGAGACACACTCTTGGGTGAAAAAGCTAATGTCCCATAGTATATCTAAAACACTATTCTGATCATTTTAAAAAAGGATTACACAAAAGAATAAAATTGGATACTTACTATGCACAAAATGGACTCAAAAACGATCAGACCTAAATCAAAGTTCTAAAACTAAAAAACTGATAGATGAAAAGACAGGACATGCTACATGACACTGGATCTGTCAAGGATTTCATAGATATGACACCGAAAGAAAAAATAGACAAACTGGACATCTATAAAATTCAGAAGTTCTGTGCACCAAAAAGATACCGTTAACAGAGTGAAAAGGCAGATCACATAATGAAAGAAAATATTTACAAATAATGTATGTGATAAGGGAACAATAATAAAAAGATATAAAGAATTCCTACAGCTCAACTGCACAAATCAACCCAATTTTCAAACGGGGTTAAAAAGCCCACATTGCATATCAAAGTGCCCAGCCAGCTCCAGCTTCCTGTCAATGCAGACACTGGGAGGCAGCAAGTGATGGTTCAAGTGACTGAGTTCCTGCCCTACCAGTGGGAGGTGTGAACCAAGGCCAGCCCAGGCAGTTGTGGGCATCTACAGTAAATCAGCTGATGGAAACTGTGTGCCTGTTTGTCTATTTCTCTCACTCTCTGCCTGTTGAACAAAAAAAATAATCTTTAAACGGGCCAACAACTTGCACAGACACTTTGCCAAGCTGAGTACATGAAAATATGCTCAACACTACTTAATCACTAGGGAAATGCAAATCAAAACCACAATGAGCTATCACTTCACACCCATTAGGATAGCAATTTAAAAAAAAAACAAAAAACACAAGGGGCAGACTTTTAGCCTGGTGGTTAAGATGCCTACATCCCACACTGGGAGTACCTAGGTTCAATTCCCAGCTCCAGGGGCCAGCACTATGGTGTAGCAGGTAAAGCTGCCGCCTGCAGCACCAGCATCCCATGAGCGCTGGTTTGAGTCCCGGCTGTTCTACTTCTGATCCAGCTCCCTGCTAATGTGCCTGGGAAAGCAGTGGAGGATGGCCCAAGTCCTTTGGCCCTGCACTCACTAAGACGACCCAGAGGAAGCTTCTGGCTCCTGTCTTCACACCTGCCCAGTTCTGGCCACTGTAGTTATTTGGGGAGTGAACCAGCAGATGAAAGACCTCTCTCTCTCTGTCTCTCCCTCTAACTCTTTCAAATAAATAAATCTTTTTAAAAAAAATTCATGGCTCCAGCTTCTAATTCCACCTTTTTGCAACTGCAGACCCTGGGAACAGTGGTGATGGCTCAAATAATTAGATTCCTGCCATCCCCACAGGAAACCTGGCTCTTAGCTTCAGCCACTGAGGGGCCACTGTGGGAACTTGGGGAATGGACTGATGGATGAGAGTGTCTTGTGAGCCTATCTTTCTCTCTGTGCTGCTCAAATAATTTTTAAAATTATTTTTAAGAAAGAAAATAATTAATGTTGGTTAAGGATGTGGAGAAGCTGGATCCCTTGTACACTGTTGTGGGAATGTAAAAAAAGGTGCAGCCACAATGGAAAATGGTATGCTGCTTCCTCAAAAAATTAAACACAGCTTTACATATGATCCAGTGATCTTGCTTCTGGATATATATTCAAAAGAATTGAAAACAGGAGCCAGCGTTGTGGCACAGTGTGTTAAGCTGATTCTGTATCAGAGTCTGGGGTCAAATCCCAGCTATCCACTTCTGATCCAGCTCCCTGCTAATGACCTGGGCAGACAGTGGAAGATGGCTTAAGTGCAAGCAAGGGTTTAACATGTATAGAGTTTCAATTTAGGAAGATAAGAGAGTTCTGGAAATGGATGATAGTACTGGCTGCACAACACAGTGAATACACTTAATGCACAGGATTATATAATTAAAATAGTTAAAATGGTAAATTTTATGTTCTGTAAAACGTACAATGTAAAAGATGAATTACATAGGGTTATACACACACACAAATATATATTATCTATATATGTGCTTTTGTGATTACATTTCTAGAAAGAGAAACTGAGGGGCAGGCATCTGGTATAGCAGTTAAACACTGCTTGGGACACCTGCAGCCCGTATCAGAGTGCCTGGGTCTGAATAGAAGATGCGCTTCTATTCCAGCTTTCTGCTAAAGCAGACGCTGGTAGGCAGCAAGCGGTGGTTCAAACACTTGGGTCCCTGTCATCCACATGAGATACTCAGACTGAATTCCTGATCCCTTCCTTTGGCCTGGCCCGGCACCAACTGTTGCAGGCATCCTGGGATTGAACCACAGGATAGAAGATCTGTCCCTCTTGCTTTCAAATAAAATGAAAAATAAGAATTATATGGAAATAAGATGGTACTTCTAGAGAAACTAGTTATAAGCTTTCTTGGACAGAAGGACTAGAAGGTCAGGAATGACCATGACATACCAAAACCCAGGGGGGACTGAAAATAGAGATCTACTACTAACCCACTGAAAGCTAATCTATATTAAATGACATGAAAAGCTATTTAAAATATATTAAATAGGGGCTTGTGTTTAATATATTAAATAGGTATGAAAGTATACCCCATCGGAGTGTCAGCTGGAGTCCTGGCTGTTGTACTTCTGATCCAGCTTCTTGTTGATGCACCTGGGAAGGCAGGGGGATGGCCCAAGTGCTTGGGTCCTTGCCACCCATGTGGGAGACCCAAATGGAGTTCCTGGCTCCTAGTTTTGGCCTTTAGGGAGTGAACCAGTTGATGAAAGCATTCTCTGTCACTCTTTTCTATTAAATAAATATTTTTTAAAATAAGATAAACAAAAAATTATTTAACAAAATGCTATTCTCTCTCTCTCTCTCTCACACACACACACACACACACACACACAAGCACATATATATCAGGAACAGTCTCACAACTGACATTAGAGAGCACTGAGGAAAGAAGGGACTATTCAGTAAATGACCTGGGACAAGTGGACTCCCAACCACAGATAAAGAGCTTAATTCTAGATGGACTGAGGCAAAGCATTAACCCTAACTCCAATCTATTCCAATCTAGAGGACAATAAATACGACTCCCTGCAAGACCTCAAGCTAGAGAAGACTCTGAGTACACAAAAGCACTCTTAAAAAGGCTGACTGAGTTGCCCCTTAGGATGGAGGCTCTTCTTTCTGCCAAGTGTCATCTGGATATTTATAACATCATTCATGGGCCATACAAAGTTATCAACTTAGAAATTAGCCTGCTATTGATTTACTGAATTTCAAATCCTGCCTGCAACTGCCTTGAGAGGCACAGGCAAAACGATTTTTCAGGCCTTCTAGGACCTGCAGGACTGGATGTCTCCCACCCCTGCCTTAGGTGGATAAACTCTAGGAAAATTCTTACACACGAACACCAGGAATATGCACAAGAATGTTTACAGCAGATCTCTTGCTCCAAGGTGGAAACCTAAATAGTCATTACTAAAGGGACAGATAATTAATTGATGGCCTATTCACAGGATAGAACATTACACAGCATTGGAAATGAGGGCAACAATTGGAACAAATCTTGGAAATATTGATTGGAAAAAGCAAATTATAAAAGACAAGATATATCATCTTTATAATACTCTACCTTATACGATAAACATTATGTTGCACAGCAAAACATAAAAACGGAATAAATGTGTAATAAACTGTTAGGATAGGCAAGAAGACAGCAATGAGCCCAAGTGTGAGAACAAACAACAGCAAGTTCATGTAGAAAGGGACCTAGATATCTTTAAAGCAACCTAACACCTGCAAATCAAAAGTCCTATCTGATACCATCCCAGGGAAGGTCCCGTAACTGGTTACCTTACTCCTATAATTCTCAGTAAGGGGTGAGAGAGGACAATTGGCAGGAAGGAAATTGCTTCATGCCCATAAAAACCCCAATTTCTGCACAGATGGTCTTCTGCGAGCAGCCGGCCTGGTCGGCTGGGTGTAACCCTCAGTAAACGTCACCGGCTTGCATACCACTGATTTCTACATCTCACCTATATTCTTTCTGTGGGAGACAAGGGCCAGCTACTGCAGCCTCACCAGCAACAAAACTTTTTTTTTTAAAAGGCAAGAGAATGGTAAACACAAAATTCAGGACAGCGGTTACCTGGGGAGGGAGGCAGAGGCAGGAGGAGGGATCAGGGAAGACAAAGGCAGAATACTGGTAATCCTGCAGCTCAGAGCTCATGAGTATTTACTAGATGCATAACTTACACATACATAACTTACGTACACAGAACATATATAAAAATACAGGGGTCGGCGCTGTGGTGTAGTGGGTAAGGCTGCCGCCTGCAGTGCTGGCATCCCATATAGGCACCAGTTCGAGACCCAGCTGCTCCACTTCTGATCCAACTCTCTGGTATGGCCTGGGAAAGCAGTGGAAGATGGCCCAAGTCCTTGGGCCCCTGCACCCACATGGGAGACCCAGAAGAAGCTCCTGGCTCCTGGCTTCGGATAGGCACGGCTCCGGCCGTTGGTAGCCATCTGGGGAGTGAACCAGTGAATGGAAGACCGACCGACCGACCTCCCTCTGTCTCTCTCTCTCTCTCTCTCTCTCACACACACACACTCTGCGCTTCATGTAACTGCCTTTCAAGTAAATAAATATATCTTATTAAAAAAAAATGAAAATGAAAACATAGCATGAACCTGTTCCTACTTTTGTGTATAAACAGATAAGGGTAATATGAAATTGTTGCCATGAATTGTCTAGCTATATTAAATAATTATGGGGCAGGTATTTAGCCTAGCAGTTAAGATGCCACGTGCCATATCAAGGTGTCTGGGATTCAATACGTATCTCTGGCTCCTGACTCTGCTACGGAATAGGCACGTAGCTAGTTTATCTACAAGCTACCAGCTCTATGTAATTCTATCCTCCTACTTGTCAATCAAAACACCTGCTTTGGGATACATATGCTCATCCAGGATTTAAGCAGGGACACCATGAAAAAATGGAATATTTAACTCCACCTAGAACTGGTTGAGAAGCCATTAATTCCCAGGTGGCTCAGGCACTAAGCTGACCTCATAAAGGAGACCATTAACTTGGAGGGGCTCTCTCTTTCTTCCATATTATGTGTCTATCTCTTTGCCTCTCAAATTAATTAACTGAAAAAGTAACTGACATTAATGCTAAAAAAAAAAACAAAAAACTAAGTATTGGCTGATGGAACAACTGTCAGAACACTGAGGAATCCAACATAATTTTTTTAAAGTTTATTTCCATCTACTTGAAAGCAAGAGCAGAGAGAGAGAGAGAGAGAGAGAGAGAGAGAGAGAGAGAGAGATCTTCTATTTGTTGGTTCATTCTCTAAATGCCCACAATAGTCAGGGCTGGGCCAGGCCAAAGCTGGGAGCCCAGGACTTCATCAAGCTCTCCCACATGCGTGGCACAGGCTCAAGCACTTGAGCCAACATTTGCCACCTCCCAGGGTGCACTAGCAGGAAGCTGGATTAGAAATGCAATATCTAGGACTTGAACTGGCACTCCGATATGGCGTGCAGGCGTCCCAAGTAGCAGTTTGACCCGCTGTACAACACACTGGTAAGCACTAATTTAATGAAATCATCAAATCTGATGAAAAGAGTTGTATCTGAACATGCAGGCATCCAAAAGGTTAAGTCTCCCCCCACATCCACTGTCACTGGGGCACTGATCAACTATCACCTTATTCCCAATCCATCCCTTTTTAATAGAAAACTTTTATTTAATGAATATAAATTTCGGAAGTACAACTTTTGGATTATAGCTGTTCTTCCCCCCATAACCACCCTCCCACACGCAAACCATCCCATCTCCTACTCCCTCTCCCATCCTTCATTAAGATTCATTTTTAATTATCTTTATACACAGAAGATCAACCCTATACTGAGTAAAGACTTCAACAGTTTGCACCCAGACAGACACACAAAGTATAAAGTACTGTTTGAAGACTAGTTTTACTGTTAATTCTCATAGTACAACTCGTTAAGGACAGAGGTTCTACATGGGGAGTAAGTGCACAGTTGACTCCTGTTGTTGCCCAATCCATCCTTATGACAACTCACAACAAATCATGGACACTAAGAGGTTACAACTCGCTTGCCTTCAGGGCCAGTTAAATAATATAAATGAATGATGCACAGATTCAGTATATATCAACGGAAACTGGTGGGGACTGAGGCAAACTAGAAAATGTAAGCTGTGAGTTAACAGATTCAAATATTAAGACACAAGACACTCTCGACCAAAGTCAGTCCTTCTAATAACTAGATCATTGACTGGGACACACACTCTATTCAATGGCCCAATCTGGTATCTCCTCTTGAAGATGTCTTAATTACCTCTGCTGGCATTTGACACCAAGTCTCTAGCAACAGTATAAATTCCTGGAATAGAGAGGATCGGGCTTACTCTATTTTAGTTACTACCGTACAGCCTGAAAAGGCACGAAGTCGTTCACTACCCGTAAAGACCCCATTCTGGGGATGAGAGCTGTGGCACAACAGGTTACGTCACAGCCTGGGATGCCTGCATCCCACATCTGAGGGCCTGCTTGAGTCCTGGCTACTTTGCTTCCAACTCAGCTTCCTGCTAATGCACCTGGGAAGGCAGCAGGTGATGGCTCAGGTACTTGAGTCCCTGTCACCCCTGTGGGAGACCCAGATGGAGTTTCTGGCTCCTGGCTTCAGCCTGGCCCAGCCCTGGCTGTTGTAGGCATTTGGGAAGTGAACCAGTGGATGGATGATCTCTCTCTGTCTCCCCACTCCCATGCTCTTTCTCCTTCTCCATCACCCTGCCCATCAAATAAATAAATCTTTTTTAAATCTCCTGTTTAACCAAGAGTGCTGTGTGGTCAGAAAGTACAAGCAGTATGTAACTGACATAACAGTATAGACAAGCAGTATATAACTGATAAAAACAGGACCTAAACATCTAGAACTGGAGGATCAAGCAATGACAGTTCCAACTGATCTTCCTCATTTGCAAGAACTTTAAATCTGACACATCCCTAAAGATGTGGGGGACAAATTTATTCTTCCTGCTAACTAATGTCTGCTCACAACTGAAACCTGAGCTGTAATGAGCTGCCTTCTGTATAATCATCTAAAGACCCTCTCATGGGGAAGAAAAAAAAAAAAGGCAGTAAAAACAGACGATTAAAAAATGAGAACTAGGCCGGTGCCGTGGCTTAACAGGCTAATCCTCCGCCTTGCGGCACCGGCACACCGGGTTCTAGTCCCGGTTGGGGTGCCGGATTCTATCCCGGTTGCCCCTCTTCCAGGCCAGCTCTCTGCTATGGCCAGGGAAGGCAATGGAGGATGGCCCAAGTCCTTGGGCCCTGCACCCGCATGGGAGACCAGGAGAAGCGCCTGGCTCCTGGCTTTGGATCAGCATGAAGCGCTGGCCACAGCGGCCACTGGAGGGTGAACCAACTGCAAAAAGGAAGACCTTTCTCTCTCTCTCTCTCTATCCACTCTGTCAAAAAGAGAGAGAGAGAGAGAGAGAGAGAGAGAGAGAACACTATAGGCTTATCAAGCACTTATCTGTTTTTCTTAAAGATACACAGATCATCGTACACATGGACAGAAATCTAGGTCATAAACATTTACACCTCTTTGGAAAGCCATACAAGATGGCCTCTGCAGCCACACAGAAGGCCCAGATGGAGCTACAGGCTCCCGGCTCTCACCAGCTGTTGCAGAGATCGATCAATCTCTCTCTCTGTACTCTGCCTTTCAAATAAATAATCTTTTTTTTTTTTAAAAAAAGATTTATTTTAGGGCCGGCGCAGTGGCTCATTGGTTAATCCTCCGCCTGCGGTGCCAGCATCCCATATGGGCGCTGGGTTCTAGTCCTGGATGCTCCTCTTCCAGTCCAGCTCTCTGCTGTGGCCCGGGGAAGGCAGTGGAGGATGGCCCAAGTGCTTGGCCCCTGCACCCGCATGGGAGACCAGGAGGAAGCACCTGGCTCCTGGCTTCGGATCGGTGCAGCGCTGGCTGTAGCGGCCACTTGGGGGGTAAACCAATGAAAGGAAGACCTTTCTCTCTGTTTTTCTCTCTATTACTCCATTTGTCAAATAAAAAAGAAAAAAAAAGAAAAGAAAAAAAGAAAAAAAAGCTTTCTACAAAAAATCCAGTCTGTGTCTTTAAAAAAAATTATTTTATTTATTTGAAAGTTACATAGAGAGGTAGAGACAGAGAGAAAGGTCTTCCATTCGTTGGTTCACTCCTCAGCTGGCTGCAACGGCCAGAGCTGCACCGATCTGAAGCCAGGAGCTTCTTCAGGGTCTTCCACGTGGGTGCAGGGGACCAAGGATATGGGCCATCTTCTACTGCTTTCCCAGGCCATAGCAGAGAGCTGGATCGGAAGAGGAGGAGCTGGGACTCAAACCGGTGCCCATATGGGATGCCAGTGCTGCAGGCCATGGCATTAACCCGCTGCGCCACTGCGCCGGCCCCCAAATAAATAATCTTTAAAAGAGAGAAAGAGAGAGACATTATGCCAAGTGAAAGACCAGATACAAAAGGCTACATACAATATGATTCCACAAATATCAATGAGGTAAATCTATGGAGACCAAAAGTATAGTGTATGCCAGGGGCTGGGGAAAGGGGGAGCAAATGATAATATGTACAGAGTTTCTTTGAGGGATGAAGAAACTGTTCTAAAATCAGTTGTTTGGGGCTGGGGCCATAGTGTAGCGGGTAAAGCCGCCATCTGCAGTGCCAGCTTCCCATATGGGCACAGGCTGGAGACCCAGCCAGCTGCTCCACTGCCAATCCAGCTCTCTGTTATAGCCTGAGAAACCAGTGGAAGACAGCCAAAGTGCTTGGGCCCTTGCACCTGCATGGGAGACCTGGAAGAAGCTCCTGGCTCCGGATTGGCACAGCTCTGGCCATTGTGGCCATCTGGAGAGTGAACCAGTGGATGGAAGACTCTCTGTCTCTCTTCTCTCTCTCTCTGCCTCTGCTTCTCTGTAAATCTGCCTTTTAAATACATAAATAAGTAAATCTTTAAAAAAAAAAATCAGTTGTGGTGATGGTTACATAGCTTTATAAATACACCCAAAACCACTATATCGTACATTTTAAAAGACTGAATGGGAGCAGGGGGACTGGTGCTGTGGCGCAGCAGGTTAAAGCCCCAGCCTGCAGTGCCGGCATCCCATCTGGGCACCGGCTCAAGTCCCAGCTGTTCCTCTTCCAATCTAGCTCTCTGCTATGGCCTGGGAAAGCAGTACAAGTGCTTGGGGCCCTGCACCTGTGTGGCATGGGAGACCTGGAGGAAGCTCCTGGCTCCTGGCTTTGGATCAGCTCAGCTCTGGCCATTGCAGTCATTTGGGGAATGAACCAGCAGAATGGAAGACCTCTCTCTCTCTGGCTCTACCTCTCTCTGTAACTGTCTTTCAAAAAAATAAAATAATTCTTAAAAAAAAAAAAAAAAAGACTGAATTGGGGGAAGATGCTTGTTTAACCTAGTGCTTGAACTCAGTGATGTCTGCATCCCACATCAGTGTACCTGGGGTTCAACACCTGGCTCTAGCTCCTGACTCCAGCTTCCTACTAATGCAGACTCTGGTAGGCAGCAGATGATGGCTCAAGTAATTGGGTTCCTGCTACCCACACGGATGTCCCAGACGGAGTCTGTGTCTCCCAGATTCACCCTGGCCCAACCCTAGCTGTTGCAGGCATTTGAGGAGTGAAGCAGTTAAGTAGGAGTTCTCTCTCAAATTGAAAAAATAATAACACATGACTCGACTGGACAGCATATGAATTATATCTCAAGAAGCTACTTATGTAATATAAACATTAAGATGGAAAACAGAATGTAATGCTTAGTTTTAGAATACAGTGAACAAGTGATAACTAGCCTTTGGAAGAGAAGCAGAACTTCAGCTATGGTCAATTGCCATTAATGGCCCCAATCCCTCAACCCTCCCAGAACCTACTCCTTAGCAGTGTTATTTTGTAGTTCCTTCCATAAAAAGGAGTAAAATTTTGTCAGTTCCTTCTACTTGGTTTCAGCCATATGACTTGCTTTGGCCAAAAGGGAGAAACAGAAATGGCCATGTGTCCGTTCTGCACCTGAACCTTGTAAGAAGCCTTGCAGGTTTCTACTCACCCTCTTGTGCCCCTGCTGTTACTCAAGAATAGTTTCTCCGGGGTGCCCAGTGCCCATCCAGTCAAGGACTCAGTGAACACACACAAGACGGAGCCACCCACAGGACTTACAGACCTGAAGCAGGAAGCAGAGTTGCACCAACCAATCTGCCAGCCGGTGAGAGTAGCTGATTGTTATCTTAAGCCACCGAGTTTTGGAATAATTTTTCACACAGTGTTATTATGGCAATGTTAACTGTCAGTCACCAATTCTGCTGTACTTTGAAGAGGTCCCCTTTGAAGAGGTCATAATGGTGAGTATCAAGGTAAGCCCAACCTAACACCCTGAAGAATAATAGTTTCATTTATTCAGCACAAGATTGTGATTTATATACTTCAAATGATATCTGACACTTGTCCCCTTTAAGTTCTTAAACTGCGAGCTGACAGTAATTTAAGATACCACACACTTGTCCATCTTACTAAATATAATTTTGCTCTTAGGATTATTTTAAAAAATCAAGTATGTAATAATATTCATTTTAATAAACTACATAATAGCACTAAGGATAAACACATGAACAAAATATATTCCATGTTCTCAAACTTTACAAGATGAACAAGGCAACAATTCAAAGAAGGAATAGTGTTCTAAGGGAACACAGAAGGGTCATTTCAGAACAGAGATTTAAAGGAATACAGATAGCAATGAAAAGGCAGTAATTTTTTTAATGTATTTCTTAAATGCATATATACAACACATATACAAAGGGTCTTCAAGAAGTTTATGGAAAAGGCATAGTATGGAAAAATTTGTGCATGGATTTCAAGAATTTCTGCACCAAAATGAACTTATGTTAACTCCATTTCCATGAACTTTTTGAAATGCCCTGGAAAGTATTCAGACAGAGGAAATCAACAGAACATACTGACTTATTTACGAAGAATCAAAAATGACTCCAAGGTCTCTAGCCGTGAAGACCAACCAGATGTCCATAAAGCTACAGGGACAGGCCAAGACCGCCCTGTCATGAAACACTGTCTCACAATCAACTCGGTAAATTTGAACTGAAATCAAAGCTGGATTTCCACAGATGTCTAGGCCACTTTTACCTACACAACGACTCTGGCTTAGTTATCTATTTTCTGTTAGCTAGCTCTATTTTTCCGCTTGGTCTCACTACTTCAAGCTTACACTGATGCTTGGGTCTCTAACCTTCACCTCTGTGTAAGTTTTCACCATCGCACAGCATGCAAAGGTTCAAAAACAACAACAAACTCCTAATCTCCAGACATTCGGTTTTTGTCTATTTCAGATGACAAGTTCTACTGTACCTATTAAATCTTTTTTTTTTTTTTAAGATTTATTTATTTGAAAGTCAGAGTTACACAGAGAGAGAAAGAGAGGCAGAGAGAGAGAGGTCTTCCATCCGCTGGTTCACTCCCCAGCTGGCCACAATGGCCCAAAGCTGCTCCAATCAGAAGCCAGGAGCCAAGAGCTCCTTCCGGGTCTCCCATGTAGGTACAGTGGCCCAAAGACTTGGGCCATCTTCTACTGCTTTCCCAGGCCATAGCAGAGAGCTGGATCAGAAGTGGAGCAGCTGGGACTCGAACCAGCATCCATATGAGATGCCAGCACTGCAGGTAGCAGCTTTACCTGCTATGCCACAGTGCCGGCCCCTATTAAATCTTAAACTAGTCAAACATCAGGCCAAGAAACTTTTAAATTGCCCTTCTGGAACAATAATTACTGAACAGGAGACAAGAAACAAGTTAAAAGAGAAAAACTTAGAAACAGGAAAAAGATGATGACAAAATAAGTTTCTATTTCAAAAAATAATTTAGCTTTTTAAACAAAAGCTTAGATACAGAGAATATGAATTTCTGAAATAGTGGCCAAAGAAAAAGGTGAGTAAATTGCTCAGAAGCTGTTTTCCACATAACTTACAGTTCCTCCTAACCCAAAGGAAGTTTCCTGCAAACATCTCCACCCCTCTGAGCACATTAGTAAAAATTTTTCCCTAAAATTACTTTGCTGGGGCAGGTGCTGTGGCATAGTAGGCTAAGCCTCTGCCTGCAGCAATGGCATCCCATATGGTCACCAGTTCTAGTGCTGGCTGTTCCTCTTCCAATCCAGCTATGGCCCAGGAAAGCAGTAAGAGATGGCCCAAGTGCTCAGGCCCCTGCACCCATGTGGGAGACCTAGAAGAAGCTCCTGGCTTCAGAATGGCCCAGCTCTGGCCGCTGCAGCCATTTGGGGAGTGAAGCAGTGGATGGAAGACTTGTCTCTCACACTGTCCATAACTCAACCTCTTAAATAAATAAAATCTGAAAAATAATTGCTTGCTAATTCCAAAGAAAAGTCCTGTTTCCCTGATTTAGAAAAGTATCATATGCCACCCATTTAACAAGTGCCTATTGGGAGGATAAAGTGTAAATAGATAGATAGCAGTCAGTCAGGTTAAGAGACCACAGATAGGGGCTGGTGTTGTGACTCAGAGGTTTAGGCCACCGATTGCTGTTCTCACATCTATTTCTGAGTGCTGGTCCGAGTCCTGGTTGCTCTGCTTCTGACCCAGCATTCAGGCTAATGTGCCTGGGCAACGGGAAGACAGTCCAAGCTCCTGGACCCCTACAACCCACGCGGGAGACCTGGATGGAGTTCTTGGCCGTTTGTGGAATGAACCAGCTGATGAAAGAGCTCAATCAGGCCGGCGCCGGCTCAGTAGGCTAATCCTCCGCCTTGTGGCGCCGGCACACCGGGTTCTAGTCCCGGTCGGGGCACCGATCCTGTCCCGGTTGCCCCTCTTCCAGGCCAGCTCTCTGCTGTGGCCAGGGAGTGCAGTGGAGGATGGCCCAAGTGCTTGGGCCCATGGGAGACCAGGAGAAGCACCTGGCTCCTGCCATCGGAACAGCGCGGTGCGCCGGCCGCAGCGCGCTTACCGCGGCGGCCATTGGAGGGTGAACCAACGGCAAAAGGAAGACCTTTCTCTCTGTCTCCCTCTACTGTCCCACTCTGCCTGTCAAAAATAAAAATTAAAAAAAAAAAAAAATCTCAATCAGTCACTCTCTTCCCTTTCCCTCCCTCTCTTTCAAGTTGTTGTTGTTGTTTTTTAAATAAAGAGACTGGAGATAAAAGAAGATGACTGTGATCCTAGGTACTCAGTTCCTGGGCTTGCTTTCTCTATGTGCTGTCAGGACATTAGAAATAAGGCAAATCTGGCCATAACACTTGAACCAAATTAACAGTAATAATTTCATTTCTGTATTTTCTTCAAAGAGCAGTGAGATGTTAGGTAAATCTTTGCTGCTTTGTGTGTCCTGGCATTCTATTGGTGGGAATACAGTCTATTCTAAAATCCAGTACCCAGCAAACATCATCTCTAAAATATCCATTGTTTAAAAAAAAAAAGATGAAGCTCCTTGTACCATCAAATTAATGGCTTTGAATCTACCCTTACACAGTACACAATCAAAGTTGGAATAAATACAGCTACATTAAATACATTCCACATGGGGCCAGCCTTGTGGCGTAAAGCTGCCTCTTGCAGTGCCGGCATCCCAAATGGCACCAGTTCATGTCCCGGCTGCTCCACTTCCAATCACAGCTCTGTTAATGGCCTGGGAAAGCAGTGAGGATGGCCCCTGCACTCATATGGGAGACCCAGAAGAAGCTCCTGGCTTCGGTCTGGCCCAGCTCCAGCCATTATGGCCATTTAGGTAGTGAACCAGCAAATGGAAGATCTGTCTCTCTCTCTTTCAAATAAAATAAGGCCAAAAAAAAAAAAAATACATTCAACTTCAACACTAGCTTAGACTACCCTAAGTCTGCCTGCATGACAGGGATAGATAGAGCTGTAGGCATCAGAGTATTTCCTTGCGGCCAGATGCCCTATAACAAGGGGTCAGCAGACTTGGGACAAGAGCTTGTTAGGAAAACAGCACAGTCTTATCTATGGCACGATCATCCTAGGCTCTAGCCCCGCTGCCATTGCTGGAAGCCAGGCGGCCACAAGGCCCAACCACCAGTGTCAGCCCCACCCCCATCCTAGTGGGATTCGCTGCTCCTACTTCCCTGCCCACGCCCACCCCACCCCCACCCCTAGAAGTTTTAAAAGGACCTGTTCCTGATGGTGTGTGTGTGTGTATCTCTTTCTCTCCTGATCTCTGTCTCTCTTTCTTATGCTCTCCTTCTCCCTTTTTCCATCTTCGCCCCTTCCCTCCAGTCTGTCGGGTTTCCCCCAATAAACTCTTTCCCTTACTCTGGTGTGTTTTGGTGTGTTTTGTGGCAGCCTTTCAGTGCTCATCAGTTGAAGAGTCACTTTAAACAAAAGAGGAAACAGTAGTAATCCAGCCTGGCTAAAGTAACAAGTATATTAAAGGAAATACAGGAAAGCAGGGTTACAAGGCCAGACTGTTTTGAAATTCACACTGAAGAGGCTGGGTTTTATACTCAGACAATAAGAAACCCCTGTAAGACCCAAATACAATACAATCTGAGCCAGAGACACATCACATATTCTCCATTAACTTTCCATCAAAATTCCCAAACTGAAACCCTTAATGTAAAACAAGGTACAACTCTCTCAACTACAGTCCCTGCCTTCAAATGTACCATTCCTAAGAAACAAAAACTCCTTTAGGACCCTGCTGTCTATACGCCACCCTCTTTCCTTTGTCTTTCCCACCCACCTTCTCAGACAAATGGCCAGAACCCAAATGATGCCTTTACTTCATTACCCATCCCTAACTTGCCCTCCCTACTCTGATCTTTATGAGCGCACTTTCAGTAATGACTTCCTTTACAAACTCCACAGCTTGTTTCTACTTCATTGTCTTCTGATCTGGTAGTTGTCACTCTCCTCCTGCCCCTAAAGCTTCTTCGGTGCCTTTCACCCTCCTGTGCCATTGCACCTCCCTATTCACCCGCCTCTAATGGGGCTTGTGGACTCCTCTTCCTCCCGTTTCTCAACTGTGAGTTTCCCAAATCTCAGTTTTCGGTTTCCATTCTTTTCACTCCTTCTTGGTTAATTAACCTACCTCTAATCTTCAACTAACTCTAAATCAGCCATTTCTAAAGATGTCTGCACGAATCAATGGCAAAGGTAAGAGAATTTGTTCTTTACAACTAATCTTTTACTTTTAACAGCAGTATTTTTATAAGCAGTTTTGAGAAATGAGTGTAAATTTCTACAGGTTTATAAAGTCATAGCATAGAGAAGATTAAAAGTATAAGCTGTATGGCCAAGCCTACAGATCTCACCAAGTTTGGAGGGTCAAGTTAGACAGCTCTAGGCAAAAATTAAAACAAATAACAAAACAAAATCAGGCACTATACTTAGGCCAAATAACCAGGTTGGAGAAACAATGAACAAAACTCTGCTACACATATCCTATTTAGGTCAAAAGTGACGCCCAGGCCCGAGGCCCTGGGATGAAGGGAAGTGGGTGTGCCTGTGAGACTTGGTGTGGAATAAGGAAACAGATAACAAACTGCTAATAAACCCTCCTCAGGGCTTTGGAGGGGTGAGAAACTTTCCCGTGCATTCCAAAGAAAACCAGAGAAAAACAAGGACTGACTACCCCACTGCCTTTTCTTCATTTGCATAGATTACTAAGGAAACTGTCTTCAAAAGATCAAAATAAAATGACTCCATGAAAAAGTACAGCTTCATCCAATTAATAATTTAAAATTTAAAAAATTAACTTCAGAGGCATAGGGGGTCAGCACATACAGCCATATGCTGGTTCACTTTCCAAATGCTCACAAAGGTGGGTGGCAGGGACCCAACTATTTAGCCATCACCTGCTCTGCCTCCCGGTGTGCACATCAGCAGAAAGCAGGAATCTATAACAGAGCCAGGATTCAAACCCAAGCGCTCCTGTAAGGAAACGGGCATCCCACCGCATCGTCACAGCCAGGTCAGTTGCCTGCACCTCTTGTGTTGTGCAATGTAGTGATGAAGCATGAAATTTGTGACTAGAAAGTGACCAAACCTTATGATACATTTCAAAAGCAACAATATAAATCAATGACAATTTGCAAACTATTCTGTTTTTAACACCGCATTATTCAACATTTTCAACAGAATGAGCATCTTGAAGCCTAAACGCTGATTAAATTCTAAAACAAGAAATCAATTCTATAGTGAGAAACTATATCTGGAACAAATAACATAGAAAACAAGTATCTTGTCTTTATCTGGCATTTAGCAATTCACAAAGCATTTCTGCATATATTATCTCACTGGAAACTGACAACAGCTCTGTAGAGCAGGATGAGCATAATCATTGAACAAACAACACGGGAACTAAGACATGGCCTAGGCACAGTTAATCAGAGGAAAAGCACCCTCCAACTAGAGATTTCTTGACCCAAAGAAATCAGAACAGAATTAGGTGCTCATATCTCAGGATTTCAAAGGGAAACTTAATGAGAAGTGAATACTGTTTGATCACTTATATTCAACATCATTCACAAACATGTAAAACCACTAGGACCAGTCTCTACAAGATCACTTTTTTGTTGTTTGTTGTTCTTAAATGCTTTACTGGTTCACTGGAACTCCAAAATAGAGACTATTAAGCTTTCCTACCAGGTTAGGGTAAACTCTACAAACCCAGATGGGATATCCTACAACGGCTCTATCAGGCTAATACATACTCACTAGTCTACCACTTTAAAAATATCTACAAACGTAACTTTTTCATAAGGGCTTAATCTAGCAACTAAATGGGACTGTTTCATTTTAAACTGCAGCCCTAAGAAACCTATTAATGAAATCTGAGAAGTGACACTTTACTGCGTTCAGTCACCTGGAGGCCCTCTAGCCACCTAAGAGGCTGAAATTCCTGAAGAGACGCACTCTGCCTCTACAACTACTTGAGGATTAGAAAATATGCCACAGATACTCAATGATACAAACATTTCACACACTATATGTACAGCACATAAAGTCAGCATTTTTTTAATTCTTAAAAAGAAATCATTAAACTCCAGAAACATCAAAGATAGATAACAGAATTTTAAGAATCAAGTTATACTTATGGCTTTGTTACTGAGGATGGCAATCACAAAAACAGGCAACTAAAACAGTACATGAATACATCCTCTCTTCTTAGGACATCCCTAGATTTTCATCTGGTGAACAGGTGGTGACGAAAACAAGGCTATTTATTAATGTTGAAATGAAATACAGTTACACAGAACTACGTACCATCTCACCATTCAATGGTGCTGACCACACAGAAATCTATTCTGAGAAATACATGAGCATCAGGCAGCTAAAACCATAGTACTACTTGATAATTACAGGCTGATGTGCTTACAAACTCTTCAGCTTTTTTTTCTCCCTAAAAGTTTTATAACGAACACTGAGGAAAATGATTTAAACACAAATTCCTGGTGTTAGCTCTAATTTTAGTTTATGTCACACATCACCCAAACAATATGATCATGGCACTTTCACTACAGGCAAAACATGTTTTTAAAACAAGCAAATCTTGTCAGGCCTATGATGCTAGACACACGTTTTTAACCAGTTTCTCTCTGAAAGCTTCCATAAGCTACAATCAGATACAACCACATCAGATAAAACAACACACAACAGTAACCCTAAAGAATTGACTTCCATTAGAGTTCTGTACTCAATTTCTAGTATATGTGCTGCCAAAGCGAGCACACTGTACTCATTTCTATTCCCAGGTTTAGAAGTTTTCGCCAATACCTGACATGCTAATGCCCATTACCACAACACATCACCTCAATATAATACGGCCTAAGATCAGATCTTAAAACAGACAGTGTGACGCATTCTCACTCATTTGTTCAATAAAAATTTACCACCCAACCACAGTCTCAGTGGTACACTAAAGAGTGTACCAAATAGAAAAGGTCTCACCTATCATGTTTACTGTCTTTCATCCCTCAGACATAAAACAAGACTCAACTACAGGAGCCAGTGCTATGCCGCAGTGGGCTAAGCAAGCCACATGGGTGCCGGTTCCAGTCGTGGCTGTTCTACTTCTAATCCAGCTCCCTGTCAATGAGTCCGGAAAAGCAGTGGAACATGGCTCAAGTGCTTGGGCCCCTGCACCCACATGGGAGACCTGGATGAAGCCCCTGGCTCCTGGCTTTGGCCTGGCCCAGCCCTGGCTGTTGCAGCCATCTGGGGAGTGAACCAGCAGATGGAAGACCTCTCTCCCTCTGCCTTTGTCTGTCTCTCCCTAACTCTTCCAAATAAATAAATGGATCTTTTTAAAATATAAAAATAAGGGCCGGCGCTGTGGCGTAGTGGGTAAAGCTGCCATCTGCAGTGCCAGCATCCCATATGGACACTGGTTCGAGACCCAGTTGCTCCACTTCCCATCCAGCTCTCTGCTATGGTCTGGGAAAGCAGAAGAAGATGGCCCAAGTCCTTGGGCCCTGCACCCGCGTAAGAGACCCGAAGAAGCTCCTGGATCCCAGCTTCAGATCGGCGCAGCTCCGGCCATCTGGGAGGTGAACCAGCGGATGGAAGACCTTTCTCTTTCTCTCTCTCTCTCTCTCTCTCTCTGCCTCTCCTCTCTGTGTGTAACTGTGACTTTCAAGTAAAATAAATAAATCTTTAAAATATATATATAAAAATAAAAGACTCAACCATGAAGAACTGTACACTAAGGAATTTGGACTTCATTCTAAGTGTGGCCAAAAGCCACTGGTAGAATTTTAGGCAAGAGGACTGCCATGATCTGACGCAGGCTGTTAGGACACCACTGGGGAGACGGGCCCTTGTGTGGGGAATGGAGGAACCCAGTGAGCAGGCTGTTCCAGGAACTCAAAGAGAGGCTGCCTCAGAGTAACCACCACAGAACCAGAAACGGACAGACCCAACATCAGAAGCTCAGCACCCACACTGACTCAAGTTCTCTCACCATCTACCTGTGTGTTCTCTTTGAGCCTCGGTTTCCTTACTTTGCAATGTTTGTAAAATCCCAGTACACAGGAAACTCACACAAATTACGATAACACCTTGGTAATGAAACTATCTTTTTTTTTTTTTTTTTAAGATTTATTTGAAAGGTAGAGTAGCAGACAGCGGAAGACAAAAAGAAGATCTTCCATCCGCTGGTTCACCCCCCTAAACAGCTGCAACAGCTGTGGCTGCGCTAGGCTGAAGCCAGGAGCCTGGCGTTCCATCGCGGTATTCCACTAACAAAGGTCAGTGTTACATGGTCCTTACTCTCCAGGAGTTCAGTGAGAACAGGTATTTACTCGAGAAAAGGAGTGATGCAAACTGAAAAGATCACTTCCAGATGCAGTGGTCAGAAACGGATTCACAGTGAGGTGGAATTGGAACTAGACCCTTGCAAACCAGCATTTTGAAAGAATTTGCTAGGAAGAGAGCAAACACAAGAAATCAGGACAGCATGAATTTACATGTAAGGGCCTTAAGCTTTTTATCATGAAAAATCTGAATATGTAAAAGTCAACAGAATCAAATAACGAACCTCCAAGTACTCCTCCATGGGCTTCAACAATGATCAACACGGCCCATCTTGTATTATAATTAACATGTCCTAGTACGTAAAAACGCCAAAGGAACCTCTGTTCACTCGCTCTACCTTCACTTCCTCCATCCTCAGACGAATCTGCTTTGCCATGGTAGCCTCCACCTGCCGAGGTTTTCTACAGGCCATATACAAACAAGGGCAAGTGAGCTTAAAAAAGATTAGTAAACCCATCAGCTCTTGACGGTTTACACATGCCAAGAAAAAAGTGACAGATAATCCAAAATCAGTTCATGCACACTCTTGAAAAACTTTTTTCATGGCCGGCACCGTGGCTCAACAGGCTAATCCTCCGCCTTGTGGTGTCGGCACACTGGGTTCTAGTCCTGGTTGGGGCGCCGGATTCTATCCCGGTTGCCCCTCTTCCAGGCCAGCTCTCTGCTGTGGCCAGGGAGTGCAGTGGAGGATGGCCCAAGTCCTTGGGCCCTGCACCCCATGGGAGATCAGGAGAAGCACTTGGCTCCTGGCTTCGGATCAGCGAGATGCGCCGGCCGCGGCGGCCATTGGAGGGTGAACCAACGGCAAAAAGGAAGACTTTTCTCTCTGTCTCTCTCTCTCTCACTATCCACTCTGCCTGTCAAAAAAAAAAAAAAAAAACAAAAACTTTTTTCATGTCTGTATTTCAATGAGAATGAGTAAAACGACTGGTGAATTCATGCCAAACAAAATAAAACGTCATGGATATTTTGGACACATCACTTGGCCTCTGTAATCACTGAGCTTGGGGGCCTGTGAGAACTAAATGAGCATACATGACATGTTCCTGTACAGTTCTTTTTATTTATCCCTCAGCTGATTCAGGAAGAACTGGTTACGCAGTCCTCTCCTCCCATCTACCACCCTCTCTCAAGGTGATGCAACAACTTTCTGCATCTCAAAACACGCTAAGGCGAGGGGCAAAGGATCCTGGGTTTCAAGAAGCTCCTTTGCCTGGAAACCCAATAAAAGGGAGCTGAGACTAAAGGCAGTGACGTGAATAGAATAAATCTTCACACCCCTCCCCTGTAACCAGCAGAGCTAACGAACATCGCAAAGGTAGCACGGGGCCTGTTTCTTGACTACTGTGCTTTCCACTTTCAGCTAGAGTGGCCCCTGAACAGAACAGCACAGTGAAAACAGCCAGGCAGCCACGAGGACTCAGCGGGGCCACCGCAGGAGGCGCCCAGAGGAGCACCAAGAGCAGGGCAGGAGCACACCTCACCTCCATCTCTGGCCCCAGAAGCTCCGATTGTAACCTTGCCTTCCATACCACGTTCCACTGAGACACAGCTCACTGTCACTCAAAACTATCAAGCTAGTGTCAATGTCCGCTTAAAGTGCAGGCGGTAACAACTGCTCACCGAGAGTTTAATTCCTCCTTTTCTTTCAATTGTGCAATTTTCTTCTTGAGATGGTGCAGGCAGGCATCACTCAAGCTCCCTTTGGGACTATCCGCTCCATCATCCACCCTCCCTCTCCGGGACGTGAGGAAGTCTTGACTTATCTTGACCACACACACTATAGACCATCCAATCAATGAAAGCCTTCTACTGAAAACCGTGCCTTATGTTCAGGTATTACCCGCCGTCTGAAGGTTTCCCTGAAACACTCTAAGTCATGTAGTAAAATATTAAATACGGCACTTCACAGTTTCCACGTGTTTCCTAAGACAGTCACGTGAGTCCTCAGAGCCTCTGATAACGGGGATCCCCCTATTTCACAGGTAAGTAAAAAGGAATCAAGAAAGCAGCATCTTTCTCAGTTGGAAAGCAAGTTACTGTCTGTTGCTTGCATTTGGGAAATGAACTGGTGGATGGAAAATTCATCCCCTTGTTCTTGCAAATAAATAAATAAATCCTAAAAGAAAAATAAATAAAGTCGTTACTGGTGAACCCGACCTCCCAACCAGGTCTTGCAACGCCAAAGGTCATACTCTTCCCAGTCTATTAGGGTCTTTTCTAAAAAGGGAACGTCTACAGTTCTGCCTTCACCCACATCTGCTTCAAAGAACAAACCACCTTCCAACAATCTCTCTCCTTAGCTTGCAACCAGAGTTCTCATCCCCACACCTACAGCCATCCCAGTCCTTGTCTCCTCGCCCTTCGGCCATTACTTTCTCCCCACTAGCAGAGGCGCGCTCTCCAGGGATACTACCTCCCTTCAACCCCTCCTGCAAACACGCCACCCGTGCATGCCAAACGCAGGCTCCTCGCCCCCCTTCCCCCCGACCCTGGCGCTGTGGGGTGTATAGCCTCACCCACGAACCTGCAAAATATGCTTCTCAGCCCTTCACCCGCTACTCGGGCACTTCAGAAAGTCCCAGAGAACTTGCAGATCTTCCAAGTCCGCACTTGGCCCGGGGCACTAGCCCACTTCAGAACAGAGCAGCAAGTCCTACAGACTACCCAGGCCCACAGTGGCCAGTGACTTCCTTCCCAGATCCTGGTTATCCGAAGACTCCCCCACGGTTTCCACACGGTTTTCCGCTCCTGCTCGCACTCCTGGGCCCCGGCCAACCTTACCACTTCTCCCTTAGCTGCCCATCTCCGAGCGGAGCAGCAGCCCCAGTGGAGGCGGCTGCTCCTCTCTCGCAACTTCCAAGTTCTGCCTCTCATCACCTGTTCTCACCAGAGCTTCCCCTCCGCCCGGGGGCCCACCTTTGCCCCGGCCCGCCTCTCTCCACCTTTTCCATTCCTTCACAAGCCAGTTCCGGGGTGCCCCTCGGATTCCGCCTCCCATCCGTGGGATCCCCACCCCCGGGGTCAGACTCCCCCCTTCTCCATCACCTGCTCCGCCCAAGGCCAGATGACATCCGCCGCAGCCGCCGCCACCTCCATCCCTCTCCTCGGACGCCAGGTCCCCTCGGCGTCCCGAAAGCCAGCCGCCCCTTCCGGTGGGGGCGAGGGGGGCGTGCACCCCCAACCCGCCGCCCCCTTTACGCGCACCTGTTCCTTCTCCTCTTCCCCCCGGCGGGGCCGGCGCCCCCGACCCCCAACCCGCGCCGCGCCCTGGCCTCCAGGAGCCCCGCACTCACCACGAGTAAGTCTGCTCCGCCATGGCGCTGACTCTCGAGGGCTCCGCTGCAGGCTGTGGCCGGGCCCGGCGGCGGCGGGCTCGCTCGGGCCGGGAGCGGAAGGCGCGGCCGGGGCCCGGCGCTGCTCGCTCGCTGGCCGGCTCGCACGGCGGGCAGGCGGCAGACAGGGAGAGGCCCGGCTCCGAGGCGACCCCGCTCCCTGGGCCCCGGGGCGGGGCGGGCTCCGCTCTCGGCCTCTCTCACCGGCGGCGGCGGCGGCGGCTCCGCTGCGGCTCCAAACCCAACATGGCGGCGGCGGCGGCGGCGCGGAGAACAAGGGGGCCCCGGGGCGGGCGGGCAGCAACACAGGCCCGCGCTCACTACGCGCCAGGCCGCGGGAGCGCCGCGGGAGCGCGGCGGCGGCGGCGGCCGGAGGACATGGCCGGCGGGCGGAGGCGGCGGCGGCGGCGGCAGCGGTGGCGGCTGAGGGGGGCGCTAGGCGGTGAGGCGAGGCCGCTCGGATCACACCCGCCGAGGGGAGGAGAGGAGGGGGCGGGGCGAGCCTGGGCCCCGCGCGGGTCACGTGCCCAAAACACGCTCACGTGACGCACGCCCCGCCCCTCGCGCCCGGCCCATGCGCGGAGACGTCGGCCGGTTGGTTCGAGGCGGCCGCGGCTCGCACGGCCTCTGGCGGTTGGGCCGCCACGTGCGGCCCCCTGCCCCCGCCGCGCCCGGCTTTTCCCTGCCAGTCGGGACCGCGCTGCGTGCGGGTCGTTGGCTGCCACTCAGCCGTCAACCCTCGATCCGCAACAGTGCGCTGGTCCCCAGCTGTCCATCAGTCAACCTGTCATCCGGCCGGCGGAGCGCTGCGTGCCCCGTCCCTACGTGGGTTGGTCCGTTCAGTCCTTTAACCGATATCCCACGCAGCCAAGCTTTACTGCGCCCAGGCTCTGGGCCAAGCCCTCGGGGTGCCAAGTCAAATACCCTATGCTTGCCTTCAGTGAGCCAATCAACAGATATTTATATTTATTGGGTGCCAACAAAGTGTCAATGCGTTCTGCTGGGTCTTCCCCCGCGGGGCGCTTGCTCTCTCCAGGAGGAGACAGAGGAGTCCCAGTGGACAACCTCGTGCAGACTGTTTCAGGTGCTGCCAAGTTACAGGAAGGTGGTAACACAGGGGATGGGACAGTGAGTAGGGGGTCAGGGCTACTTGAGGTGGGACTGTGGGCTGACACTTGAAGGCGGAGAAAGAGCTGGGCGTGCCAAGATGCAGAGGAAGGAAAAGAGTTCCTGGCGGAGGGAACCGCAAGGGTTCCCTTGTAGACAGGGTAGAGCTAGACCCAAAACCCACGAGGTAAATCTGGGACATGGGAGAGAGGTCACGTGGAGACCTCTGGCATTTGGAGGTGTTCCCCCAGGAGGGACCGTTGCCACCTGATAGCCTGAGAGAGTTGCGGGGATGGGGGTGGAGGTGGGGGTGGGAAGCATTCTAGGAAGAGAGAATGGCATCAGGCAAGGCCCAGAGATGTGAAGAGTAGGGGTGAGCTCAAACCCAGTATTGGGTGCCTGGTTGTGCTGTGCGGTGTTGAAAGAAGAGACTGGAAGGCTGCAATGAGGCCAGACTTGGGAGGGCCTGGCTTAGCCTCTGCTGCAGTTACTGTGTTCAGGCGTGGAAAGGACCAGTCAGAGCAGCTCCGGATTCTAGAAGCATGCCTGGGCGGCGGCCACAGCAGCCCACCTGGACACACACATACACACACCCTTCCCGCCTCCACAAGGTGCAGAGCTCACCTGAAACCCGCATACCCAAGCTCCTCTGTGGCTTGCCCAACTTGGGGCCTGGACCAGCTCCGCTCCCAGTTCCCAGGGCCTGCCCAGGCTTATGTGGAGCACCACACCCTAACTCTATCTCCGAATGGATCGCTTGGCCGTGGCCCATACAGCTCGCCTGTTCCCCCAAGGGGAACCCTTTAATGAGAAAGCCAAGTACACGGCTCCTTCAGAGGCAAGAGCACTCCTTCCTCCTTCCCCCACTGCCAGGTGCCAGGACTGGTCAGGTCAGACATGTTTCCTCTGAAGCTCCCCCGAGAGCTCTGGGAAAAGGCCAGCTGATAAGATCAAGGTCCCCGGGGAGAGTTTGAGGCAAGGCCCCAAGAAAATATCAGGCCGTCAGGGACCCTTCCCCTCACCATGCATAGAAGGATACCAGCCCACAAATAATCCACCCAACTGGGGCCGGTGCTGTGGGGCAGCAGGTTAACGCCCTGGCCTGAAGTGCTGGCATCCCATATGGGTGCTGGTTCAAGACCCTGCTGCTCCACTTCCTATCTAGCTCTCTGCTATGGCCTGGGAAAGCAGTAGAAATGGCCCAACTCCTTGGGTCCCTGCACCTGCGTGGGAGACCTGGAAGAAGCTCCTGGCTCCTGGCTTTGGATCAGCGCAGCTCTGGCTGTTGCGGCCATCTGGGGAGTGAACCAGCAGATGGAAGACCTCTCTATCTCTACCTCTACCTCTCTGTAACTCTGTCTTTCAAATAAATAAAATTAAATCTTTTTTAAAAAAATAATCCACCCAACCATAAAACAGCACCAACTGCAGGAGTGTCAAGGCGGGGCGGGGGGAGGTGGGGGTGATTAGAAGGCAAAGGGCTGGAATTTGTGACATTCACCTAGCTCTTACCACTTTGCCAGGTGCTTTTACTGAAAACCAGCAGCACCCTTGAACCTGACACACAGTTCATCTGAGCCTCCAAGTGGCATGAGTGAGGCTTCCGATCCCGTGGGAAAGGCCCGAAGCTGTTGGCAGGAGCGGCTTGGGGAAGTGCAGAAGCTACTTCTCCCGAGAGCTGCTCAGAACAAAACAGACCAGACGCGCTGCTAATGAAGCAAAACGACGCGCTGAGCCCCTAGGCAATCCACTTGGGCTTTGGTTCCCAGTGAGTCAGACGAGGCAAAGCCAGCTGAGTGGTTGGTGTTGGGTGAATGGAACCCAAGCTGCTGAGAAAGGAAAGTTAAGGCCGTCGGAGAAGGGACGGGGTCGTTCTTTCCAGCACAAAAAAGTTGGTGGAAGAGAGGGGGACGGAGGGGCTGGGTCAAGAAGGAAGGGAAAGTCCCCTCCCCCTTGTATCTAAGCCAGAGGCACCCAAAATGTTAGGAAATGTGAATGCTGCAGACCCTGAGACACCAAAGTGCACCCAGCAGGGCTGGGAGGTGTCCAGACCACAGAAACCGCGTGCACATTCATGGTCTCCAGAGACCAAGCGTAGGCACGGGGACTTGTGGCTGGCTCAGACGGCTCAGGCCAGGGTTGCCAGGATGTAGAAGGCACCTCCACGTCCCCGGCAGGCTTGAAGTCCCCAGGGAAGGCCAGGCTGGAACAAACCTGAAACCCAGGGGTTGCCTGGAAGCCGCCCAACCTGCGGCGCTGGGGCAGTGACTCTCAGGCCCTCTGCCAACAAGAGTGAGCTCCCAGCTGCAGTGGCCTCAGGGGTACCTGGGGCGGCTCTGGGCCTCAGCCGGGGAGGCAGGGGTGCTTGGCAGGAGAGGTGGGCATCGGCTCGCCCAGGACGGGGGCTGGCTGTCGCTCCTTCCGCTCCCCACCCCAGGCAAGAGGACCACAGCGTGCGCAACGCTTGTTGAAAGAGGCAATGGAAGTGCCTCTAATTATCACCATGTTAATTACAGGATGGCTCCTTCTCCTGAGTGGGTTCAAAAGGGACTTGGGGAGTCTCCCCAGAACACATCATCTGCCTTAGGCACAGACTCCTGGGAGCAAGCAGGCTGGATTGGGCGGGGCGGCTTCCTCACTGCTTCTGCGGGAGTCAGAGGCTCAGCTCTAACTTTGGCCCTCCCTCTCTGTCCCCTCCCCCTGCACATGCAGGTGCACTTGACTTTTGCTCCAGAGTGAATTCTCACCTGAACTAACCTCGGCTGTCTTGGCCGCCTCTCCTCTGTACTCCCCCAGCCCCCTGAGTTTACCCACAACCCAGCACTTAGCACAGGCAGCTGCCAAGGCCTGTTTACTTGTTCTCTCCCTTGGATGGTGACTGCCCAGTGGGAAGAGAGCACAACTTGTTGCCAGTTACATCCTCAGGGCCCAGAGCTCCTGGATTTAGTTAAGAATATTATCAGGGGCCTGTGTTGTGTCGTAGCAGGTGAAAGCCACCGCCTGCAATGGCGGCATCCTATATGGGCACTGTTTTGTGTTCCCAGTGCTCCACTTCCAATTCAGCTGCCTGCTAATGTGCTTAAGAACAGAAGAAGGATGGTCTAAGTGCTTGGACCCCTGCACCCACATGGGAGACCCAGAAGAAGCTCTTAGCTCCTAACTTTGGCCTAGTGCAGACCCGGTCATTGCAGCCATTTGGGGAGTGAACCAGCAGATGGAAGCTCGCTCTCTGTATCTCCCTCTTTATCTTTCAAATAACTCTGTCTTTCCAATTTTTTTTTTAAAGTAGGAGTTGAAAGTTTGTGGTGTGGGGGCTGGCACTGTGGCATAGCGGGTAAAGCCGCCACCTGTGGTGCCAGCATCCTGGTTCCTGTCCCAGCTTCTCCACTTCCGATCCAGTTCTCTGCTATGGCCTGGGAAAGCAGCGGAGGATGGCCCAAGTCCTTGAGCCCCTGCGCCTGCGTGGGAGACCCGGAAGAAGCTCCTGGCTCTCAGCTTCAGATCGGCACAGCTCTGGCTGTTGCAGCCATCTGGGGAGTGAACCAGCGGATGAAAGACTTCTCTCCCTATCTGCCTCCTTCTCTCTCTGTGTAACTCTGACTTTCAAATAAAATAAATAAATCTTAAAAAAAAAAAAGTTTGTGGTGTGAACGCTTGAGTGAGAAAGTGAAGGGGTGGGGCACTGAGGCTCAGGCCAGGGCATTAACCCACTGCACCACAGCGCCGGCCCGGAGGCATAGCAGGTAAAGCCACCACCTGAAGTGCCGGCATCCCATATAAGCACCGATTTGAGTCTCGGCTGCTCCACTCACGATCCAGCTCTCTGCTATGGCCTGGGAAAGCAGTAGAAGATGGCCCAAGTCCTTGGGCCCCTGCATCCAGGTGGGAGACCTGGAAGAAGCACCTGGCTCCAGGGATTCAAGGTAACTGTTCTGCCTGATACTTTATTCAGCACCCCCCTGTCCCCTACAACATCCCCAAATGGTAAAGGGACTCCTTAAGGACAGAGAACTCTGTTAGAAATGTTCATGGAAGGGTCCAGCCTTGTGTGCAGCCCGCTATGCCACTGCTTGGACACCTGCTGCCCACATCAGAGTGCCCAGTCCAGAGCCTGGCCACTCTGCCTCCTGTCCAGCTTCCTGCTAATGCACCTGGGAGGCAGCAGAAGACGGGAGTCGTGGATGGAGTTCCTGGCTCCTGGCTTCAGCCTGGCCCAGCCCTGGCTCTTGCAGGCATTTGGGGAGTGAACCAGCAGATGGAAGATTCTCCCTCTGTCACTTTGCCTTTCAAATACATCTTTAAATGCAAAACACTGATGTAAGACAAAAGGTCAGAAGTAAAGTATATAGTGAGCTTATTAGATGAGTTGCTTTCTTTGAAAGTGGGGTTTTTAAAAATTTTTTTAAATACTTGTTTGTTTTATCTGAAAAGAGTTATAGAGAGAGAGGGAGATAAAGATCTTCCATCCTCAGTGGCTGCAATGGCCATAACTGGGCTGGTCCAAAGCCAGGAGCCAGGAATTTCTTCCAGGTCTCCCACATGAGTGCAGGGGCCCAAGGACTTGGGTCATCCTCTGATACTTTCCCAAACACATTAGCAGGGAGCTGGATTGGAAGTGGAGCAGCCGAGACTTGAACCAGTGCCCATATGGGAAGCCAGCATTCCAGGTGCAGGCTTAAGCTGCTATGCCACAATGCCGGCCCCCTCTTCTCTTTTCCTAAAATTCAAATTACGTATGGTATGAAGATCTTTTAATATTGCTTCACAGGTCCATGAAACTGCATTTTTTTGTTATTTCTCTCCGGTCTTCAGAAAGTAATTTCTACTGATCTATCTGCAAATTCACTGACTTTTGTCTTCATTCTGCTATTAAAACTATCCATTTAATTTTCATTTTGTTTATCCACTTTTCAGTTCTAGAATTACCAGTTTCATTTTGTGTAGTTTCAGTTTTTCTCTTTGTTTAAAGATTTATTTACTTATTTGAAAGGCAGCACGTCAGAGAGATGGAGAGGTAGAGAGAGAGAGAAGGATCCACCCTCCGTCTACTGGCTCACTCTCCAAATGGCCCCAACAGCCAAGGCAGGCCAGGCTGAAGCCAGGAGCCAGGAATTCACTCCATCCGGTCTCCCAGAGGGGCGGCAGGGACCCAGGCACGTGGGCCATCCTCTGCTGCCTTCCCAAGCACATTAGCGGTGAGCTGACAGGAAGCAGAGCAGCCGGGACTCAAACCAGCACTTTGATAGAGGGTGCCAGTCGTCACAAGCAGGGGCTTAACCTGCTGCGCCACCGTGCCGGCCCCAGCGTTTCCCTTCTGAAGCGCACATCTGTTCTTTCATCATGGCTTCTGTTTCCTTGTAAGGCCTGGGATAATAAGGAGTTGCTTTAAAATGCTGCCTGCTAATTCCAACATCTGGGTCGTCACTCTGAGAGTAACTTGGGAGTGCGATTCAGTTTTCTGTTTCTTCCTCCGTCTGGTACCCGGTTATTCTTGTGTGCCAGACACTGTCAAGGATGCTTTGTAGAGACCCTGGGTTCTGTTAGGTTCCTCTCAAGACTGTTGATTTTATTCCAGCAGGCGATTAACTTGGCTGGACTCGACCCTGCAAACTTTCTTTCCCTTGGGACAGAAGCTGAACTCTCCACCCGGTTCCTTCAGCTTCCGGTAGCTGATTTAACCAGAACCTTTGGAGCATCCTGTGCATATTTATAGTTGGGTGGGCAGCCAAGGACTTATATGCAGATTTTGGGACCCATTTGTTCTTTCTTGTCTAGCCATTCTACTTACCTAGAATGCTGCGCTTTGTTTTCTTTTTAATTCTAACTTATCTCTCTCTCTTTTAATATTTATTTATTTATTTATTTGAAAAGCAGAGTGACAGAGACAGAAAGAGATTTTCCGTCTTCTGAGCCACTCCCCAAATGCCTGCAACAGTCAGGGCTGGGTCAGGCCGACACCAGGAACCAGGAACTCCATCCCTCATGGGTGGCAGGGACACAAGTACTTAGGCCATCATCCACTGCCTTCCCAGGCACAGAGGCAAGGAACTAGAGCAGAAGCAGAGTAGCCAGGACTCCAACCAGCACTTTGATGTAGGATATGGGCAGAGCAAGTGGCTGCTTAAGCTACTGTGCCACAATGCCTGTCCCGACTCGGTGCTCTTAACACCTTAAATCAGGAAGACTGTAGCCTTCTACATAGCCCGGTCTCCCACAAAAGTTACAGAGCTCTGTCAGACAAAAGACCACAAAAGTAAGCCTCACCCAAGGAAGCCCCCCTCCTTTCAAGAGTGGACCCTTGGCCGGCGCCACGGCTCAATAGGCTAATCCTCCACCTAGCGGCGCCGGCACACCGGGTTCTAGTCCCGGTCGGGGCACCAGATTCTGTCCCAGTTGCCCCTCTTCCAGGCCAGCTCTCTGCTGTGGCCTGGGAGTGCAGTGGAGGATGGCCCAAGTGCTTGGGCCCTGCACCCCCATGGGAGACCAGGAGAAGCACCTGGCTCCTGCCTTTGGATCAGCGCGGTGTGCCGGCCGCGGCGGCCATTGGAGGGTGAACCAATGGCAAAGGAAGGCTTTTCTCTCTGTCTCTCTCTCTCTCTCTCACTGTCCACTCTGCCTGTCAAAAAAAAAAAAAAAAAAAAAAAAGAGTAGACCCTCCCCCTTCTGTTTCGGCCTGCAAATAGTTGGGTTTCTTGTTTTGGTGTTTTGTTCAGGTTTTATAAGTATTATCTGACCATGATATTCTGCCATTATCACCCTCTTTACTTTTTTTAAAATTTTTTTTAAAGATTTATTTGCTTATTTGAAAAGCAGAGTTACAGAGAGCGAGCGTGCGTGCTCCTTTTACGCCCCATGCGCCTGCAATGGCTGAGTCCGAAGCTGGAAGCCAGCAATGCAAGCCAGGTCTCCCACCTGGGTGGCAGGAACGGCCACAGGCTGGCTCTCAGGACCCGCACTGCGGAAAGCCAGAGCCTGGAGCCAGAGCTGGGAATCGAACCCAGGTGATCCACAACACGGGATGCAGGTGGCTGAACACTAGGCTAGCCGCCTACTCCAACACCAGCTGTCTGAAATACCCTCGTGCCATTTGCCGGGAATGTCGGTCACAAGCCTATGACCCTTTATACCTGTTTTTCACAAGAGGAAACTCAAGCGCAGACACCCGGTGCACAATCAGTGGCACCTGATCCAGGGGAACCGTGGAGCAGAAAAAAGGGGAAGGGTCTGGGGTGCAGGGAATGGGCTGGGGGTGCAAAGGGAGAGTCCGCAGGCGCTGAGGGAGGTGCCTCTGAGATGAGCAAAGGCTGCGATTGCGTGCTGGGCAGATGTCGAAAATGCTGCCACACAGCCCCAGGGCACTCCGCTAGGAAACGCTGACATCACAAGGTGCTCAAGGACCCACATGCTCTCCTGCAGGAAGAGGCGGGAATGAGCTTCCAGTTTCCCTGTGGCCACCGCAAGGTGTGCAGAGGAGGGAGACTGGAGGCGCCCCCTCTACCCCACGCCGCACCGTGGTCCCAGGCCCTGATTTCCTTAAGTGGCTCCGACTAGCTCCTGTCCCAGCAGCCTGCAGCTGGGGCCGCGTGGCTGGCAGGAAACGCCCTAACTCCACCTGCGTGAGTCACAGGTGACACCTGTGCCCTGGAGCCTGGGCTCAGCTGGGCAGGTAGGAGCACATCCCAAACTGCTCTAGCTGCTGTCTGTAGTTCAAAGGATACTCACTCACAGCCTCGTTTCTATGGGGAGACAACGCCGCAGCTGACCCCTGACGCAGCCACAGAGCTGAGCTGCGCTCCCAGGGGAGCGTTTTGGTGAACTTGAACTCTCGGGTGAGACTGGGATTTCAATGAGGCAAGGCCTGGAAGTGGTGCCCAGGAAAAGGAAACAGGCTCGAGTCTGCCCCTAGGCCGCCTTGTGGAGACACAAATGACCAGATCGGCCTCGGCCACAGCCAAGCGGTGACTCATCCGATGACTCGGTTGTTGCTAGCTCTTGCCGCTTCCTCCTTGCGCTCTACCTGGAAAGGAACTGGGCTCACAGCAGGTGCTGGGTGGGGAGAGAGGAGCCCTGAGTGTGACAGGGCGCTGTTGACAGCCAGTCCTGATGCTCCGAGCCCCCCGAGGCTGGGCCAGTGGGAAGTCCTGTCTTTGGCAGAGTCTCCCAGGGGTGCTGTGGGTTCTAAGCAGGGCTCTCCCTAGGCTGGGAAGGAGGAGCCTCCATCGTGGCCAGAGCCGCCACCTGCAGGCTGCAGGGTCCCTGCTGCAAGTCTAGGGGTCTTAGGCATTGCCTGGCCAGCAGCTGCTTTCCCTCCAGGGCCTGCCTGCCTGCCTGGGGGGCTTTTTGCCCACCCTTCTTCTGGCCAGACCCCTGCAGCGCCTCCTATCAAGAGAAAGGTTTGCCCCTTCAGCCCTCACCATCCTGGCACAAAGGGAGGCTTGTGGGGTGAAGAGGGCTGCATGGAGGTTCAGACACAGCTGCTGGTTGCTTTTGGAACCCCAGATCTGCTCGGTCTCCAGGCTCAGCCGCCGAGTCAGGCTGGCCCTCCTCGGAGGTCCTTTCCCTCTCCCTCCAGCTTCTGGAGGCCCCCGTCAAGCCTGTTGGGCTGGTTTGGACCTGCACGGATCCCAGGTCTGGACACCTGCACAGGGAGTCATTCCTTTCCCAAGAAGCCTGTGGGTCCTGCAGAAACCAGGGAGTGTGGCCGAGTGTGCTGCACGGGGCACTGTGCCCACCCACTCCTCCCTGTCACATTGGCTCTGCTCAGGGACTGCTGTGCCCCAGCCCATGGACAGCCTCTCAAGGATACTTGGTCTGATGGCCCAGCCAAAAACAAGGCCCAGGAACTCTGTCCAGCAGTCAAGACGCTAGGGGAAAGGACAAGCATCTGGCCTCAGTCTGCAGCCACCAGTCGGGACGCCCATGTCCCATATCAGAGTGCTTGGGTTTGGGGCTGGCACCATGGCTCACTTGGTTAATCCTCCACCTGCAGTGCCAGCATCCCATAGGGCCGCCAGTTCTAGTCCCGGTTGCTCCTCTTCCAGTCCAGCTCTCTGCTATGGCCCGGGAGGGCAGTGGAGGATGGCCCAGGTGCTTGGGCCCTGCACCCGCATGGGAGACCAGGAGGAAGCACCTGGCTCCTGGCTTCGGATTGGCACAGTACGCTGGCCGCAGCAGCCATTTGGGGAGTGAACCAACAGAAGGAAGACCTTTCTCTCTGTCTCTGCCTCTCACTATCTGTTACTCTACCTCTCAAATAAATAAACTCTTAAAAAAGAGAGAGAGAGAGATGCCATCTAAGCATCCAGCTCAGTGGTGGCAGTATTTGGGTTTTTAAAAACAATTTGTATTTCTTTATTTGAAAGGCAGAATTACAAAGAGATGGTGGGGGGGAGTAAGAGGGGGAGAGAGAGAGAAAGAGAGAGAGAGAGAGAGAGAGAGAGAGAGAGAGAGAGAGAGAGAGAATCTCCATCTTCCATTCCTCAGATGGCCACAATGGCTGGGGCTGGTCCAGGTCGAAGCCAGGAGCCTGAAGCTTCATCCAGGTCTCCCACATGGGTGCAGGGGCCCAAACACTTGGGTCATTTTCTGTTGCTTTCCCAGGCCATTAGCAGAGAGCTGGATTGGAAGTGGAACAGTTGGCTTTTGAACCAGCACCTATTGGTGATGCCGCATCACAGACAGCAACTTTACCTTCTACACCACTGCTATGGCCCAGTATCTGATATTTTTATTCCACAAAGTGGAACATAATCTGATATTTCTTATCAAAAAGTGGATCCTCATATGGACATTGTGGCACAGTGGTTAAACTCCCACTCGGGACTCCCGCCTCCCGTATCGGAGTGCCTGGTTTGGATTCCAATTTTTGCTCACATGCACCCTGGGTGCATGGTAGCAGGTGTGGCTCAGGTTGGGTCCCTGCCATCCACATGGGAGACCTGGATAGAGTTCCAAGCTCCCAGCTTTGCCCTGGCCCACCCCTGGGTGTTGTGGTCATTTGGGGAGTGAAGCAGTAGATGGAAGATTTCTCTTCTCTCTCTCTCTGCCTGTCAAATGAAATGAAAATGAATTAATAACAATCAAAAAGAAAAGAAGGTCTTCGCTTTGTTGGAAGTGGCAGAGCCTTGCGCCGGGCCCCTGCTGCAGGGAAGTGGAGTCTGCACGTTAGCAACATCGCAGGTGACGGAGAACTGAGCCCGGGTCATCGGTGGGGGAGAACAAGGCCAAAAAACACCAAAGCTTCAGGAGCGAAAATGTTCTAGCTCGTGATAGAGGAGGTAGGCTCAAGGATAATATTTATTTTGTGATTAAGCCTTATAACTTACATATTTGAGAAGGAAAGGAGGGAGAGAGATCTCCTATCTGCTGGTTCACTCCCCCAATGCCTACAACAGCTGGGGCTGGGCCCAAGCCGGGAGCTGGGGACGCCCGTCATCAAGGTCTCCCATGTCGGCGGCTGCCTCCCAGAGCCTGCACCCTCAGGGAGCTGGAGTCAGAGTCAAGGACCGGACCTCGGCAGCCTGTGTGGCCTCACCGTCTGCTGCCTCTCAGTGAAGCTGTTAACAGCCTCCCACGCTGTTTAAAACCCACACACCTTGTCGTCTTCTGTGTTCTTGTATCTTCCCTGCTTTATTCTTTCCTTCTGGAAATTGTTACCCTCCGACAGATAAAGGCACCACTTTCCTATTTGTAGGAAGGCCCTTGGGAGAATTCATGGAAAAAAGGAGTTAAAAGTTTATGTTGGGGGTTGGTGCTGTGGCGCAGTGGGTTAAAGCACCAGCCTGCGGCTCTGACATTCCGTATGGACGCCGGTTCAAGTCCCGGCCGCTCCTCTTCTGATCCAGCTCTCTGCTATGGCCTAGGAAAGCAGTGGAAGATGGCCGGAGTCCTTGGGCTCTTGCACCCATGTGGGAGACCCGGGAGAAGCTCCTGGCTCCTGGCTTCAGATCAGCACAGCTCCAGCAGTTGAAGCCATCTGGGGAATGAGCCAGTGGATGGAAGGTCTCTCTTTCTCTCTCTCCTTCTCTCTGTGTAACTCTACCTTTAAAATAAATAAATAAATCTTAAAAAAAAAAAAAAGACATTGCTTTGTGATTCCTGTACCCCTCATCCCGTGCCTGGGTTTGCATCCCTGCCCGGCTCCCAGTCCCACTTCCTGCTAACAGGTACCCTGCCAGGCAGCAGGGATGGCACAGCGGTGGGGCTCCTGCCGCCCACGTGGAAGACCAGGTTGAGTTCCCCGTTCCTAGCTTTGTCCTGGCTCCGTCCTGGCCAGAGTGGGCATCAGAGGGGTGAACCAGGGGATAGACACTCCCTCTCCCTGTTTGTCGTCTCCCTGTCTCTCAAATAAATAAATAGAATGGCTTTTTAAAATGCCGCATGGCTGCCGGCGGTTGCTCTGGCCTGGCCCTCAGCTGAGCATCCTCTGTGCGGCGCCATCTCACCCAGAGTAGAGAGCACTGGATGGTGAGGGGCCGGCAGAGCAGGCTCTGAGCTCGGCCAGGACAGGCAGCTGGTGCGACCCCGGAGGCGGAACGGGGCCCCACTCGGGCTCCAGGAGCACTGAGGACAGAGGGGAGGTCACGGCGGGAGACGCTGTCCTGCTGTAGGCTCGGGTGTGTTTTTTTAAGAGCCAGGGCTGGGCGGGCGCGGTCAGGTTTGTGTGAGGACTCTGAAGCCACGCGGAGGAGAAGCGTGGGGACTCTGTCTGTCATCACGCACTCGGGTTACGACAGAAACGCTGAGAAATGCTGAGGAGGCAGCTCTGTGCTTTACACACTCCCTCTCCCAGCACATCCAGAGACCCAGAGAGGGCAAGCTGCTCACCTGGGGCCACACAGCCAAGAGCTGCCTTGTGGAGGCCTTGGAATCCGAGCTTGCTCTCTGTTCTCAGTGGCTCAGCCCGGGGCAGACACAGAAGAGGGTGACAGGGGGCTGGGGGGAGAGGGCTTGGGAGTGACTGCTGAGGGGTGTGGGGCTTTTTTGGGGATGGTGAAAATGATTTGGGATGAGACTGGTGTTGGCTGCGTGAGACAGCAACCACGGAGTCGCCCGTGGGAAGGGGGGGGGATGTCTTACAGCCTGGAGTGAGCGCTCAAAGGGGAGAGAGAAGAGGGAAAGGGGGGGGAAGAGGAAGAGGAAGGGAGGGAAAAGAGGGAGGAGGAGGAAGGGGAAGGGGGGGAAGGGAGGGAAGAGGAGAGGGAGGAAGAGGGGGAGAAGGGGGAGGGGGAGAAAGGCAGGGCTGCAGTTGCAGGTTGGAGGGGAACTGGGAGTCACCGGGCCGCTCCCTGTCCCTCCACGCCCCCAGGTAGCCCAGCTCTAAAGGTAGCCTAGAGGCAGCCAGCGTTTCCTCCAGTCCACGCTTTCCTCCCCCTCCTCCTTCCCCTCCCCTTCTCCCCCTCCTCCTTCCCCTCCCCTCCTCCCCTTCCTCCTCCCCCTCCACTCCCCCTCCACCCCTCCTCCTCCCTCTCCCCTCCCCCTCCTCTGTCAATCGTGTTCTAGCTCACCCACGTGTCAGAATTCACCCTTTCAAAACTGGGCAGCTCAGTGGTTCTAGTGAAGCCACCATCTCCTGCAGCCATCACCACAGTCTCATTCCAAGCCATCGTCCTCATCCCCCAGAGAGACCCCAGAAGCAGCAACTCCCCCTACCACTATCCCGGCCCCTGGCGACACCTCTCCCGCCTACGTCTCTGGGAGATGTCGATTCTGCCTGCTTCATACAGGTGAAGCACGCGCCACGCAGCCGTCCGAGGCCTGCACCGAGCGGCAAGCTTCCGGGGCTCTCCCACGGTGTGCGTGGATCCGTGCGTCATTGCTTTTAAACATTTATTTATTTTCACTTTATTTAAAAGCCAGAGAGAGAGAGAGAGGAAGGGAGGGAGATATCTCCCATCCGCCGGTTTACTCCCCAAATGCCTGCATCAGCCAGGCCAAAGCCAGGAGCCAGGAACTCCACCCAGGTCTCCCACGTCGGTGGCAGGGGCTCTAGAACTTGGGCCATCACCTGCTGCCTCCCAGGGTGCACATTGGCAGGAAGCTGGTGTTGGAAGTGGAGCCAGGACTCAAACCCAGGCACTCCAGGATGGGATGCCGACGTCCCAGGCAGTGCCTTACCTACTGTGCCAAACCTCCCTCCCGTACTGGTGCATTTCCAGTTGCTATGACCAAATACCAGAGGCTGGGTACTTTATAAAGAAAAGAGACTTCTCATTTCACTGTTCTGTAGGCCCAAGGGCGTGGTGCCAGGGGCTGCTACTGTGGTTCAATGGGTTAAGCCACCACCTGTGATGCCAGCATCCCATACGGGAGTGTTGGTTCAAGTCCCGTCTGCTCCACTTCTGATCCAGCTTCCCACCCGTGTACCTGGGAAGCAGTAGATAATGGTCCACGTCCTTGGGCCCCTGCCACCCACATGGGAGACCTGGATGGAGTTCCAAGCTCCTGGTTTCAGCTTGGACTGATCCCAATGAGGCCATTTGGGGAATGAACTAGTGGATAGAAGATCTTTCTCTGTCTCTCCCTCTCTCTGTTACTCTGTCTTTCAAATAAATAAATAAGGGGCCAGTGTTGTAGCACAGTGGGTGAAGCTGCCCCTGGAATGCCCACATGCCATATGGGTGCCATTAGTGTCCCAGCTGCTCCACTGCTGATTCAGCTCCCTGCTAATGGCCTGGGAAAACCAGAGGCGAATGGCCCAAGTGCTTGGACCCCTGCCACCCCTTGCGGGACACCTGAAAGAAGCTCCTGGCTTCAGCCTGGTCCAGCCCCAGCCATTGTGGCCATCTGGGGACTAGCAGATGGAGGACCCCCCTCCCCCCCTCTGTAACTCTACCTTGCAAATAAATAAATAAATATTCAAAAAATCATTCAAGTATTTTTAAAAACAACACTCTTGGGAGATTGTTTTATATCAGTCCACATAAATCTACTTTTTAAAATAAGATAAAAAATTTTTTTTGGAGAGGAAGGGAAACAGAGAGATAGACAGGCACAGCGTGCACCCATCCACTGGCTCACTCCCCAAATGCCTACAAGAGCCAGAGCTGGGTCAGGTCAACGCCAGGAGCCTGGAACCCCACCCTGATCTTTCACACAGGTGGGTGGCAGGGATCCACGTACTTGCGCCATCCCTCGCTGCCTCTCAAGGCGCATGTTAGCAGGAAACTGGAGTCAGAGGCAGAGCCCAGGCTGAGACCCAGGCGCTCTGATCTAGGACGCTGGCTTTGCAAGCGGTGGCTTAACCCCCGTGCCTCGACGCTGGCCCCTCCAAAGGGCACAGTTAAGTGAAAGAAATCTGTGCTGAACAGCATCTAGAGAATGCTAGTATTTGTGTTTTTTTTTAATTTTTTAAAGATTTATTTATTTATTTGAGAGGAAGAGTTACAGAGAAAGGGAGAGACAGAGAGAAAAGTCTTCCATCCATTGGTTCATGCCCCAAATGGCCACAATGGCTGAAGTTGGGCTGATCCGAAGCCAGGAACCTTGAGCTTCTTCTGAGTCTCCCACACGGGTGCAGGGGCCCAAGCACTTGGACCATCTTCTACTGCCTTCCCAGGCCATAGCAGAGAGCTGGATCAGAAGAGGAGCAACCGGGACTTAAACCAGCACCCATATGGGATGACGGCACTGCAGGCAGAAGCCTAACCCACTACACCACAGCGCCGGCCTTGTGGTTTTTTTTTTTTTTTTTTTTTTTTTTAAGTATACATTTTTTTAAAAAAATTTTTTGACGGGCAGAGTGGATAGTGAGAGAGAGAGACAGAGAGACAGGTCTTCCTTTGCCGTTGGTTCACCCTCCAATGGCCGCCGCGGCCGGCGCACTGCAGCTGGTGCACTGCGCTGATCTGAAGCCAGGAGCCAGGTGCTTCTCCTGGTCTCCCATGGGGTGCAGGGCCCAAGGACTTGGGCCATCCTCCACTGCACTCCCGGGCCATAGCAGAGAGCTGGCCTGGAAGAGGGGCAACCGGGACAAAATCCGGTGCCCCGACCAGGACTAGAACCCAGTGTGCCGGCGCCGCTAGGCAGAGGATTAGCCTGTTGAGCCACGGCGCTGGCCATAAAGTATACATTTTCAAAGGACAAATCGCAAGAGTATTTACAGGAATTTACAGGAATATAAAAACCTCAGCGCGCTATGAGGCCCGACACGCAGGTGCACCCCCCAATCAGCAGCTGCACGCACACAGGTTCCTCATCCACAGAAGCGTGCTTACCCCACGGTGGGGACCCAGGCGTGACGATTTGCTGAGGATCCCTTTCTCTTTTGGTTTCCATACCTTGTCTATCCGAAGAATACACACTCTTTAATAACATATGAATGAATGAATGGATTGAAAAGCAGCCCTATTCATGGCGCCTGTGCTGGGGCCACCGCGGGTCGGGGGCCGGCTTCCTCAGCAGGTTCACGAAGTCACACGCAGCCAGCAGCTCGTGTGCCTACAGTGGAGGCTAAGGTACCGCCCACTCATCGGCTACCGCCTTGGGAACCAGCACAGGGCATCACAGAGAGCGTGGGACCTGTCTGGCTATATGTATTTCCAGAGCCTAAAAAAAACCAAAGCCATGCACATACGTTGACCCAGAAATTCCAGTGCTAGGAATGTGTCCTGTGTCCTGAAGGTGGGCGAAGGGCTGTGGAGAGGTCGTTGGCTGGAAGGACCGCTGGGGAGAGCAGGAGAGCGGGGACGCCCGCAGGGATTCGGCTGCACTCCCCTAAACACTCTGTCTAGGGCTCACGGGGATTTTCAAAGGAGCAAATGAGAGGGCTGTTTAGTGTCATGCAGGGCTCCATTCAATGCTTGCGACAGTGTGACATCCACCTAATGAGCCTCTCGCAGCCTCTGTTGTCTCATTCTGTACAATGGGTAGACTGCTAAATACCTGGTATCAGACAGGATCGGCTGCCCACCGTCACGAGGACAGCAGTGTCGCTGGCTAAACACAGCAAGGTCTGTTTTTGTCTCCAGGAGGCTCAGATGCAGAAGTTGCTGGCTAAGTCGGCTTCCTGGGCGGATGGCCACCAACGCGATGGGCTGGGACTGAGTTCCCTCCAATCCCCAACCCCCTCCACTGCTGCCTCCCACACGGGCCGGAGAGAGAACGTGAAGTTAGGACTGGAATTGTGGAGCTCAGCCTGGGGAAGGGCGGCGGAGGGTGTGCGGCTTTCCCTGGATGCTAGCCGGGCTGGGAGAGGCCGCTGAGCCCAGAAGAGGAAGTGGCTTTGGTGAGCCCTTGGTTTGTCTCTGGCTCAGGCCTCATGGGGCCGCTCTGGATGAAAGAGCGAGAGCCTTTCCATGCGACAGCCTCCCGCCCTCTGCCCTCCGTGACTCACGCGGCGCTGCCCCAGTTCCTCCAGGGAGCTCTGTGTGCACTGGGCCAGGGATCTGCTCAGTGGGGGATGTGAGTGGGACCCAGTGGGCAGGGGGCCATGCAGAGCAGCTCTGGGGATGACACGGCCCCGCCCACCTCCCAACCCCCTCCCCGAGCAGCGAGCCAGTGTCACTATGACATCACCCTCCTGCTGGAGCCTGCAGTGGCTCCCCATTGCCGTAAGGGCCCAGCCAGCGCTTCTCACCTCTTCGGCTCCTTTCTCCAGGTTCCTGCCACACAGCTCGTGTGGTTTCTGCAGGATAAGATGTCCACACTTCTTCAGCTTCTAGAATGTCCCTTGCTCCTGTCTGCCTTTAGCTTCTTAAAAAAAGCATTTGAGGGGCTGGTGCTGTGGCATAGTGGGTAAAGCTGCTGCCTGCAGTGCCGGCATCCCATATGGGCACCGATTCAAGTCCCGGATGCTTCACTTCTGATCCAGTTCTCTGCTATGGCCTGGGAAAGCAGTAGAAGATGGCCCAGGTCCTTGGGCCTCTGCACCTGTGTGGGAGACCCAGAAGAAGTTCCTGGCTCCTGGCGCAGCTCCGGCCGTAACAGCCATCTGGGGAGTGAACCAATGGATGAAAGACCTCTCTCTATCTCTGCTCTCTGTAACACTGACTTTCAAATAAATAAAATGAATCTTTAAAAAAAAGAAAAAAGCATTTGAAAGGCAGAGTGACAGAGAAAGACACACACACACACACACACACAGAGAGAGCTCTTCCAGCAGCTGGTTCACTCCCCATATGGCTGCAACAGCTGGGGCCGGGCCAGACTGAAGCCAGGAGCCCCATCTTAGTCTCCAACGTGGGAGCAGGGACCCAAGTACTGGAGCCATCTGCTGTCTCCCAGGTGCATCAGCGGAGAGATGGATCAGGAACAGAGCAGCCAGGACTGGAACCAGCACTCCGATGAGGGATGCTGGTGTCACAAGTGACAGCTAACCCACTGCGCCACATGTAGGCCCCAGTTTCCTCCCCTGCCCTCCACTCCCCACCCCTTTGCGCTCACCCTGCACTTCCTCCAGGGTCTCCTCCTTCCCGACACCCCAGTCCAGGCTGCACCCCACTGCCGACCCGGCGTCACCCCATCTGCTTTTCCTCCGTGGTGATGACGAGCGGTGTCTATGCCATCAGCCTGCCTGCTCAAGAGAGCCAGGGGCAGCTCCGATTTTGCTCACCAGCGTATTAGGAGATGAGGTCTTTAAGGAAACCAGAAAGGTTAAGATCAGGCTGGGGCCCTGCTCCCAAGGGATTTGCGTCCCTGTAGGAAGAGACGCAAAGCAGGACCTTGGGAGCTCACAGCCAGGCGGCAGCCCCAGGGGACCAGAGGCGAGGCCTTGGTCTCCTGCGCCCTGCCCTCCAGAGCTGTGAGGAATGAACTTTGTCGAGATACAAACAGACCACGACACGGCAGAACCCTGCGTGCGTGGCTGCTGGTTTGCTTTGCCCCCAGAGCCAGTCGTGACTAGGTGTGGCACCCTCAACACCGCCCTGGCACGCAGGGAGCCCCAGCCGCTGGTAACACTGCCACATACCAGACGCACGCGTTTGAGGGATGAACGAACAAATCCATTTTGCCAGTTTCATTATGGCTCCCTTAAAGTGATTTTACCCACATTATTCTTCCAAGATACTTGGACACAGACGAAGCCCCGGCCATTAAGGTACCTGCGTTCCACACTGGAGCGTCTGGGTTTGACACCTGACTTCCGGTTCTGACTCCCATCTCTTGCTCATGCACACCCTGGAAGGCAGCACTTGGGTCCCTGCCACCCACGTGGGAGACCTGGGTTGTGTTCCTGGCTCCTGGCTCTGGCCTGGCCCAGCCCCTGGGCATTGTGGACATTTGGGAGTGAACCAGTGGTTGAGTGTTTTCTTCATCTCTTTGTCTCTCAAATAACTAATAAAAATTGAAATTTTTAAAAGAGAGTTTGTAGAAGCAAACAGCAACTTGCCATGGGCACACCAGTAAGGAGCAGTGCCTCCTCCAAGTTGCTTTTGCCTAGAATGTCCACCAGGGGGCTCCTAGTACACTTTCCCCCAACACCTCACTGACTCTGGAAAGTGCCAGGGGGGAAGGGAAAGTGGGGTTCCCTCCCTGGGAGAGGCTGGCTGGGGAAAAACGCCCAGACCGGGGTCAGGAGAGCCCAGGGTTTGGGTGTCTCTGGCCCTGGACGGGAATCCAGGTCTGTCTCTGTGCCTCAGTTTTAAGTGTGGCATGCCTGGAGATGTGTGCGAGCTGCTGGCGTGGGCTCCTAAGGTGCCTGGGTCGGCTTCACAGGTGGTGTTCCAGACAGGACTAAGAGCCGGTGCCTTCTGGCACACACCACTGTGGCACCTGCACACGGCGACAGGTCACGAGGTGCGCATTATGGAAAAGCCTCGCGTGGATCTCAAACTCAACAAACCTTTTATTGTACCAAATGAAAGTGATCTACCTTTTTAAACGTTGGCTTATCTGAAAGGCTGGGTTAGAGAGAGGAACACACAGGGTATAAGGTTGCCACAAAACACACCAAACACCAGAGTTAGTGGAAAGGTTTATTATCGGGTGGGGAGAGCCCGGCGGGTGGGGTGGGGGAAAGGGTGAGAGAGTAAGGGGTGGGGGGGTTGAGAGAGTATGTGTGCAGAGAGCAGGTGCTGTTATATCTTTGCGGGGCAGGAAGTAGGAGCAGCAAATCCCATTAGGGTAGGGGTGGAGCTGACGCCTGTGGTTGGGTCATCTGGTCACCTGGTTTGTAGCCAAGGCAGCGGAGGCCAGAGCCTAGGAGGGTGTCCGGGACATAGGTCATGCCACAGATAAGATGGTGCCATTTTATCAACACAGGGAGAGAGAGGCAATAGAGGTGATCCGTTGGCTCACTCCCCAAATAGCCATATGATGAGGGCTGGAGCAGGCTGAAGTCAGGCATCTGGAACTCCATCTGGGTCTCCCAGGTGGTTTGCAGGGACCCAAACGCTTGGGCCATCTGCTGCTGCCTTCCCAGGTGCATTAGCAGGGAGCTGGATCAGAAGTGGAGAAGCCAGGACTTGAACCGGTGCTCACGCGGGATGCAGGTGGAGGTTTAATCCACTGTATCACAATGCCGGCCCCTAAAGTGATCAGTTTTAAAAATTATTTACTTGCTTTTGTTTGAAAGGTAGAGACAGAGCGAGAAAGACAGAGATAGACCGAGAGAGATCTTACATCCCCTGGTTCACTCCCAAATGCCTGCGACAGCCAGGGTTGCCCCAGGCCAAAGCTAAGAGCCTGGACCTCCATCCAGACCTCCCAGGTGGACGGCAGAGAGACCCAAACGCTTGCGCCATCACTGTTGCTTCCCAGGGTGCACAGCAGCAGGAAGCTGGAGTTCCGCGTGGAGCTGGGACACGAACCCAGGAGCTCCGACAGGGGGTTTGGGCACCCCAGTGGCATCTTTTTTAAAATATTTATTTGGAAGGCAGAGTGACAGAGAGGGAGAAGGGGAGAGAGCTCTCCCATCTGGGGTTCACTCCTCAAATGGCTACAACAGCCAGGGCTGTGCCAGATCAAAGCCAAGAGCCAGGAACTGCTTCCTGGTCTCCCACCTTGGTGGCGGGGACCCAAGCACTTGGGCTAACACCTGCTGCCTCCCAGGCACAAGAGCTATCTTCTGCCTTCTCAGGCACGAGCAGGGAGCAGGATCGAGAGTGGAGCAGCCCGGTCTCAAACCAGCACTCTGATACGGGATGCCAGTGTCACAAGCTGGGGCTTGACCCTCTGTGCCACAACTCTGACCCCTCATGGGGATGACCCCTTAACCACGGGGACAAACACCTGCCCTAAATTAATCTTTCAATTCCATTTTCCGTGAGTTTGCGTTCCTTTGGACTGGACGGGAAATCCTGCAGCCGCGGCCTGTTGTAGATGCGCGTCTCACTGCGGCTACTGAGTTTGCAACTTCCGGTCTTCAGGGAGAGCTCTGCCAGTCAGGAGACCACAGGAATGCGGCAGTAATGACCCCAGGTCACCGGCAGTCCCCGGGCCAGGACCGAGCTCTGGGCAACGCCAGCAAGCCACACGCCACCGCCGCTTCGCCCTGCCTACCCTCTGCGTGGTTGTTTGGCAGGAACATGTAATCGCAAGAACCAGAATAAAAACTTCTTTTCAGAAACTTCCAGGGCGCGTTTATCTTCCAAAAGAGCTTCCTTGAGGTATCATTGGAAGAGGCTTTAAAAAGCTCGTGGGAAAACGGGATGAAAAGATAAGTTTGGGGCTGGTGTTGAGGCACAGCGGGTTCAGCCACTGCTCGGATGCCAGCATCCCACATCAGAGTTCAAGTCCTGGCTGCTCCACTTCTGGTCTGGCTCCCTGCTAAGCTCCTGGGAAGGCAGCAGAGGATGGCCCAAGTGCTTGGGTCCCTGCACCCACGTGGGAGTGCAGGATGGACCCCAGATTCTTGGTTTTGCCTGGCCTAGTCCTGGCTGTCACAGGCATTTGGGGGAGTAAACTAACAGATGAAAGGCCTCTCTCGCTCTCTCATTCTTTCAAATAGTTAAATAAATCTCCTTTTTTCAAGTTTTTTTTTTTTTAAAAGATTTTTTGTATTTATTTGAAAGAGAGAGAGAGAGAGAGAGAGAGATCTTCCATCCACTGGTTCACTCCTCAAATGGCCACAATGGCCAGAGCTGTGCTGATCCAAAGCCAGGAGCCAGGAGCTTCCTCCAGGTCTCCCACATGAGTGCAGGGGCCCAAGGACTTAGGCCACCTTCTACTGCTTTCCCAGGCCACAGGAGAGACCTGGATGGGAAGTGGAGCATCTGGGTCTCAAACCAGTGCCCATATGGGATGCCGGCACTGCAGGCGGAGGCTTTACCCGCTACGCCACAGCGCCAGTCCCTTGCGGGCTGTACCTGGCTCTGAGCACATCCCTTACTAAAACACTCCCCTCCTTCAGCTGACAATAAAAACATTCATAGTATCAACCATGTAATAGTCGGTAATGATCATCGTTTTCCTGATTCGTTCTTTCATTTTAAAACAATTAACAATTAGGAAAGCAGAATACATTTCCACTTGAAAGATATTTAAATTCAGGGCGCTTATTCCATGTCTGAACTTCACCAAACACAATCATTGCACTTGACATTCTACAACCTGCTTCGTGGTTTGAAATTGTTTTAAAAAGATATTTTAAAAATGTATTTGAAAGGCAGAGTGACAGAGAGACAAAGACAGAGAGGACTTCCATCCGCTGGTTCACTCCCCACATGGCTGCAACAACTGAAGCTGGCCAGGCAGAAAGCAGGAACCCTGAACTCCATCTGGGTCTCCCACGTGGTGCGGGGACCCAGGTCTTGGGCCTCCTCTGCTGCTTTCCCAGGTCCATTAGCAGGGAGCTGGATCAGAAGTGATCAGGGGCCTGCATTGTGGTGTAGGGGATAAAGCTTCGGCGTGCTAGACAGCATCCCACATGGGTGCCGGTTCGAGTCCCGGCTGCTCCACTTCCGATCCAGCTCTCTGCTGTGGCCTGGGAAAGCAGTAGAAGATGGCCCAAGTCCTTGGGCCCCTGCACCTACATGGGAGACCGGGAAGAAGCTCCTGGCTCCTGGCTTCAGTCTGGCCCAGCAAGCCCGAGTGGTTGTGGTCATTCGGGGAGTGAATCAGCAGATAGAAGATCTCCTTCTCTCTCTGTAACTCTAACTTTCAAAGAAATAAATCTTAAAAAAACAAAAATAAAAAACCAACAACAAAAAAACCCACAG